>NW_025814845.1:72215000-72545000 GCF_022079265.1 Lynx rufus
TTTTTCGGATATAATCATTTTCTTCAAGAAAATGTGTCGTGTCTGGGAAGAAAGGTTTGAAATGTGTTTCCTTTAACTTTACTGAGCTTTAATTTTCTTGTTTCCAAATGAGATTATAAATCTCTTTTGAGGAGCAAACGGTATAACTAGCATGGTGCCTGAAATGGTATACCACTTAAAAAATATCATCCTGTCCATTGTTTTTGTTCTTGTTGTTTAAGCTTTGTGTTCAAGTTTAAATTCTTAGAAGTAGAAAAAAAATTTTAAAGTCTTATGATTTCTTTACACCTTATATTTTAAATTATGTTTCTTGTTTTTTAAAGTTTATTTATTTTGAGAGAGAAGAGAGAGCAGGGGAGGGGCAGAGAAAGAGGGAGAAAATTCTAAGCAAGCTCCACACTTTTGGTACAGAGCCCAATGTGGGGCTTAAACCCACAAACTGTGAGATCATGACCTGAGCTAAAATCAAGAACCAGATGCTTAATCACCTGAGCCACCCCAGTGCCCCTAAATTATGTTTCTTTATTATTTTTAATAAATATATGTTTCCTACTTTAGAATTATAGAGTCAAGGAAAAAAAGAAAACAATAAAATGAGCTAGGCTAGGGTTAATTATTAATATTATTACTTTTATAGACAGTAATAGGTGGTTATGGCTGTATTTGAAATTTGGACACAATACTCCCCACTGATAACCTACTGTATAGTGTAGAATTTTTTGATCTGCAGGTCACAGAAAATCTCAGTTGGAGCCTGTTCAAATATTGTCCACAGACGGTAGTCTGAGGTAGGATACATGCTACACACAGTAGTTAGTAATGTCATTCATTGCCTGAATGCTTTCCAACATTCTACCATGTTGCTGGTAATAGCATCAACTTCAGTCTAGTAACAAGATGGCAGCAGAGTTTCCAAGCCACATGTCTAGGCACAGCCACATTCTAATAAGAACAATCAGTTACGGTATTTGATTCTTGAGATTGAAGAAACTTTCCCCTCAGAGACCCCAGTAGATTGATCAGAATTATCCCACTCCTACAAAAAATACTGGAAAGCAGAATAATATTATCACTCATTTAGGAATATAATGGATATCAGGATATCAATCACTGACATCACTAAAGGTAATAATTTTATCTACCTTGCACAAAAATGCACATTCTTCCCATACATGCCTATCTGAAATATATTTACAACTTACCCAAATTAAAATGAGATGAGGACTCATTCAGATACTAAAGCAAATTCAAGTTCAGGATTTCTGTGTTAAGTGTAGGCCTTTCTAACAAGTTAAGAGTCCAGTGAATACTTTATACTCTAGTTACAAAGATATGTTTGAATCTCTGCCAAGGTTTGAAAACTCTGATAGTAGAGAATAGGAAAGACTGCTAACATAAAAACTCTCCATCAAAAAAAAAAAAAGGCAGGAGGGGAATAAATCATAATGGTACTGATTCATAACATGTCTCATATTCTGTTAGAAAATAAGAATGAAAACTCTGAATTCTGGTAGTTGACTAAATCCCTTGTTCTACAAATCTGACAGTTCCATGTTTAGGGGAGGGGGTGATAGTGACAACTTCTTTGTCCATATCTACTGTGGGCATTTTGGGAGTGGGCATAGAATAATGCCTTACCATGGAACTATAGAGCTTTAACAATCTACTTCTGTTGAATGGGTTTGGTGAGCTGAATATTGGTTTAATTATGGAAATACACTCTTGTTGAGATTTATAGTCACTTTGGTAATGCAGCTCGCTTAAAAATGTGGTTGGCTTTTAACTTATTTGCGTTCAGTTCCATAGCCTGGTAATCTAGCCAGAAAGTTTGTCTTCTTTACTAGGTGAATAATGTTTAACTGGAGGTGTTTGCTAGAAGTCTGGGGCTAGAGGATTTCCTTTAGCTGCAATCAGATATTCTACTCAGTCTTCATTCCCATTGTCCCTTTGTTTATCTCAGCTTGGAAAGAAAGTTTGGCTTTTTAAGCTCCCCAAAGTTCCACATAATTGGACTCTAAATCAATTATGGTCCACAGACATGAATAAAATCTTTAAGCAGAATTGTATTTTATTCCTTCTTTGATTTCAAATACATAAACATTAGGTCAAGCATGTGTCTTTCTTGAAGGACTTAACTAAGAGTTGCAAGAAGTAGCTAGAACACCAGAATTCTAAAAATGTCCTATCAGTTCCCCAGATGAGCATTTAGTCAAATCCTTCCATTTCACACAAGAAGGATCATTTACTGAACTTTGAAGAGTGGAATGGATCATCCTTTCCCTTGCTTTATCTCCTCTTTTTTACCAGTTTAACATTTTAGTCTGTTACTTGTGACAATTTTTTTCTGGTGACAGATTTGATATCATGATGTTTCCATATCTTGGTTATTGGAAATAATGCTGCAGTGAACTTAGAGGTACATATATCTTTTAAAATTAGTGGTTTTGTGTTGTTCAGATAAATACCCACAAGTGGAATTTCTGGATCATGTTATAGCAATGTTTTTTAATTTTTTGAGGAACCTCCTATCTTTTCTACAGTGGCTGTACCAATTTACACTCCCACTAATAGTGCACAAGGGTTCCCTTTTCTCCTTCTCCTTGTCAATACTTGTTTCTAGCCATTTTGATAATAGACACTCTAACATGTATGATGTGATATCTCATTGTGGTTTTGATATGCATTTCCCTGATAATTAATTACGTGGAACATATTTTCATTAAGCTGTTAGCTATCTGTACATCTTCTTTAGATAAATGTCTGTTCAGATCTTCTGCCCATTTTTAAATCAGATTTTGTTTTGTTTTTTGCTATTGAATTGTATGAGGTTTTTATATATTTTGAGTATTTGTCCTTTGTTAGACATATGATTTGTAAATATTTTCTCTCATTTAGTAGACTGCATATTAATTTTGTTCATGATTTCCTTTGCTGTTAAGAAGCTTTTTATTTTGATGTAGTCTGACTTGTTTGTCTTTGCTTTTGTTGCTTTTGCTTTTGGTTTCCGATTCAAGAAATCTTTGCCAAGACCTTGCCAAGAAGTAACCTCCTCTGTTTTCTTCTAGTAGTTTTATAGTTTTAGGTCTTACATTTAAGTCTTTAATCCATTTTGAGTGAATTTCTAGTTAATTTCTGTGTATGGTGTTATATAATGGTCCTGTTTTATTCTTTTTCCTTTTGGCTGTCCAATTTTCCCAATACCATTTATTGAAGAGTCTGTCCTTTCCCCCATTATATATTCTTCACTCCTTTGTTATAAATTAACTGACCATTTATACAAAGATTTAATTTGGGGCTTTCTATTTTGTTCCATTTGCCTATGGGTCTGTTTTTATGCCAAGACCATACTGTTTTAATTACTATAACTTTGTAATATAGTTTGAAATCAGGGGTCTTGATACCTCCAGCTTTGTTTTTCTTTCTCACATTTCCTTTACCTATCTGAGGTCTTTTGTGAATCTATACAAATTTTAGGATTTGTTGTTGTTGTTCTATTCCTGTGGAAAATACCATTAGGATTTTGATAGAGAATGTGTGGAAAATGTAGATTGCTTTATGTAGTATAGACATTTTAACAGTTTAAAATTTTCAATCCATGAGCATGGAATACCTTTCCATTTATTTGTATTTTCTTCAATTTCTTTCATTAATGTCTTATAGTGTTCAATACATAGGTCTTTCATCTCCTTGGTTGATTTATTTCTAGGTATTTTATTCTTTCTGATGCATTTGTAAATGGGGTTGTTTTCATAATTTCTTTTTCTGATAATTCATTATTAGTGTATATAAACACAAAGATTTTAGGTATTGATTTTGAGCAGGTTCTTTGCTATTTTACTAAATTAATCTATTAGTTCTAACAGTTTTTGGTGGAGTCTTTAGGATTTTCTAAATAGTGACAGTTTTACTTTTTTCTTTCCAATTTGGATGCCTTTTTCTTGCCTAATTGCTCTGGCTAGGATTTCTAATATTATGTTGCATAAGAACAGTGAGAGTGGGCATCCTTGTCCTGTTTCCGATCTTGGAGGAAAAGTTTTCAGTTTTTTGCCATTCAATATATTAGCTGTAGCCTTGCCATCTGTGGCCTTTATCATATTGAGGTTTGTTCCCTCTGTACCTGCTTGTTGAGAATATTTATCATAAATGGACATTGAACTTTGTCAATGTTTTTCTGCATTTATTGAGATGATCATATTAATTTTATCCTTCATTTTGTTAATTCTACATTGACTGATTTGCAGATGTTGAATCATTTTTGCATCCTTGAAACAAATCCCACTTGGTCATGGTGCAGATCCATTTGCTGTATTTTGAATTTGGTTTGCTAACATTTTGGTGAGGATTTTTGCATCTATTCCTATCAGGGATACTGACCTATATTTTTCTTTCCTTGTGTCAGTTTAGATATTAGGGTAATGCTGGCCTCATAAAATGAGTTTGGAAGAGTTCTTCCTCTCGTATGTTCTGGAAGAGTTTGAGAAGGAATGGTGTTGATTCTTTGAAAGTTTGATAGAATTCGCCAGTGAAACTGTCTGGTCCTGGACTTTTGTTTCTTGGGAGATTTTTTATTACTGATTCAATCTTCATACGGGTGATTGTTCTAATAGAAATAGATTTTGTATTTCAACCTAATTTGGTCTTGCTAAGTTGTATGTTTCTAGGAATTTATCCATTTCTTCTAGGTCGTCAAATTTGCTAACATATAGCTGTTTATAGCAGTCTCCTTTGTATTTCTGTGGCATGTGTTATAATATCTCCTCTTTCATTCTGATTTTATTTATTTTGTTGTTTTCTGCCTATTTTTGTAGTTCCTCTTTGTTCTTTTCTTCTTTTCTTGTTCTCTTCCTTTGTGGTTTGATGATTTTTTTTGTGGTATGCTTTTTTTCCTTTCACTTTTATCTTTTGTGTATCTACAGTTGGTTTTGGTTCAATATCAGGGACAGGCTCTGGTGTTGGGATGTCAAAAATGAGTACTGATGCTACCTAGATTTAAGGAGTTCCAAAGGTTGGATGTTCCAATAATTAGTTTTTGAGCTTAAGGTTCAGGTATTAGTGATTAACGAGTAAAGTGCTCCCTGGAGAAAGCAGTAAGGGAGTGGGGAAAATAGGGTGGGAAGACAAAGAAGCCAGGGATAGAGAAAATTCAGTTGATATTCCAGATTCTGCCTGATCCTATGGTAGTCTCTGGAGGTTACATTATACTTTTTTTTTTTTTTTAGAGAAAGAGAGATCATGCATGTGAGTGAGGGAGAGGAACAGAGGGGAAGAGAGAATCCTAAGCAGGCTCCACACTCATCATGGAGCCCAACATGGGCTCAATCCCACAACTCTAGGATCATTACCTGAGCTGAAACCAAAAGTCAGATGCTCAATTGACTGAGCCACCCAGGCATCCCACATTACACTGCAGACTTTGCCCTGCCTTTAGGTAAAGCAATAGGCCTTTTATACTCCTACTGGCCAGGGCAGGAGGCAGTGGGGGTATGGGAATGTAGTAGTGCTTAAAACTTTCAGGTATTTCCAGCAACTCCTACAGGTGAAGATACTCTAGTCCCTAAGACAGTTCCCTGAAGGTTGCAGGTATAGTCTTTAGAAGCAAAGCATTCATAAACTCGGCAAGCATTCACAGAACTGACTAATGGAATAGGAAGCAATATGTGTGGGGTACCAGCAGTAATTATTACTAGCAGAAGTTCATATTCTAGAAGAGATTCTAAGCCTTAAAAATATTAATGTAATAAGTACAATAATGGCATTCAAAGCAGAGTAATAACTCAGGAAAGAGGTTGGATAAGTCTTTGGGTGGTAGGGATGGAGGTCAAGGGATGATTGAGTAGAAAGATGAAGAAAACAACTAAATATTAATTGGCATGCCACTAAGTGTTAAAAGTGTAAGTGTGGTTTGATTATGAGTGCTTCTTTGTGGGGAAATTAATAATATTTCACTTACCCTTAGAAGAAGTTTTCTTTTAGGTAGTTTCTTATGTCCTCTTCTCAAATTCCAAATTGTTCCACTGTATGAACTAATTATTGCCCTTTAAAACCTATTAAAATTTCCTTCTTACAGAAACCTGTTGTCTTTTATATCAAATGGTCCTAAAGTTCTGTAAATTCAGTTTTATTTTTTAATGTAATTTTCTCTTCTTCTTTCCAAATTGTATTTTTCCCACCTGATCAGTGAGACCATATTCTTTCCTAATGCATAAGCTGTTATCCGTTCACCATTCTATCCTCCTGCTGCAACCAGAAACCACCATATTGCTTCCTTAGTGTTTTTTTCTTTTTTCTTTTTTCTCTTTAATTTAAAGTAGGAAGTTTAGTTCTCTGGAGTGATTATTCAGGATTGAAATCCCAACTTCCTGACAAAATGATACCACATCGACCATGATCCCAGGATACAAAGTTATGTGCTTTCATTTGGAGCTTCTTGTTTTTTATTTCAAGGAGTTGTACTCAAATTCTGACTTTAGACATGTAATTCCATTTCTGTCACTTACTTGGTGTATAACTTTTACAATACATATAACCTAAGTCTAAATTCCTCATCTAGAAAATAAGAGGTGATACTCATCCATATCTCATATGATTGCTGTGAATGTTAAATACATACTCAGCCCAGTGCCTAAGACATGGCAGATCTTTAGTAGATGACAGCAACTATTAATAATAAAAATAAAAACAGTAATATAAAAATGTTACTTGAAGATTGTCAATGAAGTAGAAATATTTTTCTTAATAAATATACTATTAAATATTTATCCTGTGAAGATAGATAGATAGATAGATAGATAGATAGATTTGAACCTTGAACACAGGTTTGAACTGCACAGATCCAATTATACATAATTTTTTTCAGTAAATACAGTGCAGTATCATAAACACAGTACAGTATTCTCTCTTATGATTTTCTTAACATTTTCATTCATTTGGCTTACTTTAAGAGTACAGCCTATAATAAATATACAAAAATATGTTCATCAACTGTTTATGTTATCAGTAAGGCTTTCAGTCAATAGTAGCTCTTAGTAGTTAAATTTTTGAGGAGTCAACAGTTATATGTAGATTTTCAACTGTTGGTGGAAGTTTGGTCAGTGTTCCTAACTCCTGTATTGTGCCAGGGTCAAGATTGTGTGTGTGTGTGTGTGTGTGTGTGTGTGTGTGTGTGTGTACACACACATATATGCATTTACATATATACATATATATGTATATATGTGTATATATATATGTATATATATACCTGTATATATGTATATATATGTGTGTGTGTATATATATATATATATGTGTGTGTATATATATATATATACATATATATATATAAAATCTCATATTTTACTCGTAGATCTGCTACTCAGTTTCTTATAGATACATTTGCCTCCTTCAATTTAAATAGTCTTAGTTATCTTATTCCTAAATCCATCACAGATTAGACTAATGTTTCTCAAGCCTTGTTCCAAAGAACTCTTATATTCAGTGAAATGTTGTTTTTAATTTTTTTAATGTTTATTTTTGAGAGAGAAACAGAGACAGAGCGTGAGGTAGGAGGGGCAGAGAGAGGGGGAGACACAGAATCAGAAGCAGGTTCAAGGCTCTGAGCCATCAGCACAGAGCACAACATGGGGCTCAAGCTCAAGAGCTGTGAGATCATGACCTGAGCCAAAGTCAGACACCTAACTGACTGAGCCAGCCAGGCACCCTGAAATGGTAATTGGTATTCTGAGAGAATATACCACAAAATAACTAAACAATTTTTAATTTAGCAATTATGATTTTACAATTTATTTTCAAAATATATATGAAAACTACCAAACACATTTATAGAGCTCTTGTGATCATGAGATACTTGATTTTAGAAGGCATTTTTCACTTCCAAATCATATCATAAATTTGAAAGCTAAGTTACATGAAGCATTAAACAATTATGTTTAACATATTTGTTTCATTTATATATATTTTTGCTAACTACCTGTTCAATAGCTGGCCTATGTTATGTGCCTTAAGTTATAATTTTATATGTCTCTGTTATATTACTAAATGTTTTGTTAAATACAATAATCAAATGCAGATCATTTCTGATGATCAATAAGTTTTTGGCATCTACTTTAATCCTAGAGCATATTTTACCTCAACTTCTTGATTATGTTGTGTTGATGCATTATATGAAAAATGTTACATATTCGAGTAATTTTGGAAAACGCTGGATTAAAAAGAACAAATTAGGAGGGGTTTTGTTAGGGGCATAATGACAGCAATAACACGAAGGGGCACTTGACAGAATGGCAGTAATTCAAGTTGCTGTCCCAGTATAACAAAGCACAGGAAGTAATTGATGTTTATAATGATACTTCTAAATCATACATTAGAATGAACTGTGTGATTCAGTATGCTCAAAATAATAATGCAGCAGTATATGTAATGGGTTTTAAGATAATGTCTATCAAATATAAAAGTTTTAAAGGAAATCTTGACATTGAATTGGGAATCTCAGTTATCATTCATTGAAAAAATGTGAAATGCCTTAGTCGATAACAATGTTGGTTAAATGACCTGTTAATTTAACTTAATTTAATTTTTTTAATGTTTATTTATTTTGAGAGAGCTGCAAACAGAGAGGGAGAGAGAATTCCAAGCAGTCTCCACACTGTCAGCTGAGAGCCCCACATGGGGCTGGATCCCACAAATGGTGAGATCATGACTTAAGCCGAAATCAAAAGTCGGGTGCTTAACCAACTGAGCCACCCATTTTCCGCTAATGTGTTAATTTTAAAGTATGAATTCTGTTTTATGAATGACCATTACTTTTAACCATTTAAAATAGCTAATATAATTAGAACAGTGCAATTCCATGAAAACATTAAAGTAACTAGAATAGAGCCTTCAGTAGGTGGGTCCAGTGTTGGGGCACATGAGTGACTCATTTGGTTGAGTGTTTGACTATTGTTTTCAGTTCAGGTCATGATCTCATGGTTAGTGGGTTTGAGCCCTATGTCTGGCTCCACACTGGCAGTGCAAAGCCTTCCTGGTATTCTCTCTCTCCCTCTCTGTCTGCCACTCCCCCACCCCCCAAAATAAAGAAATAAACTTTAAAAAGTCATTAAAAAATAAATATGTTCAATCTTTGACACTATCAATAATAAATTACAATATTATTTTCTATTTTAGTTTTTTATAAGCAAACATATAATAGTATATCAAACTAGCTCAAAATGAAAAGATACTGTTTGCTAATTTCTCATTCAAATGTAATAGATGATCTACTGATTTTCAAAAATGTTTCTATATTCTTCTTATTTTATATGATGTTCTTGTTCTTTGTAAAGATGTTTGTCTTTTTATTTGTAGAAAGAAATAAAGAAATTAACAGTATCCCAGAAAGAAGGGCATAGTTTCACAATGTCAGGGTCAGGGTTAAAGCTAAGTAGAGCTGGACTTCAAGAGATGAGGTCAATGATGAGGTTAGGCTCATTGAATCTTATTCTACTTTACAGTGGCCTGAATTTTCAAATCCCCTTAAATCCAACTAACATTTTTTTTAATGTTCATTTTGAGAGAGAGAGAGAGCATGAATGGGGGAGGGTCAGGGGGTGAGGGAGAGAAAGAGTCCCTAGCAGGCTCCATGGTGTCAGCACAGAGCCCAACGCAGGGCTCAAACTCACAAACTGTGAGATCATGACCTGAGCCAAGATCAAGTTTTATATGTATAAAGTATTTAATTTTCACAAAAATCTCATGCAATAAAAACCATAAGAACAAGTGTTAAAATTATCATGTTCATTTCAGAGATGTGAAAATGGTTTATGGTAATGGTTTAATGTAATTCTTACCCAAGATTGGTAAGTTCCTATTTACTCTTTCTCAGCTGCAAATTAGACTTGGATTTCCTAGATTGAGAAGAAACAAAAACAATTGTAAAAATTTATTTTCATTTCACTCAGGAAAAGAAAAGTTAACCGAATGAAATCAGGCAAGAGAAAATTTCATTGAAATGATAAGATTGTGAACAAATTCTAGATGGGGAAATATTCTTCATGACTTTCGAAAGATGTTCTATTGATAGTTCACTGTTTAGCTATCAGGTTTAAAACCTCGTTCTTGTCAAATTTTGCAACTTTTTTTTTTGCGAATTTTTCAAATTTTGAAATGGGAGAGGAGAGGAGAAAGGGAAGGAGGGCAGGAGGGAGGAATGAAGGAAGGAAGGAAGATAAATTCCTGTTCTTCAGTTTATAATTTAGTTGTCAAGACAAAGGCATATGCATGTTTAAAACTCTGAATAATTCTTTGTAGCAATGAAAGTGCCATGGTGATTTAGAAATTTATGTTTGCTCTAATAAATGATCTGAAGGAGAGTAATAGCTATGGTGGTATGTAAAGAACTCAGGACTAGGAGTCAGAAAATTCCAAACAAATTCCCATTTTACTATCTTGTCCTTGTTGAGTGGAAATAGTAATCATTATTAAGCATCTATCATCAATAAGGCATTTTGCTAACTTCTTTATATATATTAATTACCTTAACTCTATTGTACCAAAGTAAGAACCCTCAGATATTAGTGCTTAAAAGCGCAACTTACTGATTTTCCCTGTAGAAAAAAATCTGTTTATGTTATGCAATTTCTCATGGGTTCTTATATTCAGGAAGCTAGAAGTTGAGTAAGTAGTCATTTAATGTTGGATAGGCTGCTAATTTACTTAGTCTGCAGTATGATGGTTAACTCTCCCTGATTAATTGAGAGAAAAGGTCAATAGAAAGTAGGAAAGAAAGTTTTAGTATCGTTCTTTTGTGTTCATACTAGCTTTCACTGCTAGTTTTATGCCATAGACAAATGTTTTGTGCCATAGACAAACCTAATGGTTCAAAATGTTCTATTCTTTGAGGGCATGGAAAATGGCTTCATGTCTGGTTTTTATTTCTTCAAGAAAAGTTCCAGGGCTTGAATTAATTCTAAAAATCTTGTTTCAGTCTTACAAAGATTCAGAGCACTTATTAAATGT
Organism: Lynx rufus; assembly: GCF_022079265.1. Lineage (NCBI taxonomy): Eukaryota > Metazoa > Chordata > Mammalia > Carnivora > Felidae > Lynx > Lynx rufus. The sequence goes on from NW_025814845.1 coordinate 72,225,996, forward strand.
GGCAACCTCTTCCAAATGTTCCCTTCAGTATAAAAAGCTCCATTAAGCCTGTATATTGTGCATTTTTTCACTGCATGATATGTGTATGTGTGTGTGTGCCCACTTTAATTTATGAAACCAATTTAAATACTGCATCTTAAAAAGCTGGCTATAAACCTCAATTTAATAGAGAAGCAAAAATGTTTGGAAGTAATTTAAATCATTTACTATACTACCAAATCTGGATGCCAGTGAGCTACAATTTATCAATAACACACATTCTTTATTAATGTTGTCTTCTTTTGCTTTCAGAGGGTGACATAGAAGGCCAAAACTGGAAAACACTTTTTTTTTTTTTTGCCAATCCAGAATTTCTGATCTCTATATACTTTGGCAACCATTAGGGAACTAAAAGATGCATAATTGAAAAATAAATTAAAATGTTAAATTCAAGGACACAGTGCTTTGAATAAAAGCCCCAGATAATGTGAACTTGATAAGTTCATTAATTATAAATAAAAGATCTAGCATAAATGAGGAATTTTGTGACTTGCGAGACTAAAGAATTTTTAAATGCATCTAGCACAGTAAAATATTCTAGGGAATTAATTTATAAACTAAATTATTAACCTATGGAAATTGGGTAATAGCATCTCACTTTTATTACACATTTTCAATTATAGGATGCCGTGTAAGAGACTTAGGAATTGAAGCTTAAATGGATTAGTTTACTGTTATTAGTTTATTATTTAGTCTTTATTCTGTGTGTAGATATCACTTGAAGTAGTATCTAGAAAATAGGAATGGAGTGGGAAGAAAACGTAAAGGCAAAGCAATTGTGAATATCTAGGTTCATGTGACATTTGTCTGTAGTCACATGCCGTTCAGTACTAATTGAGGTGAATCTCAACAGCTTATGAATTTGAGAAGGAAAATAAATACTCTCTTTACATTACTGTATTTTATTTTACTTCATTTACTGATACAATTAAATCAAATATATATTTTTTTATTTTTCTGGTTGTGATATTTATATTTTTTTCAAAGAATTTTCTTTGTACTATTGTATAAAATTTTCATCACACTTTGTTGAGTGCAAGCACTATTGGTATTATGTGAGTGTAGTATTGATTATTTAGAAACCATTAACAAACAAAAGATATAGGTAACCTAGAATACATAAATTCCTCAACACTACTTAAATTTATTACTATGAATCTTTGAATTAATATAAATGTTACACTGTTTTTGAAACAATAACTCTTTTAAAAAACTCATTGGCAACTTTCCCTAAATATAAAGCTTATATCCAAATAGCAATTTTAATTTATAGGCAGTGAACATTAGAGTTGGATTAGCATTCTACTGATTTTATCTTTTTATTTCATTTCAATTAAAAATTAAGTGCACTACCAGTCACACTGAATAATGTTCACAGATATGTGTACCTGTGTTTTGTGGCTGAATTTATTTACATTCACATTAACTACTTAGCTCCTGCCAAGCAGTTCCACATTCAACAATTATTCATACAAATGCTTCATTGTATTTGTTGTATATTAATCTAGATAACAAGATGGGTTCTGTAGCATGCTGGGTTTTTTTGTGGCTAAAATTAATTAAGAACATACTAATGTTTTTAAAGTTATGAACAGAAAGTTACTTAATTCCTATGACCAAAATAAGAGCTTTCAAAAGTAATGTGAGCATGTGCTTTTGTTTATAATATCATAAATATTAAAATGTACAGAAATTATAAATAAGTAGCTGAATTTATATCTCAATTTATAAAAAACGAACTGTGTAATAAACCCTAATTGAATAGTAATGGTAGTTTCTGTGATATAAAGATGAAACATACATAAACCTGTCCTGTAGGTGGCTCACATTTTAGCAGACGCAAGTAATTTCAACAGAGCGTGATAATCGCTAAAATATAGCACCTATTTAGCACTTAATGTGTGTCTGCCCTGCTTTTATTAGTTTTACCCCATTTACTCCTCTCAACAACCCTTAAGAGTAGGTTCTGTTACCATCTTCATTTCATCTGATTTGTAGCATTTGCCCATTTCTACAGTGTAAATAGTCCTTCCATGGCCAATTTCAGATTATCAATGTGATGTGATGGAACTTCAATTTGGAAAGTTTTGAGAGGAAGATTTTCCCTCTACCAATTAGGACTGAGTAGCTTGCATCCCTCGAATAGACTGACCAAAGACAGCTTAACAGGGAAACAGTTTAGTATACATGGGTTCTACTCAGTTGTGAAAAGTTCATTGAATAGTAAGAGATACAGATTTCTATACCAAATTAACCAAAATGGGGGCCCTGTTTAGGGCTTCCAAGGGAAAGTACGGGAGGTTCTGTTGGGCTTTTTGGTGGTAATGGGCAGTTGGATTGCCACTTCTAGTGCTAATTAAGAGTCTATCTTTTCCTGAACAAGAAACTCCCTAGGAGGGGTATCACTGGCAGCTGCTTTGGGGAGACACTCTCCTTAAGTTTAGGTAATGTTTTTCTCTTTGGTTACTGATTGTTCAGAAACTTCCAGTTTCACATAATTTTTATATCACCTTGGTGGGGTGTTAATTCTTTCAGGAATATATGAACACTGTCAACTCTAGGGAGCCCTGGAAAAGTGGTTCCTGAACACAATTATATATGTCCCACTTCAAAATTGCCTTTGTTCATGTGGTGAATTAAATATTTTTAAAGCAAAGAAACAAACAAAAATTCACAACCTAAAGTTTCCTTTAACAGTTGTGATTTGTGCATAGTAAAGAGGATAACACTGTCAAAAGTTAAGAAAAAACGGAAACAAAATCATTGAATCAACAAAGTAGTAATTGATGAAAGTTTATTGTGCACATACCAAAAAGACACTTAGTAAACCAGGAGCACTCAAACCAAAACATGGAATGAAGCTCAGGGGTATAAGGAACTTTTACAGTGGGAAGCCAGTTTATTCTTTACAGTGATTGGTTATATTAGACTTTTATTAAGTGGTAGGGAATTTTTTGGTGTTCACCTCATATCAATTTTGGGTAACCAGTTTAAGTTTTGTTTATGATTTCCATAGACAATAGCAAGAAAAGACACAGGTCAAGTTAGTCGTGTGAAAAAGCTAAATTGAGTTTTGTTTGTATAACTAAACTGTTTTGTCTACTCGAGGTATTTTCAAGGCTGATGTATTTGTTCTCAATTTTAGCACCTTCTGTAATCAGGATTTAGCTATTAGGACTAGATAGATTTTAGCGAATGCTTACAAAGTTTCTTGAAAACTTGAGAGAGATTGGACAAGGATAAAGTATGGGAAAAGAGGTAAACCATATATTATCCTGTGAAGGTTAGAATATATAATACAGCAAAACAAAATTTAGACAATGAATAGGTAGAGTTGAAGTAAATACAGTAAAACCTTGGATTACGAGTAACTTGTTCTGCGAGTGTTTTGCAAGATGAGCAAACATTTCTAGTAAATTTTAACCTGATAAACAAGCAGCATCTTGCGATACAAGTAATATGTGATGCCGAACATCACATGATCACCACTGAGCCAATGGTTCTTGAATTCGTTTTGATATACAAGTGCTTTGGATTACAAGCATGTTTCCAGAATGAATTACGCTCGCAAACCAAGGTTTTACTGTACTTTCTGTTTATTGTGTTAATTCCTTTGTCTTGTTTTTGTTTTTCATAATTGGCAAAGTTGGTCCCAGGTGTATTTGCTATAGGGAGATGCAAAACTTGCTGTCCTGTTTGAGAAGGCTTATGAAGGAATAATTTGATGAAGTCATTTTGGCTTTCAGGTGGCATAAGATAAATGGTACCTATTTTTATGACCGCATGTTTCATGTTATGGAGTGTCCCATAGAAAAGAAGCAGGTATCCTTCTTGCTTCTCCTCACAATTCCCTGACCACTGTCGTCTTGGCCTCCCTAATAAATCTTGGCTTGAAGCCCATGCCATTAGATTATACCACTCTTTATTGCAGTCTTCATTAGACCCTCATCATACTCCTTCCTCTATTCTTTGAAGTTTATAGATCCTTACTCATTTTTACTGTTTCCAATATTGCTCCTAAAATAGTTCTGAATTATATAAATTATTGCCTTACCCTGGCATGTCAGCTCCTTGAACCCTTGATTTTTCTACAATCTTGTTCTCTGTCCTATCTCAGCCAGTGTATCCAAGTGTTTGCCTGACTTCTCTACTATGATGTCCAACTGAAATTTCATACTTAACTTGAATAAACCTCTGTAAGGGTGGAATGATTTTCCCTTCTTCCCTTCTAGGTTTTTGGCCAGTCTAATAATTAAATTGACATAAGACAGACTAACAGGAAAAACACAAATTTAATTTCATATCTTGCAAAGCCCTAAAGATACGAGACCCAAGAACAAGTAGCTCACTTGAGGCTCATATGCCATCCTGGGCTAAGGAATGTGGCAGGACCTGGGACTTTAAAGTGCAGGAGGATAATTCACAGGACAATAAGAAGAGCAGATTTTTGGTAATTAGATGTTTGCCCTGACATACAGATAGATCTTTCAAAGAAAAAGTTATCACTGGTAAGAGCTCTCTTTCTGGGCCATCTCCCCTCTCAATTATTTTAGGTAGTTAAGTGAGAGGTAAAAGTTTTCTCAAGTCTGCTGGGTCTTGATTGCCTTCAGCTCCAGAAATTCCACATGCTCAAGTGGCATATTTTAGGGTCACATATTCTAGTCCCCCTCACTTCAAATATGTTATTGATGCAGCTTTTTTCTATGCCAGTAAATCCCTACTCAATTCTTCTGTTGGCTGAGGCAAAAACCTTAGAAATCACCTCTGACTCTATTTCCCTTATAGCCCGTATCCAGAAAATCAGGAAATTTAATCATTCTGCCTTTTAAATATATATAGTTTCAGCCAGTTTTCACCACCCACATGGATAAAAACCTTATCGAAACCACCATCATCTCTCTACATATTACAATCACCTTTTAATGGGTCTTTAACTTTCCACACAAAACTTTCTGCAGTCTCTTTTAATCTAGCTTTTGCTATATTTTATTCATTGTAAGTGAGTTACCAAATACAGTCCATACTTAGAGGAGGGGATTTATGCAACAATGCAAACACAAAAGCAGGTATCTTTGGAGTCCTTTCTAGAAGGTGCCTACCTCCGACAGCATATCCTGTTTTAAGTACTAAGCCTAGAACTCAGAATTTGAAGCTAGAAACTCACTAGCCCTCTGTAGGAGACAAAGAATTTAACTGTCTTTCAGTTTAAAAGCTGCAAACGTTGTCAAACCTACCAGTACTTAAAAAGTCCAAGAATGGAAAGATGCTCTTTCCTTCCCGTTCATAGTACACCAGCCTAATCTGCTAATGAAAAGCTCCTCTGTATAGTTTAAGGTCAGCCAGCAATAGCTTTCAACTCCTGAGGCCCTGGCATCTGTGTTTTGGCTGAGTCTACACATGAACTTTGTCTTTCTGAGGTTGTTGATACCAAGAGGCTCTGCTGAGGCCCATTCATCCCACAGGTCATCAATTAAGACTCATAAGGGTCTAAAACTAGCTCCTTACCTGTGGGGGGGGGGAAAAATCCTCCATAAGATGAAGACAGCCTTCCAGGTTAAATTCTTATGATCTGGACTTAAATCTCTTACTTAGAACTTAGGAGGAGTGCCTGGGTGGCTCAGTCAGTTAAGCATCTGACTCTTGATTTCAGCTCGGGTCATGATTTCAAGGTTCATGAGATCAAGCCCTGAGTCTGGCTCTCCGCTGACAGCACAGAGCCTGCTTGGGATTGTCTCTCTTTCCCTCTCTCTCTGTCCCTCCCCTGCTAACGTGCCCTGACTCTCTCTCAAAATAAATAAATAAACTTAAAAATATATATATTAAAAAAGCTATGAAACATTAAAAAAAAAACTTAGCAATACTTAGCCTACTGCATAGCTGTTGAATAGAACACATGTGTTCTGCATGTGATCCTGATACAAAAAAAGAGGAATGACTGAGCCAACCACAGTGAATTCATCCATCCAAATTTATCAGCAAGAAAAAGTGATCCTTTCTTTGCTAGGCAGAGAAGCTGAGAGTAACACTATTAGACTTCCTTATCCATGAAAAGAAACACCAGGAATGAGGAACAAATGTTTCCCTCAAACTTTAAACTTTTTCAGATATTTTATTTACTTCATAATTTTGTTTTCTTTACTATGAAGAAAAGTCAACATAATCACATCTATCAATCTTTGGCTTTATGATTTCATTATGTATACATTTTAAAAAGTCCACTGCATTCTACGCAATTGATAGAGATACTATTATGTATTCTTCAAGTACTTCCTTTTTTTTAATTTAACATTTTAATTAATTTAGAGTCTATTTGAATGGCATTATATATATATATATCTATATATATCTATATATAGATATATATATATATATACACATACACACACACACAGACACACACACACACACACACACACACGTATTTCCCCTGATAGTAATGATTGGTAAATTGCAGCCTATTAAATAATCTGATATATTTCTCTTTGCCTATTGAAGTTACAATAAATTTTCAGCTATGAAACTTCTGAAGTAGAAGTAGAAATCAGTATGATAGCCTTAGAGGAAAATTTCATAATTAATGCAAAGTACAGCCTAGGATATATACATATCCTTTAACTGAGACTTTATAATTCCATAAATATTTTAAAAAGAAATAATCACAGAACTATTTTAAGAATGTTATCATAAAACTAATTGTAAAGAAAAAAGTGGTGGGGCACCTGGGTGACTCAGTTGGATGGGCTTCAGACTCTTGATTTCAGCTCAGGTCATGTTCTCACAGTTGTGATATTGAACCCTGTGTCAGGCTCCATGCTCAGCTTGGGATTCTCCCTCTCCCTCTCTCTGGCCCTTCCCTGCTCTTGCACATGCACATGCATGGTCTCTATATCAATCAGTCATCAATCAACCAATAAAAATTAAAATGAAAAAAAATGAGATTAGTAATTGGAATTGATCACAAGATCAGAATATAGCTAAGAGCAAAGCAAACTCAGCATAGCCAGGTTACTGTTAGAATGTTTCTCTCAACCTCTTGGATAATTGATACTAAGCAGAAAATATTTTTAAAAGCCATGATTTTTAAAATCTCTCAGATTTTAAGAAGGTAAACTTCAACTGGAGCTTTCACATACCCTGTAGATCTGTACTAAAAGACTTTGGAAGCAGGGAATACATAATAAGAGAGTGGAAAAACACTTAAGCTCAGGTGGATGTGTAAGCTGATAGAATCTCCACACAACTCAATTTGGGAATATCAATCAGAATTACAGTTGAGTATACCTTTAGATCTGTAATTCTACACCTGAAAAATTATTTTATAGATAAAAATGCATATAATATAAAATTAATTTCAGCTGTCTTTGTAATAGCAAAAGAGTGGGAATGTAACACTGTTTAGCTCTACTGTGATGGTTCCGTAAACTGAAATAATATACAGCTATGTAAAAGAATGAGGGTACTCATTATATACAAATACATGGTAATTTGCAAAATGCAAGTTGAAGAACAGCATGCAAAACATGTTATTCTGTATGTATAAAAGAAAAAACTCAATGACCGTATTTCTCTATGCATGTGTGTGTGTGTACGTGCAGTTGACCCTTGAGCAACTTGGGTTTGAATTGCACGGATCCACTTGCAGAAAGATTTTTTTTTTAATGTACAGTATTGTAAATGTAAGTTTCCTTATGATTTTTAATAATTTTTTTCTAGTTTTATTATAAGAATACAGTAAATAGTACATAGACAAAATACATTAATCAACTCTGTATTCCATAAGGTTTCTAGTCAGCAGTAGGCTATAGGTTAAGTTTTTGATAGAGTCAGAAGTTATATGCAGATTTTCAACTACACAGGGGTCAGCACCCAACTGTAATATATATATGTGTGTGTGACCCCTAAGTTCAAAGGTCAACTGTAATGTTTCTATTATGTATATATAATATACACATATATAAAACATATATACAAGGTTATACAATAAGTTGGTAAAATTAAGGGCCTCTGGATGACTGGGGACTAGGAGTAGAATAAGAATATTTTCCTGGAAAAAGATGTTGCACCATATGAATTTTGATTATGTAAATGTGACACCTTGTGAAAAGCAAATTAAAAAATGTATACATACTAAATTTAAAAAAATGTAAACACATTTTTATATATAGGCATTTTTTACCAAATCTCATAAATCTCCAAATTTAAAAATAAGTACTCCAAGACCCCCCAACTTAGAAAATAATTCGATAAATTATTTTGCTATCACATAAACATTGCTAACTTCCCAGCTAAGAATAAAGTAGGGTCCTGATTCTCTACTCCACTTGTACCAGCCAATTCCAAATTTTAGATTCTATGGCATGTAACTTCCCAACCACAGTAAGCACTGTGTGAATAAGTAAGCTTATTCCTATAGTAGAAAGGATGCTTAAGTGTTGGCCACACTGTTTTGTAAAAACTATTTAGCCATGTGGAACTGAATTATTAGTATGTCAGATATGTACTTAGGACTCAGTTGCTGTTTCTCCATTTATGGGATTGGCTCTGTGTTGGATTTGCTCCTAGGGATATACCATCCACTTGGTGGTTTCTAGTAATTTAGGAAGAAACACATTCTATGATCTTAGCAGCATTAGCTGAATGAGAGCATCTCTTTCTCAAAATTCCAACACAATTCCCATAGTTGAATTTCATTTAAATGATTTGGCTCATGTGCCTTGTCTTTTTGTGTCCAATAGAATAATTTGGCTAGGCCTTACTTATATGCTCACATCCATTTCAAGGATATTGGATCAGCACTACTCAAAACAAAATGATTAAAAATTTAGGAGAAATCACTCCCCAAAGGAAAAATTCAGTTGTTAACATAATAAAATGGATTAGATGCTGGGAAGGCAAAAACAGCAGATATCACCTACAAGAAGATATTATAAAGAAAAAAATAACTTGCATTTTCATTTGGAGAAAACAAGACCAGTAAAAGACTTGTCTCACATTGGTAAGGTTGTTGAGCTTGGCCAAAGTACAAAGAGCTACTCTTGATTTAGACATTGAATGCAATTAACTGTTGCTCTCATTTTGGTTTACTGCCAAAATGATAAAGAATAAGCAAAGGATATACACACTTAAGGAATGAAGTGTGTGGAATCAACTTCTCCCTGGCTAACCTGGTTCTTCACTGAGGTGTGCCTGAAATTCAGTGGTCAGCACCTGGATTGGAGGAGCCCGGGACTGTTAGCGCATTGCCATTTGTAGAACATACCTGATGAAGGACACAAATTAGCTCTCAAGAGTACACCCACTCTTGAGGCACAAGTACAGAAGTATACCCACTCTTGAGACAGAAGGACAGAAGACTGTCCTTCTGTGCCACAATTAGGTACTCTGCATTCCTTTTCTTACTAAGCCTTGGGACAGTCACATCTTAGCAGTGAGAGGAGTCATGACAAAAATTAAAATCTAAGGTCAGGGAAGCCTAATGTGTCCTTACTACTCATTAGGTGGCTGAACAAATAAATGACAATCTTCACAGAAAATTGACACATCTGAAAAAATATTCTCGAGAAAAGCAGGCCATTTATACTATAGAAATCTAAATTATCCTATGGACTTTATCAGTAATAACATCATTGGTTATTAAAACAACAAAATGTTTTGATATGGCACATTTTAATATAATTTTAGAACTATTAGAATGCATGCTCAAATTAGAGTTAACACTCTTAGGTAAACATTTAATTTTATTAGGGATAGAGAATTACCTTATGAAATTTACCCTAATGGCTTAAAAAATAAAATATTTCACTTATACTCAGACCTGTTTATGTACTCAACAGATTTGAGCCCAATTGATCATGTTTCACTTCAAGAAATTCTTATAAATAAATTTTAATCTCATAGTACAGATCCATTAATTATTCTTTCAGGGAGTTATAATTAATGGATCTGTACTATAGAATTATGGCCTTCAGTAAATATTAATAATGCAAACTCACTCTACCAAGCACCTTAAGAGTACCCAAACAAATAGATCATTTTATATGGCTGAAGCTTTCCTTCAACATTCCTTAGGGAACATGAAAACATGAAAAACAATTTAACATCAGCTTTTCATTGAGATCTTCATAGAAAATTAAAGATTCTTTGGTGGAGTTGTTACTCATCCCCAAAAAATAGTCTGTCAAAATTCATTTTTATAAAAGTGATAAAAGCTCTAATGAAAGCTTAGAAGCTGTGAGTACAATGACAGTCATGTATTATAAGCCTAAAAATCCTGCTTATATTGCTAATGAAGAATAATTTAATTTTTTTTTTATTTTAAAAGTTTTGTATTTACAGAAAGGTTGCAGAGGTAGTACAGAGAACACCATTTACCCCTCATTAAGTTTCCCCTATTGTTATCTTCCTACCTGAGCAGAGTACATTTGTCACAACCAACAACCAATATGGGTACATTACTGTTAACTAAAATTAACAACTTATTCAGATGTTACCAGTTTTCTCTAATATCCTTTTTGCTATTACAGGATTGTATCCAGTATACCACAATATATTTAATCATCATGTCTCCCTAATGACATGATCTGCAGTAGTTTCAGACTTTCCTTTTCCTTTAGGACCTTGACTTTGGTTAGGTTTTCTGCAGAATAACCTTCAATTTTGGTTTGTCTGATTTTTTTTTCTCATAATTAGACTGAGGTAATTGGTTTTGAGGAGAAAGACCACAAGGGTGAAGTACCCCTCTTATCGTATTATGTCATGTTATCTACATGGTGTTAACCTTGATCACTAGAATGAAGTAATGTTTGCTGGGTTTCTCCACCATAAAGTTACCTTTCCCCTTTTCATACTCTTTGGAATTAACTCACTAAACACAGCCTGGGGGTTGGATGTGCAGCAGACTATTAAGTTCCACATCTCGAAGAAACGGAGTGGCATAAATTATTTGAAGATCTTTTGTAAGAGAGATTTGGCTTTTCTCCCCAATTATTTATTTATTCAGCTCCTTATTTATATATGAATTCATGATTTTTTTAAATTTTGTTGTATCCTTTGAGCTATACTCCAATACTATGTTATTTATTTGTTTCTCCAGTGGTTCCAGCTTTGGCAATTAGGAGCTCTTTCACATTGTCTCTTTGACATGCCCCATCCTTTTATCTTGTGAGCATTTCCTTACTTTCTGGAACAACAAGATGGTGTAGAAGTATCTAGTACATCTTTTGCCCCATCCCAGAAATCTTCTCCAAGGAGCCATGGTTCCTTTTATTAGAAGAAACTAATGTCTAAACACTGGGCATTAATAAAGAATATTTTATTTAATAAAATCAGCACATTTTTCTCCAGTATCAAAATACAATATGGGAAAATACAATATGACTTATATAAAAAACATTATCAATACTTGTGAAAAATTACTCATTTTCATGGATAAAAAAGTAACTCCCTGCGTGCTTGGCTGGCTCGGTAGGTAGAGCATGTGACTCCTAATCTTGGGGTTGTAAGATTGAATCCCACACTGTGTGTAAACATTACTTAAAAAACAATAAAGTAAAATGCATTAAAAAAAAATAACTCTCAGGGTGCCTGGGTTGCTCAGTGGTTAAGGGTCTGACTTCAGCTCAGGTCATGATTTCACGGTTTGTGAGTTTGAGCCCCACGTTGGGCTCTGTGCTGACAGCTCAGAGCCTGGAGCCTGCTTCAGATTCTGTGTCTGCCTCTCTCTCTGCACCTCCCCTGCTCATGCTCTGTCTCTCTCTCTCTCTCAAAAATAAATAAACATTAAAAAAATGTTTTAAGTTAAAAAAAAAACCCTAATATGTGAATTGATGAAAAAAATTCCAAAATTGAATTTTATTTATTTATTTTTTAATTTTTTTAATGTTTATTTTTGACAGAGAGAGACAGAGTATGAGTGGGGGGGGTGCAGAGAGAGAGGGAGACACAAAATCTGAGGCAGGCCCCAGGCTCTGAGGTGTCAGCACAGAGCGTGACACGGGGCTCAAACCCACAGACCGCAAGACCATGACCTGAGCCGAAGTCAGACACTCAACCGACTGAGCCACCCGGGCGCCCCCCAAAATTGAATTTTAATTTAATTTAATTTAATTTAATTTAATTTAATTTAATTTTTGAAAATTATTAAATTTATATATTTATTTTGAGAGAGAGAGAGAGCTAGCAGGGAGGGGCAGAGACAGAGAGAAGAGAAACCCAAGCAAGCTCCATACCATCAGCATGGAGCCTGACACAGGCCTCAAACCCACAAACTGCAAGATCATGACCTGAGCCAAAACCAAGTGTTGGATGTTTAACTGAGCCACCCAGGCAACCCTGAATTTTAATTTTAATTTTTATGTTATTATATAAATGGCTGACTTGACAATTATATAGCCATCTATACTATCAAGTATAGATCATTTCTGAATCAGCTGAGAGTTCATTACTTCATGTCAAAAGGAAGAACAGAGTACTGTTTTTCAAGGCTATTTCAGTGAGTTCATTTTTTAAGTAATAAAATAGTAGAAGCTTAAAGAAGATGTGACATTCAAAGTATCAACATTCTTTTCTGGTTTAATAAGTATTAATGAATGATGTCTCTTATCCTTTAATCTCTCCATTTCTTTAGTGACAGTATATTGAGTTAAAGCCTTCAACTGTGCACTTTGGTCATTAACAGTTCAGCAGTGTCAGTTGAGAGTGATTAGATTTTCTAGCCAAACATTTTAAGCACTGTTTATAGTAACAGATAATATACCATTCCCCTAAATTGTGGTCTGAAAGTTAACCTGGGAGAAAGTCGTTATTATTGCAACAGTATGTTTCTTTCATTATTTGGGTAAGAACATCTGCTATAATTTGTAAACCCTACTGTTCATTTTCTGGATTTTTTAAAATAGAAATACTGTTTTAATATACTTCTATTTTGTTTTTTGTTGTTGTTGCTGTTTTAAAGGTTTTTTTAAATTTATTTTTGAGAGAGAGAGTGTGTGTGTGTGTGTGTGTGTGTGTGTGTGTGTGTGAGAACGGGAGAGGAACAGGGAGAGTGTGAGGGAGAGAATCTGGAGCAGGTTCTGCACTGTCAGCACAGAGCCCAAAGCAGGGCTCAGTCTCACGAACTGTGAGATCATAACCTGAGCCGAAATCAAGAGGCAGATGCTCAACTAACTGAGCCACCCAGGCACCCCTACTTATATTTTGTATACTTATTTTTGTACGTTTATTTTTTCCATCAGCAATAATAATAGTAATTCTGGCATCAGTGTTGATAGTCAGCGTAGATACTAGATTGTTAGTCAGAGCTGGTACCAGATACTGGAGTCTGAAAATTGCATTGAGTCTGAAATTTGCTACTTCTGGCCTCTTTGTAAGTTATCCTTGATAATTCATATGTATATTTAAGAATCATCTCATAGGACCCAAGGAAAGTTCTAGTCAGCCTCCTGCCATTGTTTTCCTCTTATGTCGCAGCTCTTAATATGCCACAGAGGCATGGTATTTGCAGAACTTCTCTAGATGCTTAAATCATTTTTTATTCCATTGAGAAATTTGAACAAGAAGATCATATTGCTCATCTTACCGCTTAGAATTTTATTTAAAATAGCTTTTTCCATTTCTACTTGCACCCTCTTTTTTCCTCAAAGATGAGTCAACTCATCAGTCTCTGAGATGATAGACACATTGCTTTTCTTGCCATTTCTATTATCCTTCCCACCTAAAACTTTACTTCTCTCTCCTTCTCCAGTTCCTCTGCCCAGGAAGTTCCATAATCGCCAATTCTGATGAGAGTCTCATGTATTAATTTAAAATTTTTGGTATGTTAGCAAAGATTTCTTCTCTTCCCTCCACAAACCCACAAGCAGATAATATCTCCACATTTTTGCTTATTGTAATTAAACTATGTGAAGCTACTGTTAACTGTCAGATTCCCACCAAATGAGTGTTTGGCTAAATGCTTGAGGTAACTTGCTAAATACAAATTAAGTTTTGTGAAAGTCTTTTGCTAGATTGTGTACAAGTATTAATGTTATTTGATGTTTCTTGTACAACAAGAAATTGCAAAAGCATTTTCAAAGATTAGAATACTAACTATGCTGTTTTTGGGCCATGATGTTTGAACTGAAAGTTTAGTAGCTGGAACCATAAGTAAAAAAATATATATTTGTGGACTTGAACAAGGTTTCTCAGGTGAATCACCAAAAGTATAAACCATAACAAAACAAACAAAAAGACAAATAAGATGGAAATTGTTGGTTCTTTTGAAGACAGTGTTAAGAAAACAAATAAATAAGCCAGAAACTGTGTGAAAATATTTATAATACACATATACAACAAATAATTTATATCCAAATAACCCACTCAAAAAGAAAAATAGATGAAATAGTTTAACAGACTCTTCACAAAACAAGATATACTAATGGTCAACAAACACATGAAAGATGTTCAAAATCATTAGTTATCTATGGAAATGAAAGTTAAAACCACAGTGAGCTACCATTAAACATCCCTTGAATGGCTAAAGTTAAAAAAAAAGACTAATACTACCAATATTAGTGAGATACAGTGCAAATTGAAGTGCAATGTTTTATAACCCTTTAGAGAATATTTGTCAATTTGTTATGAAATTGGCATAATAATGGATATAAATTTACCACAGGACCCAGGCAATTTCACTGTTAGGTATTTATCCAAGCAAAGTGAAAATGTGTGACCACAAAAAGATAGATAGATAGATAGATAGATAGATAGATAGACAGACAGACAGACAGACATACACACACACGCACACACAAATGTTCAGCATGGCTAATAGTTCCAGCCTGGAGACAACTCAAACTGTACCAACAGGTGATTGAATAGACAAATTGTGGTTTGCCCTTAACTACTACCTGACGTTTAAAAGGATGGATCCTGAAACATGCAACAGCATGACATGATGCATTTCAGAATCATTTTGCTGAATGAGAGGAACCGGGTGTAAAAGAGTTCATAAAGTACATTTCCATTTATGTGACATTCTGAGGAAGGCAAAACTAACCTATAGAGATACAGCATATCAGTGTTGCCCAGGACCAGGAAAGGGGGTGCCATTTGAATGCAAAGGAGCATGAGGGAACAGTTTGAGGTGATGAAAATGTTCTAGATCTTGGTTTTGTTAGTATACATTTGTCAAAAAGTCACATAACCACATTTAAAAGTTGCATTTTAGTATAGGTATGTTATACTTCAGTAAAGTTGATTTAAAGAAAAAGATGAATTGGAGGTGAGGGATGAGGTAGTTTGTGAAGTTAGGAGATTTATATAATGGAAACAGCAACAGCAAAGTGAGTAGTTTCTTCAAACCAAGATGAGTAGAAATAATTCTGGAGAACAATATGCATGAGAAGAGGGTGATATTCACTAGAATATCTTTGATAGTCTTACAGGTCTTGTCTAGATTTTATTATTAAACTTACAAGTCACACGAAACATTAAGCCCAATTTGGAGAAAAATAAAAAAAAAGGACTTGGCATATATGCAGTAGAAATAGAAGGGTGAGGGAGGTCTACCAATTGGGGTGGACAAAACATTTTGAGTATAGGAAAAATATTAAGTTCATATTATTTAATCACCCTAGTGTTGGAAAGAAGCAAGTATCTATTGGACTTAGAACCAGAAAACCAGGTTTTTAGAACACTTGTTAGAATTAGGATAGATGTCTTATATCAAGAACATCTTGTGCATTCTGTATTGGGTCGGAAAGCCAAAGTGTGTTAAATGAAAATTAGGAGACTTTTGTTGTTGTTGTTGTTGTTGTTGTTGGGATGATTTGTTTATTTTACAGAATAATTCTTCTGTATTCCAAAGATAGTCACTTTCACATTATTGAGAACCAGCCATTTCCAAAGGCTCTGAAATATATCAATAGCAGATGAAGCCATCATTCTAACAAAATATTTTATGAAGAACATTGTGAATGAACATATAGTGTTAGCTTTTAAAAACTTCAAAGTAACTTAGGAAATACTTTGTTAATTTGTATTTAGATATGCAATTGCATTGGTATTGCTATTATTAAATGAAGGAGTAAATTAATTAAAGTATGAAGTATGGATAAGATTTATATCTGTAGGGTTTATACCATAATATCAGACACAGTATCTAAAAGTGTAAGCAAATTGGAATGGCATCTAAATTACAGGTCACTTGACAATTAAGTGCAGTATGGCAGATGTTATATAAGATTGATTTGTATTTTTAAAACATTTTTCTCAAGATTCCCTAAGAGCAATAGAATTAAAGTGTCATACTATAAGATGGATTTGAAAGTTAAAGCAGGAACACAGTTTTCTCTAAGAATGACATTCAAAGAATCAAGGTTAGATGACGCAGATTTTGAAGTCTGCTTTCCAACAGTGCTTAGAATGACACATTTTATTTCTGGGAAGTTGTTGGAGACCTCAACCCTAAAAGAAGTTAACCATGAAGCTTGATTTTGGCATATGTTCTTATGGAAGTTCAAAAATCTTCCATCTGCAAAAATGTGATACAGGCGTTTAAATTTTCACAACTGAATGTCATCTTCTGTCTTTTGAATATATGATTTGTTAAGGGTGTGATACTTTAATATGCTTTGCAGAGTATCAATAGTACAGGGAAATACCAGATAATTCAACTGTATATGACCTGTGTTCTATTACTTGCTTAATTTCTCATGAGAAATCTAATGAGAGAAACAGTTCACAAGTCTTGTTTTTTCTAGTGCGGGGGAAAAAAAAGTTTCATTTTTTTTTTTAATTTAGAATCCTGCAGTAAATTCATTCCTAAGAAAGCCTTTGTTTCTCCATTACATCATATAATCAGATAGTGAAAGTCAGCATTTCAGAATATTCCCTGATTTTGATCAAATAATGGACAAGAAGCTCTGAATAAATTTAGAAATTAAGTCAGTAGTCAATTCACTTCAATTATCTAGTGTATATATTTTCCTGCATATATTTTCCTGCTTCCTTCAGTAGATTATTGTTCAGGTTTTTACCTAATATCCTCTGTTAGACATTTTAGGTCAATGTGCAGTCTTACATCAATTTCTGAAGTAGGTGCAGTAAATGGTGTATAAAAATTATACTGAATATCTTGGTTCCTATGCTTATAGTTCTTACACATTGCTGCTGAACTAGAGTCAGAAATAATACCACTTGAAGGATATTTTAAATGTATCCAATTTATGGTACACCTGAATCATATGAATTGAAAATGATCTCATGAGTGGAAAGAGACTCTAAGAATTGTAATAGTTGCAGCATCTTGTCTTTGAACATGTACTTTTTTGAAACTTAAGTCAGCCAAACTTGTATGCTTATTCCTGTATCACAATCAAAATTAATCTGTTCTTTTGCTTTAATCTTTACTACAAAATGTTCTGTATTTGAGTGCATGCACAGTTGGTAACCAAGCTGGAAAATGTTGCTGTGCATTCTTTTCAGTGTTTTATTTGCTTATCTACTTAAATGGAATAATTACCCTGAGAGAGTGAGTTAAGGGTATAGTAACATAACTTCTGTTGCTCCCTATTATCAGTATTTTTTCATTCTTTTAGAAAAAATAGTGATAAGCTTGGGGGGGGGGGCTAAAAAAATTTCTTCTTATTTAAGAAATGTTAATTGATTACATTTTTACAGGACTAAAAGAACAACATTATCAACATTCCAATAATTCTCTTTTTGCATAAATCCTTTATTCAAACATTTTGTTTGTTTGTTTGTTTGTTTAGCAGTATATAAGAAAGATGGTAAAATTTCAGGGGCTATGAATATGGGAATTTAAAAATGTAATACTTCTTGATTTTGCTTTGCAGCTTGATGACAGATACCATTTTCATAATGAATAAAAACTGGATACAATTATTTAAATCTTCATTAAGTAAAAGTGAAAATACTTTAATTTTTTTTTAATTTTCGTTTACATTTATTCATTTTTGAGAGACACAGGGAGGCAGAGCACAAGTGGGGGAGGGGCTGAGAGTGAGGGAGACAGAATCCGAAGCAGGCTCCAGGATCTGAGCTGTCAGCATAGAGCCCAACGTGGGGCTTGAACTCACAAACTGCGCGATCATGACCTGAGCCGAAGTCGGACACTTAACCGACTGAGCCACCCAGGTGCCCCAAAATGAAAATACTTTTAAAAATAACATTTGAAAATCATCCTGGAAGACATCAAATAGCAACATAGTAAATCATCACAGATATAGTGTAACTTTCAAAAAAAGGTAAAAATCTAAAGTAAGTAAATATACTTTCAAATACTGCCCTAGCACAAAAGATGATCATTGTATTTAATAAAATTCTCTTGGAATGTACATTAAGAAGTCATAATTAGACTAATTTTTTCAGATAACTATTTCTAAATGAGGAATGATTCAGTATATAATAATCATTCAGATTTTTCTACGCCCATATTTAATTTATTTTTTTATATGAGGAGGGATTTGATTTTAAATTAGAAATAACAAAAATAACTACCCAAATGCATCTTTTTTTAATGTTGTTTATTTATTTTGAGAGAGAGCATGCACTGCTTGAGCGTGTTCCACGAACCAGGGAGGGAGAGAGAGAGAATCCCAAGCAGGCTCCCCAGCTGTCAGCTCAGAGCCAGATGTGGGGGGTGGATCTCACAAACCATGAGATCATGACCTGAGCTGAAAGTAAGAGTCAGGGTCTTCAAATGACTGAGCCACCCAGAGGTCCATCTAAAATGTATCTTTTTGATTAAATTGTGTTTTCCTTGCAGAGTGCCGATATGAGCCCAGCAAGTAGCACAGCTTCACTTCCTGTTAGTCCTCTTACTGAAGAGCCCTTGCCTTTCAAGGTAAAATAAATAAATAATTTAAAAAATTATGATATTTTTAGTATAATAAAATAGTTCATGGTTGAGATAAGGTGAACTGCTTTAATATAATGATCTAATTTCAAATGGTAAAATCTTTGTTTTTGTTCTGTTGTCATTTTGGTTAGTAAAGGAAAGTCAAGGTTTGGAGTAAAAGTTCATACTTTATAGAACACATCATTTGCCTTGCATGTAACAAATAGGGATTTCTTTATAATAGTTTGATGTCACATGAATTAGAGGTTTCAAATCTTTTGCGTATCTTAGTTTAAGCAATAGATTTAGAATGAATTCTTTTGCCCTCATTGAGTAGTTAAATTTGCATTCGCTGTTTAAATTTTCATTGATGACTCTAGGTCATAATTAATGAAATATGCAATTTTTACAAATAAAAATGAACAAAATCAAAAACTGAAATATGGAATCATTCCTCTGAACACATTATATTTTAAAAATATTTAAGTAAATATGTAAATATGTAAAATATGTATATTTTAAGCAGTATGGTTAGTAGAATTCTTCAGTTTGGGAGACTATATGCATTTTAAGTGAGACATCATTTTCTCGTTTTGCTGTTTAAGATTTGATGTATCTCTTTAAACCAAAGCTTGCAGATCAGCTATTTTATGTTTGTTTCAAGGGTGTTTGAATTTCATCAAAATTGTTATAAAGAAAGACAATCCTTAAGATCATGGCAGAAAACACTCGGAAGGTTGGGATTTTACACTTACACGCAATAGTTTCAGTTTAATTTGGTTTAAAGACTGGTAGATATACATTTTGGGATGTATTATGATTTTCATGACTTTGGATTTTATCATAAAATGTTATTGTGTTTTTTTTCTTTTTCATGTGAAAAGTATAACTTACTCAACTTCATATTGCTTATACCTAGTACAGTGGCTGGCATTGATTTCCATACACTAAGTATTTGCTGTATTGTTAAAATGAAAATAATAGAAAGCTATGAATTTCATTGCGTGTTTTTAGCTTTCTAATTATAGATGCTTTGTATCTTAATGATGGGCAATAATAATTAAAAGGTTTTATATCAGAGAATGGTTAAATACTGTTTAGTATTCTGATTACATTGTTTATTGAGAAATCTTTATTATTCTATGACAAAGAAGAAAATGCTAACACTTCAAAGTTTAGTGTTACTTAATGTTTCCATCT
The DNA here is from genome assembly GCF_022079265.1 of Lynx rufus. Classification (NCBI taxonomy): domain Eukaryota; kingdom Metazoa; phylum Chordata; class Mammalia; order Carnivora; family Felidae; genus Lynx; species Lynx rufus. Next base: position 72,246,073 of record NW_025814845.1, read on the forward strand.
TATGGCATATGGGACAAATTTACAGAAGAATCATATCTTTAACAAGATTTTAATTGAATTCTCAAAGCATTACTAGAAACCATTTTCTCTTTTTAATATATTGATAATGACTATACTCCTTGAAAATTAATGTATTTTTTAATGGAGGTAAAAGAAAAGGCCAGATATATTCCAAAATGTGCTGACACAAAGCTAATATAAATATGATTATTTTAGTTAGTTTCTCGACTGCTTCTAAGAGATCAATAGTGTTCCCATGTTAATGCGTGTAAGTGGTTTTATAAGCAATTAAAACTTCTAAGTGCTTATAATATATAATATTAGCTTTTGGTAGCCAATGTAGTTATAATTCCTCTTAATTTACTTCTTTTGTGAAAGGAATATTATATGTATTATTTCATCATATATAAAAAAACATCCTCTAATATTTAAAGGTGTCTAAAATTAGAGTTTGAAATTATGAAATAAAGCTCCTGCATTTGCTTATTCACCACTGTTCTCATCATTCCCTATTGTAGTCATGTCTGAGCATGAAAGCATTTGAGAGTATCCCTTCATAGAAAAAGATGTATGATATGCACAATTCTCTATGTACATTACAGTAAACTCACAGACTTCCCAGTCACACTCTTGATGCTGAGATATTTCTAAGATTCCAGGTTTACATGATTGTGCAGACAACTATTATGGGTATATATTTGAAAACAATAGGTAAATGTATAATCTCTGGTTTTGTTTTGTTTTTGTTTTTGTTTTTAATAAAGCATTCAGGGTTACATACACCAGCGGTCTGTTACCTACCACAACATCATTATGGAAGGGCCAAGGTATAACTAATTTTGCATGGGTGGGAATAATATTTTATCAAATAACCATAATAGAATCGTAAAATTTCAAGATCACTCATCTGAGAGTGTGATTTGAGAAAAGAGAGACAGAGAGAGAGAATAGGCTGCTTAACTGTAAATTATAATGTTTATGTTTCTTTTTATATAATAACATTGAACCAAGTTGACATTAACTTTGATGTGTCCATTCCAGCCTATTCTACCTTTTTTCATCTGCCATTCTTGATTTCTCTCAACCATCTAATTACTTCCAATCTACCCTACCTCCTTTCTTGGCTCAGATAGATATTCCACACCGAATGCCTTGGGGTCGCCAAACAATACTGTTCTTTCATAAGATGATCCTTTTAATTTATTTGTAAGTACACAGTTATTAGCAGCCTCAGTCCATTCCCAGAACTAACAGTCTTGAAGCTGAAGCTGGCTCACTAATAGTGACCCCTCCATAAGAGTACACTTTATTATGGGCCATGTTCCTTTTGTCAATCACACTTATTCCGTATTTAAAAATTCGTTTGTACTCTAATGAAGCGTGATTGCTAGATTTTAGTTCCTTTTTTCTCCAAAAGAAAAGCATCTTTTCTTTAATTAGATATTTTAGCAAAAGGTATTATCCTCCCCTGTGCCTTTATTCTTACCCTGTGATAAATTCAATGGCTAGAAATGAATTCAACTCTATTTTTCTTTACACTGTGCTTCAAGAATGCACAAAGGCATTAAAGAATATCCTCCATTCATCAATCTTCAAGTCCAAATATAAACACAGTTTACTCATTGCCATCCTTCGCCTATTAAGTGCTGCTTTTCTGTGATACTTGGGTTCCTGAAGTGTCTAATGAGATTGGATATCCAATGCCTAGAACATACAATACAGCCACCCTCTCTAAGGCCCAGCCACCTTATCCAGGAGCTGACCCAGAGTGGTGCTGGTATATTTCCTGAGTCTCCTCTCCTTGTGAAATCCAAAATTCTTAGATTCCTTTTATCCTCAGAAATCACCATTTAGTCTAGACTAGAGAAGTTCCTTTTTTTTTTTTTTTTTCAAATTTCCCTTGGGGATTTTCCTTTTTTGTTTAATCAGCCAGGGCCTAAATCTTCTCAATGTACTTTTTAGAAACAGAATTGAGGAAAGAATTTTCTGAACTGTCTGAAGATTTTTCTTACCTCACACAGACCTTACTTTGAGAAGCATAGAGCCACATTATTGAACCAAACGTCAGAGAGGTGGAATTACAGAAATAAATTAATGTCTTAAAAAATTAATCTTGTCATGCAGTGCTGGGATATTAGGAGAAGAAATGATGCTAACTCCCCTTGACTTTAGAGCCTAAACTCAGGATTTAGTAACATGTAGTAATAAACATAGTTTTTTCTCACTTATATAAATAGTGTGTAGAAAAAAAAATAGTCCCAGAAAATACACTTATCAACTATTTGGATGAATTATTCTTTAAATTTGTTTGTCTACAGTTTCTATAATGATCATTGATTTCTACTTTAAAAGCAATGTTTATTTTTAAGAGAGCAGAAAAGGAGAGTTGAGAACATTAGAGGCAATCTTAGTCTAGTTAGGAAATTACCTGGAATCAGATCTCAGTTCTGATACTTTCTAACTATATGACCTTGAGCTTGTTACCTAGTGTCTTGATTTTCCCATCTACCAAGTGGGAACAACAACAAATTTTTCTTCATTGCATTTTTATAACATTCAAGTTAATAAATAGAAAGTGTTTCAAAGAATGCATAGTATGAAGTATATATATTGACTATTATGTTTTGTAGAACAAATATTTCTAAGTTTAAGGCAAGAGGTTCTGTATTTTATAAATAACATGAAGCAGAATTATTTCCACTTAATCTCTTGTCCTTTATTTCCAAATGTGAGAGTAGTAACGTGCTTTGAACATAAATTCTTTACTTTGCTGAATAATAGTATTTAATATTCATTTCTAGAAGTCATGCTATTTATTTTCTACCCTTGAGTATTCAGATAAACTCATATATCAGATTCCTTATATGAAAAATAATTAATGGAAATGCTCATTAATTATGAGGAGAAGGAGTAAATACAATAATCTGTCTTAAGGGAAAAATGTTAAATATAATAACACATTACTTGGAAAAAAGAAATACATAATTAATGGTTCTGTAACCATAAAGATATATGGTATCTTTTTTTTTTTTTAATCGGGAATGCACTGTAGTGTATTTTCTTTAATTTCCCAAACCACCACAAGAGGTAACCTGGTAACCTCCTAAATGCAAACTCTGCTGAAGGAACATTGTTCATCATATTGGATACTGGAAAAAAGACACATTGCAAACAAAGTACTGGTGATGTTTTACTCTTTGTCAGTATACCAAGTAGGCCAGTTTATTTTGTCTGACAACATAATGGAAAAGAACACATTTGGAGACTCCAGGAAGGAGGAGTCAGATAGTGGCATGACCTTCCCAACATCATCTGTTGTATATCTTGCATATTTGGGATTGTGTGTGTGTTTATTGCTGTTGTTTCTCATTGAGTGACTATAATCACCTCTCTTATTGCTGGAAATTACTTTTTTTCATGTCCCAAAAATAGCCCCAAATGGTATATTCTGAATTTCTGCTAATTTTTTTTTTTATTGTGCCATGGATTCCTTCCTTCCTTCCTTCCTTCCTTCCTTCCTTCCTTCCTTCCTTCCTTCCTTCGTTAGTGAATCAATTTACTGAGTTGTGCTTGATAATATTGTAGGCACTGGTGTTTCAATGCAGATAACACAGACTAAATTCCTGCTTTCATGGTATTTGGGTTCTAGTGAGGAGGGATAGACAATAAAAAATAAATATATAATGTGTCAGATAGGGATGTTAAATACTATGATGAAGAATAAAGCAGGGTTTGGAGAATAGAAAGTAACTCTAAAGTATGATACTGTTTCAAAATGAATGGTCCAAGAAGGCCATTCTGATTCGGGAATATTTTAGCAGAGACCATAAGGAAGGAAGGGAGTACCACTTGTCTATGGGAAGAGGCTTGAGAACAGTGCAAAAACTATGCAGTGGAACTCTTGGCCTTTTCAGGATCAATAACAGGGCCATGTGGTTGGAGCAGAGTGAGTGAGGGGGCAAATAGTAAGAGATCAAGTCAGAGAGAAACCAGATCATGAAAGGCCTTGTAGGCTACAGTAAAGACTCAAGGTCTTGCTTTACATGAGATGGGAAACCATTAAAGTGTTTGCAAAAAAAGGAATGGCAGAGTTAGACTTTATTTTAAAACTATTACTTTGACTTTGGAGACATGGTAGAAGGACGTCAAGGCCCCTGTAGGTGAGAGATGATGGCAGCTTAAACTGGAGTAAAAGTTGAGAGGGTAATAAGCACTGGTGGGATTTTGGACATGTTTTGAATGTGAATCTGCAGGATTTAATGGTATAGATATCAAAAAAGATCAATGTCAAATATTATCCCTGATTCTATTTTCTCTACATCACTCTAGTTTTATTTATTTTGCTTTTTCTGATGTTTCAAATAAGTAGATATCATAATGTAAAGATTAATGAAATCTTATTTGTTTATTGTTTTGGTTTAATTATGTTAGTAGTAGTAAGGCAGATGGATTAAATAAGAGATGGCAAATAATGTCACTTTTACTGTGGCTAATATTCTATCTTTTAGGGAATACTAACTTCTAGTAATCTTTATTTTTCTTCCAGATAACTGAAAACCATACAAGTAAAGCTAGACTTATAATTTGAGGTAGATTCTAAGATCAATAGTTGTGGGACAGAAATATGATTCCTTGGTGTTTAGTGGAAGAAATAAGCAGGAAAAAACTTTTTTTTTCCAAAGGATAGCTGATAAATTTTGAAGACAAAATCACGCTGTGATTATATATTTAAGGAATGTGCTTATGATATAGTAATAATTTTAAATACAAAATATAGCACCAAATGTTTTCCTAATGGTAATAAATTTTAAGAGACCTATTATTAATGTGCATGTTTTAAGCCATTATTTTTGATAACTTAAAAATAAAATGATTTATTTTCTTTCTTTCTTTCTTTCTTTCTTTCTTTCTTTCTTTCTTTCTTTCTTTTCTTTTCTTTATTTTTAGTTATCTATTTCTGTGTAATAAACCATTCAAAAGTTGGCAGCCTAAAATAATAATTTCTTATTGCTGTTTATGATTTTCCGTGTTGACTAAACTTACCTAGACAGTTCTTATTTGAGGTTTTACAAGTGGGTACAGTAAGAAGTAAGTGGATAATGGAGTTATCTGAAGGCTCAAGTGGAGTAGATACCCAAGATGACTCCTTATGGATTAACTTGAGTTTTCTCACAGCATTTCCCCACAATATTTTAGATTAGTTAGGTTTATTACATGAAAGCTGGCTTCCCCCATAGTGAATGTTCTAAGAAGTGGAAGCTGCCAGGCCAATTATGGAAAAGACAAAGATACATACCGCTTTACCTCCACATCTTTCTTTTGGTTAAGCAGTCACATGGTGTGTCAGTGGTCCCTGAAGCTACCCCAGCATTCAGATGTTTATTAGAAGGACTCAGAATTCAGGGGCACCTGGGTGGCTCAGCCGGTTATGCGTCCAACTTTGGCTCAGGTCATGATCTCATGGTTCGTGGATTCAAACCCCACAAAGGGCTGTGTGCTGACAGCTCAGAGCCTGGAGCCTACTTCAGATCCTGTTTCTCCCTCTCTTTCTGCCCCTCCCTTGCTATCTCTTTCTCTCTCCCTCTCTCTCAAAAATAAACATTAAAAAAAAAAAAAAAAAGGACTCACAGAATCCAGTATGTCGTCATAAAGAGCACACACACATTTCTCCCAGCAATGTATGTGGTAGTTATACCCAATAAAGCCCACTAGCAATTCAGCCTCCAAAGATTCACATAGGAACCCTGTACCTAGAGCAGAAATTCTAAATGTCTAGAAAGAAATCAGGTGTTAAGCATTAACAATACTGTTTATATAAATTAGGCACAGTGAGCCACTCTTATTACTTTTTTTTATTATTGAAGTATAATTGACTTGCAGTGTTACTTTCAGGCATACAACAGGCACTCTTATTAATTATGGAAAGTTTGATATCAATATGGGATACTGGTTACCAGTCAGGTGCTCAGAAGCCAACCAGTGGCCAACCTTGAAAGTAAATCTTTCTAAGGATAGCATATTAGTTTGCTAGGGCTGCCATAACTAAATACCACAATTATGTGGATAAAAGAATTTTTAATATATTTTCTCACAGCTCTGAAGGTGATAATTTTATTTCTTTGTAAGTTTTTATTTTAATTTCTGTTAGCCAACATAGTGTGATGTTTTAGTGATTCAGCACTTCCATGTATCACCTGGTGCTCATCACAAGTGCACTCCTTAATACCCGTCACCTGTTTAACCGAACCTCCCACCCAAGTCTCCTCGGTTAACCGTCAGTTTGTCATCTATAATTAAGAGTATGTTTCTTTGTTTGTCACTCTTTTTTCCCCTCTTGCTCATTTGTTTTGTTTCTTAAGTTCCATATATCAGTGAAATCATATGGTTTTTGTCTTTCTCTGACTGGCTTATTTTGCTTAGCATTATGCTCTCTAGGTCCATCCATGTCACTGTGAATGGCAAGATTTTATTCTTTTTTTATGGCTGAGTAATATGTGTATGTGTGTATATATATGTGTATGTGTATATATATATACATACACATACACATATATTTATGTGTATACATATATATACACACATATATATGTACACACACACACACACACACATATATATGTTTATATACACATATATATGTATACATAGACACTTGGGCCACTTCCATATCATGGCTGTTGTATATAATGCTGCTATAATCATAGGGGTGCATGTATCCCTTTGAATTAGTGCTTTTGTATTCTTTAGGAAAATACCCAATAATGTAATTGCTGGATCATAAGGTAATTCTGTTTTTAACTTCTTGAGGACCTCCATACTGTTTTCCACAGTGGCTGCACCAATTTGCACTCCCATCAACAGTGCAAGAGTGTTCTTTTTTCTCCTCATCCTCTCCTGTTGTTTCTTGTATTATTGATTTTAGCTGTTCTGACAGGTATAATGTTCACTGTAGTTTATATTTGCATTTCCCTGATGGTAAGTGATGATGAACATCTTTTCATGTGTCTCTTGGCCATCTGTATGTCCCCTTTGGAGAAATGTCTGTTCATGTCTTCTGTCGATGTTTTAATTATTTGTTTTTTGGGTGTCGTTGAAGGCTGGATTTTAAGGTCAAGGTGCTGGTAGGGTTGATTTTAGGTTAGGCTCTCTCCTTGGTTTGCAGATGGCCTTCACTCATGTTTCCACATGGCCTTTTCTCTGTCGATGCACTTCCTTCGTATCCCTTGTCTTCTTATAGTGACACCAGCCGTATTGAATTAGGTCTCATCCAAATGGCCTCATTTTAACTTAATCATCTGTTTAAAGACCTTATCTCCAAATATGGTTATGTTTTGAGGTACTGGGAATTGGAAGTTCAACATATGAATTTCAGGAAGACACAATTCACCCCATAACAGATAAACAGAACAAAGACTGCTATGTTAACTGTTTTTTGCATACAGGGCCAACTTGACTTAAGTGAAGGGAAAATAAACTGTATCTCTTGAAGGAGAATGACAAAAATGTATAGCAATTTTAATCAATTACACTAAAAATGATGTGTGACAGTCTTTTATGTATCAGTTTTCAGCTCTGTTAAATTCTCAGTCAGGTGTAAGGAGTTTGGGATTGAGGAAATGTAGAAGGAAATAGGAGATTTCCTTAAATGTTTAGATATATTCACCAGTGTACTTATTTGAATATATTTTCCAATGCTATTTTAATTTCCATTAAATTTGGAACTTTACTCAATTGTCTCCATATTTGAATAAACTTTAGAGTCCTTAAAATATTATGGTTGAGAATATCAAAGAATTATGGTGTTAGAGAAATAGTTACTGAATTCCTGGTTATAAATACTGACAGTAAAATTTAAATTGAAGGAACAACTACCAAACAATACTCTCTACATTATATTATATAAATATACTATACACATATTATTTTGTGTTAACTTTTTTCCTTCAAGTTCTGTCCAGATGCATTTTAAATGACTATTATACCTATTATTTGGCTTTTGAAGACCGTATTACTAATACAGGATGAATGCTCTAATAGTAAGAAAAATGGTAATTTTATATTCTGATAAAGAAAATTATTTTTACATAAATTAAAGCCAAAACAAATTTTGTCTAATTTGTGTTAAAAGATACGCATTATCTCTCAGACATACTAAACCTCAGGGAAAAAGATTTTAATGGAAAAAATAAGCAAATAATTTTATGTTGCATACTAGTTTCATATTGCTGTCCAGATCTTGCTCACACACTGTCCAAATGATTTCAGGAAGTCATGTACAAGATACAGAACTTGTCAACATTAATACATGCTAAAATCCATGACATACGTCCCACTCCATCTCCAGCTCACACATCCATTTAATTTCTTTAATTTAAATCTCACTGAGTTGCTTTATTGCTTCATAGGTTGGTGCCTTAGATTTTTTGAGTTCTCCAAGTGGTACTGATATAAGACTTTTGTTGTTGTTGTTGTTGTCAATGCCTTCTTTCAGAGCATTGGGCTATACTCTGCTGACTCTAGTCAAAGAATCCCATTGATGTACTTAGTGGACAAGATCTACTGAGCATCTGTTAAAGGTGATCTTGGATAATTGAATTCAGAGATCCACTTTCTATCCCGTTGAGTTAAACAGAACCTCAGAAAACTACGAGATACATAGATTTGGATTGTATTTCATAACTTGCAAGAGTAGGGATTTTGTAGGAAAAAGCCTGAATTTAGGGGGTAGGAAAAAAGCCTGAACATGGCGGGATAGAATTCAGGTACAGAACATGCGAAAATATTTCTGGATTCATTTGCACATTAAAAAAACAAGATGTTGAACTACTGTGGGAAAATCCTAAAGCCAGTAAAAGCCTTGAAGATTTGAAAAATAAAAAAATTACCTTCTATTTCTGGAAAAGAAATAAATTTTAAGAAGCTTAGGGTGTCTGGGTGGCTCAGTCGGTCAAGCATTGGACTTTGGCTCAGGTCACCTCACAGTTCATGAGCATGGAGCCTGCTTCGGATTCTGTGTCTCGCTCTCTCATTGTCCCTCCCCTGCTCGTGCTCTGTCTCTCTCTCTCTCTCTCTCAAAAATAAATACTGAAGAAAAAAAAACTGAGGCTTGATAAGTTCAACTTTGGTTTGGGAATCCACCTCAGAGAAGACTGGCATCCCTGAAACATTTGTTCTCTTTGCCAGCAAGATGCCAGGACAATTTTGTTTAGAAACAGTTGAAGTCAACATGTGGTTGGTGCTGTTTTCTTCAGCACCTATTGGTCCTGAGTGTGTAGAAAATCTTAATGTAAGATAATAGCAGAGGTGGCAATCATTGCTGTGCACACCAGTATTAAAAGAATCTCTTTTTACATCTGATGCAGATATCAGATTTGGAATTAGCTTAAGATAAACACTGTATTTAGGATAATGTCATCATTATCAATGATAACTTAAGCAACTGATCTCATTTATAGCACATGCAGTGTTTATTTCTTAGCCCAATTATTACCATTTCCTATATACTCTGGATCATAAATACTTATATTTGTTGTTTTTATATATAATCTCTAGCATTACTTCAGAGTTTACCTGTAAGTGTGAAGTATGCTGTAACATGTTTTTTCTTTAAGGAGTTAGCAATCAAGATAAAATTCAGAGACTATGATTCATTATTAATATGCTCATTTGAGACAGACCCTGAATATGAGAAGCTATCAAAAGTAGGCAAAATGAGTTTAGTTTATCTAGCAAGTACTTCCATCTGCTCTACTGTGAAATTGTCTACTTGTTTAACAAACAAATTTTAGAAGTTGAATCATATAAATGGGCAATTGCGACTGTAAAATGTACATGGAATTAAGTATAATGAATTCTACTGTACATCAAATAATTTAGAAATGGTTGTATTATCTTTGGTAACTACATGAAATTGGAGAATATTAGACTTAAAATGTTTTTTTAAGACATTGTTCAAAAATAAATAAAAACGTTGAAAAAAAATTAAAAAAAAAAAAGACATTGTTCATCCGTTGTTTTAATTATACTATATAGAGGTGTTAAGTAGCCATGCTGATAGATGCAATAACATGAGTAAAATAAGCAAAAACTCTGTTTTGAAGTTTTTATATCACAGATTGAGCATTTCTTCAGTACAGTTTTCATACAACATATAAATAATTTTGCATAACTTATGTATAGTAATTTTGCAGGAAAAATATTGGTGACACAAATTTAAAGTTGGATAAATATGAAAAATCAGAAAATTCTGTTTACTCTTGCTATAGTAAAAATATTCTTAATAGCATAGAGAAATTTATGAACATCACCTTAAAATGCATTCCAAAGAGAAATGGAAGCGGTGCTATGTGTTTGCATAGAAACGTACTTGTATCCCTTTGGATAGTGGCTGCTTCATAGCACAGAAAACCGGAAGGTAAACAATCGCCAGATGGATGTATTAGACTCTAATCAGCAGCTTAATAGCAATAATTGGGAGGATAGATGCAATTTGAATATTCTGAGTACTGTTGATGTCAGATTCTCAGCTAAGAAAATGGTCTGCTTTCTTTTAAGTCCCTGCATTATCAGCAGTCAGCTTATATCTGTACTAGACATGTCCTTTTTCGCAGGTAATCTGTTTTACTCAGGTAAATCTAATAGGAAATCCTTATGTCAGGAGCTGTGACAAACACTTATGAAGTTGGCTAAACCTGTTATATTAGAATATTTTTGCACATATTTCTTATTAAGACTAAAGGTTAATTTAGAGCAGTTAGGTCCTGCTGAACAAGAAAGAATTTGGCAACAGTATTTGAGCCTGAAAGTTTTTAAAAAGCTGAACAGAATGTCAAAGCAAAATTAAGGGTAGAGGAATTAAGCTCTCTTTTTTCCCTTAAGTGTCTTTGCAAGGCAATAGAAGCTTTGGCAACAGAGCCAAGTAGAAAAATGGAGCCATGCCAGTTGCCACACCATGATAAAGAGAAATTGGTCAGCCCCTGGGTGGCTTAGTGGGTTTAGAGAAATTGGTCATACTTTCTGGTAATAATACCCACAGGAATAAAGCTGACAGCGGTCTGTCCTCTTATTAACATTATCCATTTCTCTCCTTCTCTTTCCTGCTCTTTCTTATGGGCCTTAGTCACTTGGTAATATTATCTGTCACTATTTTTGTCATCTATCACTATTTTTGTTACGTTCCTGAATGTGGTGAGTCATTCAGAACAATTAATACCATTCATTGAGATACCGCTATGTGTAAAAGCTTATGCAAAGGTCTTGGAGCAGAAATATTTTATTCTGGCTAGAGACAGCTACAGAAAATCATAGTGCTGTTTGTATGGGGACATGACTTGGAAAAGTGCAAAGTATTTCACAAGTGCAAAGATGGAGTTGAGAATAGGGAAGTGTCATGCAATCTGAGCTAAGAGAGAAGTAAGAGCTAAGGTCCCAAGCTAGGCCCTGAGGGTCTAGAAATTGTAAATCATCAGTGGTGTTGTTTCCCATGTGGTAATGACAAAGTTGTTTGGTATGAAGGACGTTATATGTTTTATAAAGAACTTAGACTACTTCAGTAGGCATTGAAGTACAGGAGGTAAGCAAGAGTTGTATCTTGGTCTGTTTGGCCTGTTATAACAAAATGTCATAAACTGGGAAGCTTATGAACAACAGAAGTTTAATTCTCACAGTTCTGGAGATTGGCAAATTCAAGAGCAAAGCACCAGTAGATTTAATGTCTGATGAGGACCCACTTCCTAGACAGCCATCTTTTTGTCTTTTCACTATAACCTCACATGGTAGAAGGGGCAGGGGAGCTCTCTGGGAAATCTATTATCAGGGTGTACTTTGCATTCATGAGGACTCTGGCTTCATGACCTAATCACCTCCCAAACATCCCCCCCTTCTAATATTATCACGTTAGTGTGTTAGGATTTTAACATATGAAGTTTGGAGGGATACAAATATACAGACCATAGCAAGTTGAGTAGATAGTAAGATACAAAATGAAGAAATGTTGATGTTTTCTGAGCTGGATTTCCATAGAATGGGTTCTGAACTTTATTTGAAATTGGCCAATTCCTAGAATATCAAATGGTACTAATCAAGTGTAAATTACAAGAAATAAGAACTTTCCTATCATACAGTATCACTGATTCCCTACAGCTATGCATGCCCCCAAATAAGTGAAAATTGCTTGTACTCATATTGAAATAATAGAGTTTATAGGAGATCTAGGCTATCATAAATATATACCAAAAGATCCACTCATTTGTGTTTATCAAATCATTATTTATTAAAAAGTTATAGTTAGTGTATTGGTTTAATATCGCTGCTATAACAACATAAACTAAAAAAAAAAAATCAACATTTAGTATGTTATAGTTTTGGAACTCAGAAATCAAAACTAGGTCTCCCTGAACTGACATCAAAGAGTTCTCAGAGAGTTGGGTTCTTTCTGGAAGCTCCAGGTGCTAGTGCTTTTACTTGGTCTTTTGAGATTCTAGACTTTGCCTGCATTCCTTGGCTCATTCCTTCCTTCCATCTTAAAAACCAGCAATGGCCTGTCAAGTCTTTCTTACACTACATCAAATTTTTTCCCAATAGAAGTAGATGTTTATAAATGCAGATATCGTATTTATATTCTTTATATTCCACATTTCAGTGCCTAGTAGAGAATCAGTATATGCCAATAATAGATGAAATGAGCGAGTTATTAAACAAATGGTGAAAAAAACCTTTCCATTAACACCAAATTCCTTCTCAATTGTTTTATCCTGTTAAAATTAATGTAATCATTGGATCGCCTGGGTGGTTCAGTCAGTTAAGCATCTGACTTCGACTCAGGTCATGATCTCAGGGTTTGTGTGCTTGAGCCCCAAGTCAGGCTCTGTGCTGACGGCTCAGAGCCTGGAGCCTGCTTCGGATTCTGTGTCTCTGTCTCTCTCTGATCCTACCCTGCTCATGATGTCTCTCTCTCTCTCTTTCAAAAATAAATAAACATTAATTTTTTAATTGTAAAAAATAAGTTAATCATTTTACTAAATTAACCATCAATAATCTAAAATATCTAACAAAGCCTATCAAGCTATACATATAGTATGAGGCTACCAAATTTTTTGTAGCTTATCCTCTTTTTCTGTACAACTCTAAGAATAGTTTTCCATACAACTCTAAGATTATCTGTTAGGAGTCTAACTTGATGGAAGGGAATTCAGTATTCTGTTGTCTTTGTTTGTCAGGATCTCATCTTGTGGCTTCTGTTTAGCTGGTATTTATCTGATAACAGGGTCTAAGAGACCACTGCATTCCTGCCACTTGCCCATTTGGATTTATAATAGTACCTTTCCTGAGGTTTTTCCACAGCCAAATGCTAGAAAATTCAGATATCGACTCATTACTCCAGGTTGGAGATCTTGATTGCTGTCTACTTCTTTAGAGTATTAATCCTCAGTAAACACTGAGGTTATTTATTGTCTCAACTTACAGACAAAGAAATTGAAGCTCAGAGCAGTTATGAACTGGAATAGAGGACATAGTGTTGGTAAATAGCTCAGTTGGAACTCTAATTCAGTTTTGTTTTGTTTTTTTGTTTGTTTGTTTTTATTCTAAAGACTGCCTTTAACTATAGTACTACAGAAAGTCTACATTGGTTTGGGGTACCTGGGTGGCTCAGTCGGTTGAGCTTCCGACTTCAGCTCATGTCATGATCTCACGGTCTGTGAGTTTGAGCCCTGCGTCATGCTCTGTGCTGACAGCTCAGAGCCCGGAGCCTGTTTCAGAGTCTGTGTCTCCCTCTCTCTCTGACCCTACCCCTCATGCTCTTCTCTGTCTCAAAAATAAATAAGCATTAATTTTTTTTTTAAAGAAAATCTACAGTGTTTTTATTTTAAGCATGATTCTATTGTTCATTGGTTTTATATAACTGAAGAGAGATAAAAATAGAAATGGAGGTAGAAATACAGAGAAGAGGAGGGAAAAGAAGAAAAGAGAAGTGAAGAGGGAAAGGGAAGGGAAGGGAAGGGAAGGGAAATAAGCGTACAAGAAAGCATCCCTCAATTCTTTAGGTTTGTTATCTTTTGAGATCATAATCCCACTAAGATTATGTATTTCTCGAATTAATAGACCTTATAATTCGGAACCATATTTGCAATCCTGGATGGAATGCCACATGGATTCGTGGTCAGTTTTCATAGATCCAAGAATTTAATTTGCTTTAACTAGTTTTGAGAGAAGGAATTTTATTATAGGGCATTTGATAATTTATCAAATTTCTTGGAAGATCAGCACACTATTCTTGGATAGATAGGGACAAAATGCCAAAAAGATTCCTTCCTGGAAGGATAGGGTATGCTGCTAGAGCATGAAAGGGAAAAGAGACTGGGATATGGGGTTTTCAGGAATCAATATGCAGATTTTTATTTTATTTTATTATTTTTTTAAGAGAGAGAGAGAGAGAATGAGAAAATAAGGATTTGAGAATTGGCAGTTGAATGTGTGGTTTGAGGTACTTATGGTTAGAAAAAATAAGGTTGTCTGAGAAGAGTGAGATAAGACAATATATATCTAGTTTTCCCAACAGATTTTTTTTAATTTTGACATTGATTATATTGTTTTATTTTATTTCATTTTTTTTAACCTTTTGACGCCTTCACCCATTTCTCCCACCCATTACCCTCTGCCTCTGACTTCTGTATCTGTCCTCTGTGTCTACAAAGTTTAGTTTTTTGTTTGTTTGGGGGCTTTTTGTTCTTTGTTTTATTTTTGTTTTTTGTTTTTTACATTCCACAAGAAAGACCATACAGTATTTGCCTTTCTCTGTCTGACTTATTTCACTTAGCATAATGCCCTTGGGGTCCATCCGTGTTATCACAAATAGATTTCATTCTTTTTTACGTCTGAATAATACTTTATTATGTGTGTGAGTATATGTGTATACATGTGTGTGCGTGTGTGCATGCGTGTGTGTGTGTGTGTGTGTGAAATTTTATTTATCCATTCATCCATTGATGGACTTAGGTTGTTTCTGTATCTTGGCTATTGTAAATAGTGCTGCAATGAACATGGGGGGTGCAAATGTATTTATAACTTAATGTTTTCTTGGAGGGGGGTGGGGGTAAATTCCCAGAAGTGGAATTGCTGGATGATGTGGTAGCTCTGTTTTTAATTTTGTTAAGGAACCTCTGTACTGTTTTGCACAGTGGCCTTACCAGTTTACATGCCCAGCAACAGTGCAAAAGGGTTCCCTTTTCTCCACATCCTCACCAATACTTGTTATTTTTTTCTTTCTTTTTGATAATAGCCATTCTGTCAGATGTAAGGTGATACCTCATTGTGGTTTTGAGCTGCATTTCCCTGGTTAATGATACTGAGCATCTTTTCATGTACCTGTTGGTTATCTGCATGTCGTCTTTGGAAAAACACCTATCCCTTTTAATCTATTTGTTTTCACTATGGTGCTGCTTTCAGTAATTGTGCCTGATGTTACTTTAATTCCTGTAATTTCCTTTCTGAAGAAAAAGGATGGGATGGGAGGAGAAGTTGCCTGGCTATGTGGAATACTTTCAGCCAATCCTCTGGTTGTCAGATCTGTCTTCGTTCTCATTCTAACAGTTATATAGCTTTTCTGTGGTCCCACAATACCAGGAGGTTGGTTTGTTTGGGGGTGGGGATGTGTGCTGCTGGCTCAGATTTCAGATTTCTTGTGTCCATCTGCTTTCCAGTTTCCTTTTCTTGTTGCTGTCTACTCTCGAGGTGCTTAGATTTTACATGGATTTCTTAGCTTAAAATGTACTTTCTTCTCTACCATCTGCTTAAAATATATACATATAATTATCTATTTAGCTATACATATTTATTAATGTAGAGTTTTCATATTCATTTTTAAAGAACTTAAAGTCTGTGTTAAAACCAAGCTAAATACTGCATACATGGTTATAAAATGTAACAAATAATAAATACTTGATTTTATGTGAATATTGGTAAAGGGTAAGAGCTGATATTTACTTAGTTTCTCAGGACCAAATGGCTGTTAACATTATGAATTGGGTTTTAACTTTCTTCTTTCTTTGTTCATTAATGCTTAAAGAGAGAGCCATTTAAAAAAAAAATTGAAATTGTCTTTTCTTTGAAATATGTCTTAATAAAGCAATCTACTAGGAAAGAATCAGAACTTCATGAATAATCATTTCTATATAATGGTAAATATTCTGGAACTAACTGGTTTTAACACTACTTAATTTAGTGCATGCCAAGATTTGATGAAAGCTTCAATGCAGTTCTAAAAATATTGGTACATAAACTCAGACAAGTATATAGAAAGATTCATATGTTGTTCAAATTGTCTCTAAGAGATGAATATAAAGTACACATATAAAAAGTAAGACGCATTTCCATAAGCCACATGGTATAATATCATTACTTTGCAGTTTTATAAGTTAGTTTTAAAGCTTTAGTGACAAATATAGAATGGAATTTATTAATGTATACAAAATTCAGTTTTTTAGTGTATTCATGTTGTATAATTAGGTTATTAGCTACATAATTTAATACACTTTTATGTGGTAAAAGCAGTTTAACTGTTAACAGCTGCCTTTAAAATAGCTTTACATTTATTCAGATTTAAATTACCTGTTGACTTGAGTAAGTAATTATAATCTTATCCTAACACTATGTAACATATGGTGTTTATATTCTTCTCAAGAACTCCTTAAGGGGAAAAAATATAGAAACATTAATATAAATAGTGATTTAAGGAACCAATGCAAAAAATATGTACAAAGATTAATGGTAGTTAGTAGGATATTAGATAGTTGTTAAAGTATTTGAATTTGTCTTATTGGATTATTGACTCATGAGATTGTATTTTCAATTTTTTGCTAGGTGTTGGCATTTTTACATAATATATTCATTTTGAGTGATCTGTTTTTTTAAATTGAGGTTATATATATTTTTATTATTATTGTTGAATTCATTTTAAGCCATGCGTTCCTCTTTCTGAATAACAAAGCATTATTTTATGTCTTTATTTACATTTTAGACTTCAACATTTACAAGGCAGATAACCTAGTATTTTTTAATTAAAAAGTATAAGACATAATATTTAAGACCACACTAAAAGTTATTAACACAAAATCCTAGCATATTTACACGTGATTTTAAAATGGGGTATGCTCAAATGTTTGCTCAGAAGTCATCTGTTTAGAATGTTGCTCTGCTAAACCACAAAGCCTCTTTAAACTCATGGTTTATCTAGGGGCGCCTGGGTGGCGCAGTCGGTTAAGCGTCCGACTTCAGCCAGGTCACGATCTCGCGGTCCGTGAGTTTGAGCCCCGCGTCGGGCTCTGGGCTGATGGCTCAGAGCCTGGAGCCTGTTTCCGATTCTGTGTCTCCCTCTCTCTCTGTCCCTCCCCCGTTCATGCTCTGTCTCTCTCTGTCCCAAAAATAAATAAACGTTGAAAAAAAAATTAAAAAAAAAATAAACTCATGGTTTATCTAAAAGGTAATCATAGTACAGGATTTAATTTTGTGAGTACTTCTAATGGGCTAGACAGATTTTAAAATGTTTACATATATTTTTCTCAGGAAAAACTCCATAAATTAGGCTGGGCATTTTGAATCCCATTTTTCCTAAGGAACCGTCTAGAGCCTTTAATATATGTATTTTTTTTTTAATGTTCATTTATTTTTGAGACAGAGAGAGACAGAGCATGAACGGGGGAGGGTCAGAGAGAGGGAGACACAGAATCTGAAACAGGCTCCAGGCTCTGAGCTGTCAGCACAGAGCCCAACGCGGGGCTCGAACTCACGGACCGCGAGATCAGGACCTGAGCCGAAGTCGGACGTTTAACCGACTGAGCCACCCAGGCGCCCCTAGTATTTCTAATAAATCTCTAATAAATGGCAGAGCCATACTGGTTTCAAAACCTATGCTTGAAGCTACCATGCTATTCTCAATATTGTACCTTGAGCTATATGCAATTGTCTATCACCTGTATTAATTGGTTGAAGATGGGAACTAGATCAGAGTACCTTTTATGACCACTCAAAGGATGTTTTGACTAGGTAATTCAGTATCATAGAAGAGCTTATTGTCATAATTTTTATTAACGTGAACTATGGTAAATACTTTAAATAAATCTAAATAGCCTATAGTTCTTTCTCAAATGCAGTTAACACCTCTGCTCCTCTAGGATGATTTATGACTCATTTTACCTTGGGATATAAGGAAACTATTATCTTCTGAATTCATAAGAGAGGAGACTGTTTTCTCTCTAACCTTATCTAGATTGCTTTTAGGGGTTTAGATAAATATGGGCCTAAAGTAATGTGTTAGTCTACATCTGGATCAGCATATGAATGCTTAACTTTTTTTTTTTTTTTTTTAAGAATACTCTAATTTCTGGTGAGTCATTTTTCAGATATTAGGGGGAGTTTTAATCCTAGGAGATGAAAGCTTTGGAAATTAATCTTAAATGATATTAACTAATATGTAAAGATGTAAATACTATGTTGTCTTAGTTCACAGTCCTCCCCCACTGCTGACTTTCTTTGCTCTAGACACTCACTACCTGATTGATCTCATACCATCTATGACCTGATGCCTCCAATTTTTTTTTTTTTTACTTCAATCCCAGACTTCTCTGGGTTGCAAACTTTTATATACAAATACCTGCTCTGTATCTCTACTTGCATATCTACCAGGAATCACCCAATAGACAAAAACATAAGAACTTTTTACTCTTAGTCCATTTTATCCATGTTACTGTCCCAAATCTATTCATCTCTGGGTCTCCATATCTCCTTCACAATTTCATTAAGTAGTTTTGACTCCTTCATTGCTCAGGCCAAAGCTAGTGGGGGAGGGGTGGTGAGGGAAGGAAAGAAAGAATAGAATTTTATTCTTAATTCTTCTCATTCTTTCCCACACCCATTGCATCCTTAGCAAGTTACTTCTGCCTTGAAAATATGTAAATATATCCCAAATTTGTCCATTTCTTGCACTTACACTACCATCATCTCTCACCTAGGGTATCCCACCTATTTCTTATTGGTCTTCCTGTTTCCATTCTTGTCTCACCTATAATCCATTTTCCACATAGAAACCAGAATTTTCTTTATAAAAGATAAATTAGATTATGTCATTCCTCTGCTTAAAATGCTCCAGTAGTATCCCAAGATTAAAACACAAGGTTAAAGTGAAACTACTTTCCACGGCCTGTGAGCCTTATGTGTTCTAGCCCATGGTAGATCTCCGATCTCATCTCTGATTTCTCTTGCATATCATTTCTGGATTTGGCCATGCTGACCTTCTTGTTGTTTCTCAAACTTGCCAAGTTTTCTCTCCTTTCTCAGGACACATGTACTAACTTTATCTTTTGTTTCTATCTTTCATTCTGTAGATTACCATATGGATCATTCTGTCATTGAATTTAAGAATCTGTACCTCTGTTAGCTCATAAGAAGAACCTTCTACAACCCTTCCTAAAAAAGCTTTCATATTCCAGTTCCTTTTCCTACTTTGTTTTTCTTCATGGCATTTATTATTTTTCATTGCACAAAACCTTTGTCATCTGTCATGGCATTTTATATGTATATTTAAAATCAGTTTTGCTCAGTGAAATAGAAGCTCAGCATGGACAGAAACCTGTTCTCTGTTGTTCCCTCAGTTCATGCAACAATGACTAGCACAGAATACCTATTTATTAAATATTTGTTAAATGAAAAAGGTATTGCTATTTCATGTTGTATTTTTTTCATTCATATGTTTATGTGTATATGACATGCCCATATACCTAAATGTGTATGTGTATATATGTATGATATGCAGAGTGAGGGTTTATTTTCATTGTTTATATTAACAGAAATGATAATATGACTTTCTATTATACTGAATTATCTAACCAAAACATCAATAAATTGAATCTAGACCTAGATTCTAGGTGACCTAGAATTAGCCAGACAATTGTGTGTAGTTCAAGATGCAACCTGTAGTCCAGAAAAAAAGAGTTGAGTGTTCTAATCTGATGTAACCCATTTGGTGAGGTTATTTAACACTGTTGTGTATTTTTCCCTTGACTACATCTAATTTTTTTCTGACTTGAAAATCTTGGTAACATTTTTGGTGCTTTTAAATTTTTTTTTTTCAATGTTTATTTATTTTTGGGACAGAGAGAGACAGAGCATGAACGGGGGAGGGGCAGAGAGAGAGGGAGACACAGAATCGGAAACAGGCTCCAGGCTCTGAGCCATCAGCCCAGAGCCCGACGCGGGGCTCGAACTCACGGACCGCGAGATCGTGACCTGGCTGAAGTCGGACGCTTAACCGACTGTGCCACCCAGGCGCCCCAAGGTGATTTTAGTTAGAAACGGTGTTCAGCTGCAAAACAAAACAAAAACCAGAAAACAGCAGTTGTGGTTTTGGAGTGGTGTTGGGGGTCCAGAGCCAATGGCCAAGAAAGAATTTTTAAGACGCCTTTGGTACAAAAAGGTGGTTTTATTAAAGCGTGGTGACAGGACCCTTAGGCAGGAAGAGTTGCACTGGAGTTGTGAAGAGTGACTGATCATTTACCATGGATTTGGGAGGGTAGGGTAGTAAGGAAAAAGGGAGGTTTCCAAAAGGACCTTCATATGCTAAAGAGGACTCTTAAGATAATGGAGTAATGGAGGCCTTGCTATTTTTGAGCTAGTTATTTTTCACTCAAGCAAAGCATTAACATTAAGAGTGTAGGGAGTTCCTGGAGGAATGTTATACTCTTATTTGCCTCAAGTATTTGTCAATGGGCTACAGATTATAAAGAAATGTGATGTTATTTACATTTTTTTTTCTTGCCTTTGTTCCCCACATCACTGTGGAGGGGAGAATGATGTTAGGGCTCCAGGAAACTGAATCTATGGGTCTAGAGGTTAGGGTATTGATAAGATCATCTTTTTCTTGTAATTTACTAGAACATTTGTAAACTGGTGGTGACTAACTTCCTGCATGACTGTGATCTCTCTCAGTTAACCCTTTCTTTTCTGTCCTTTCCTTTGTTCTTGGGCAGCCAGAAGTGCCTGAGGAATGTCACACCTATCCCACCCCTGGGTGGGGGTGGTTTTTAGCTTATGCTTTGGCCTCAGCTTGACTTTGGCTCCCTCATCACAGTGATTTAAATTCTATTGTATTTATTCTTACAGAAAATCGGTCTGGAGATGGCAGCACAGAGTGGGTAATAGGGCTGTTCCTAGAAGTGTGTGGGACCCTAACTCCTATTATATCATTCTGCTCTGCTTTTCTTATCTCCAGCTACTGTATTAAAGGCTACTTCATAGTCTGGTGGAGTTCATTTCTTCACAAGTGTTTCAGGTAGTAGTAGGGAGAAAATGGGGAAGGAGAAAAGAGACACTCTTGCTAGTTGAGTTGGCTTCAGAATGAGGAGCCCCTTAGAGACACCACACAGCATTTCTGCTTATGTGTGATTGGCCAACCTCACTGAAAAGAAAGCTGGAAAAATGTAATCTTTTAATTAGAAATGTTGCCAGTGCCAGAGTCTGCATTGTGTGAATGGAGGTCTCGGTCCTTGGATTCCCCAGGAGATTTATGTGGGAATCCACACAGGAATAAAGAAGGAAAGTAGCAAGCACAAAGCAATTTATTAAAGCAAAAGTACAATCCCAAGGTGGGAGAGCAGTCGAGGTGAACTGGCCATGGGTTGTTTTGGGATTGGATGTTTGTTGCCTCTCTGGGCTGGGAAGACCTGTGAGTACAGTGGGGTGGTGCCTCCTCCAGTCATTTGGGAAACTCTTCCCCCAGGTTCAAAAGGGGAGTTTTTGACCCTCCAAGGTTTGTGTCTGAACTGTCAGCCTTCCTCCATAAAAGTGGAGTATAACCCCAATGAAAATGTATTATAATGAGTCTAGGGGTTATCCTGGGGCAGGGGTGGAAGAGGAGAGCTGCAGGCTCTGCTTCTGTGGCTCTTGGTCTGTTAGCCCTAAGGTCTTAGAAGTCACAAGGTCAAGATGCTGTGGCCCCAGGCTTTTAACCTGTAACCTATCTATCACAGTCCTTGCCTTCAGCTCTTACCTGTCATTCCTTCCTCAAGGACTTGGAACACTGCCTCAGGGCCTTCCTTCCATGGCTCCTATCTAGGTTCTACCTAACAAACACTGCTATCCCAAAATAACATCAAGTTTGTCTTGCTGGGTAGAAGAGGTATTGGATACTGGTGGACAAATAGTCTATTTCAAACATATCTCGGAGATTTTTGTAGAACTCATTCTACTGTTAGCATAGTTATTGGCATATGTTTATTTTTCCATATCTTCTTTATGCACCCCACCCCCATATGTCGCATTGTTGTGTTCTTTCTGTAATTTGCCATCTCATCTCACAGTGTATTTTACACAATAGTCAGTAAATACTTGTTAAATTTAGATTCAAATGACTGAAACCTATTAGCTTGATTTCATTAGCACCTTAATCTGGCAGATGCTGAAAAACTGGAAAAGCCTTGTCTTTCATGTTGTCAGAACTTCTACAGTTACCTTAAAAACAAGAAAAATGAATACATTCTGTTTACTACTGGATTCTCATATAAATGGCTAAAGTGCCTACTTAAATATGAAAGAAAACACTACTGAGGTGTCAACAGACTTGGAAAGAGAAGTATTAGCAATGCAAACACAATTAACTGTGATTTGTATGAAATAAAATAAACAAAAACTTGAACCTCCTAAAGTAATTTGTGAATAAAAGGGCTATTAATTACCTTAATGAAGGTAAACAAGGAAGAAAAATCCAACAGTATTTGTTTGTGGGCTAAATTATATGCAACATGGAACTTACATTTTTAAAATATGTTTCCCATTTTATTCAGAATATATTTTTATTTTACCTAAAATAAGATAATATTTAATATGAAATTGCTTACTTTCTTTTTAAATGCCAAATACCATCTCCATGGTTTGTATAAATTTGTAGTGATGTCATTAACATGACATTTGTCTCTATGTTCAACTTCTCTGCATACAAATACAAGAAACTTAAGGGGAGCCTGGATGGCTCAGTCAGTTGGGTGTCTGACTTTGGCTCAGGTCATCATCTCCCAGTTTGTGAATTTGAGCCCAGCCGTCGGACTCTTTGCTGATGGCTCAGAGCCTGGAGCCTGCTTCGGATTGTTTCCCTCTCTCTGTCTCTGCACCTCCCGTCCTGGTGCTCTGTCTCTCGCTCTCTCTAAAAAATAAATAAACATTAAAAAAATTAAAAAAAAAAAAGAAATACAAGCAACTTATGAAGGTTTTTCGGGGATGATTCTTGAAGAATGGCCTGTATCAAAATAATCAACTTAGGGTTTTTTGTTTGTTTATGATATTATGTAATATTATTATCCAATTATCACAGACAGCTTTATGTCATGTGCAAAATAGACTCTATTTTAAAATTAGAGGTTCTTATCACACACACACACACACACACACATACATGAATTTTCTTACATTTTATAATAATTGAAAAGGTGAAACTTATGTTCTCAGTTCAAATTATGAACTGGTAAAGGACAAGAATATATATATATATATATATATATATATATATATATATATATGACGTTCTGATATTGAATTATCTAACCAAAACATCCTATGAGGAACACAAGTGCCCATTGATAGAAGAATGGATAAAGAAAATGTGATACACACCTACACACACACTGTATTAATGCAACATATATGCACACTGTATATATGCAACATATAATTAACATATATGTAATATAAACATACACACAGAGAACTGAATATTAGTCATAAAAGAGAATGTGATTTTGCCCTTTCCACAACATGGACCTAGAGTGTATTATGCTAAGTGAAGTATATCAAAGACAAATATGACTTCATGTATATGTGGAGCCTAAAAAACAAAAGAGCAAACAAATAAATAAACACACTTAAATACAGAGAATAAACTCATGGTTGCCAGAGAAAGGGTGGGTGGGGGGAACGGGTGAAATAGATAAAAAGGATTAAGAGATACAAGCTTCCAGTTATAAAATAAGTATATCACAGAGATGAAAAGTACAGCATAGGGAATACAGTGAATAAGATTAAAATAATATTGTATGGTGACATATGTTGATTATGCTTATTGTGGTGAGTATGGAGTAATGTATAGGATTGTTGAATCTATATGTTGTACAACTGACATTAATGTAACATTGTGTGTTGAGTGTACTTAAGTAAAAAAGAAAAATGTAGGCAAAGCTCCAAGTGGGAAGAAAGGACTACTGAGGTGTATAACAGCTCTGTTTCTTACATCAAAATTAAGCCCCCTTTTCTCTCATCAAGAGAAAAGGAACCAATTTATATTCTTAAAATCAAAATAATAAAGATGTGAAATAAAAAAAATATGTAGTGCTTTTTATCTTTGATGTGCTAATGGGAAAATTGCTTGGTAACTTAAAAACACACTAATTACAGAATAAAAAACTTAAAATTTTTATGTTAGGGAAAAAAATAAGATGGTTATCATCTAATACACAAGTATTCGAATACATTTATAAGTTGTCAGTGGTAATTTATCAAAAAAATCCAAATAGAATTTCATAAATACAATTTAGATAGTAGTTATAAAATCCAGTATGCACCTTCTACTTGATTTTACCATTTCTCTCTCTATATATAATAGATTATATTATATATACATATATTTATTATTATAACATAACATATATAATAATAAATAATATTAATTTTATTATGATGCCATAGGTTTGATGAAAAGTGGACAGTTTTGGAAAGATATGAAAGGACAAAAAGTATGAGCTCCAGGTAGTAAAGGGAAGTGGGCCTGTTTGTTCACATTCCCCTCTCCTTCCCTTTTCTTCAGAAACAAGGATGCTCCTTTCCTCTAGGTATAGGAAGGGCACCTGCCACACCAGGGTTTTATGACCTGCTTTGAAGAAGGTCAGAAAGTCCTTCTTGCATATGCCATTTCTAAAATTTTTTGTAACTTGAAAGGCTCCTGGGTGGCTCAGTTTATTAAGCTTCTGACGTCAGCTCAGGTCATGATCTCAAGGTTTGTCTCTGTGCTGACAGTGCAGAGCCTGGAACCTGCTTTGGATTCTGTGTCTTCCTTTCTTTCTGCTCCTCCCCTGCTTATGCTCTGTTTCTCTCTCTCTCAAAAATAAATAAACACTAAATAAATAAGTAATTTTTTTTGTGGCTTGAAATATTTAATATATCATGTTGCCATACTTGAGGGCAGTGTGTCCTGAACCCCATCAATGCCAAATTAAATGTGATTTTTAGGTGTGTTTTCCATCATACGTTCAATGATTTTATATTTTTGTGTTCAAGTCAATCAATGTATACTCAATCTTTTAACCAAAGATTATTGTGCCACATCCTATAAAGGATGCTAAACTGAGGAAGATACAGACCGTGTTTTCCAAAAGATTAAAAATAGTGTGTTGAATTAGAAAATAACAAAAGTGGGCTGCCTGGGTAGCTCATTCAGTTAAGCGTTCAACTCTTGGTCTTGGCTAAGGCCATAATCTCAGGGTTCATGAGTTCAAGCCTCTCTGCAGGCTCTGCACTGATGTCATGGAGCCTGCTTGGGATTCTCTCCCCCTTTCTCTCTCTGCTTCTCCCTCTCTCTCGCTCTCAAAATAATTAAGTAAACATTAAAAAAAAAAGAACAAATCCTATAATAGCATGACTAAGCTAGTGAATTGGGAGTAGTTCACATGATGATGATGGTGATTGTTAAGAGGGATAAACTGCTTGGAGGGAGGGGGAACTTAATGATATTTGGGACTATGGTACCTGAGTTTTCCCCATTTTGTCAGGATCTCTTACTACCATTCTATGTCATCCCTCCAATCTCTTTTTTCTTAAATCCTTTTTTGTCTGTATTGGAACAGCTTTTACCTTTTCCTAAGCCATCTGTATGACCAAAGGTTAGGCATCCTTAAAGTCCAAGAGCAACTATCAAAATCTCTTAGTAATATTTCCAGACAACAATACTTCCTCCCAAGTAGTGGCCTGCATCTTTCCTTCATGCTTATTCTTTCAAAAGGACCTCTCAAAATAAGCTTGATTGTAGTACCTGTGACAGTGCATTAGAATAATTTATGTATTTCTCCATTAGACTGTAATTGATCCAATAAGTATGTTGTCTTATTTATCTCAGAATCAGTTGTGCATAATTCATTGTCTACAGTGTCTAATCAATAATAGATTTATAATAAATCTCACTGAATAGAAAGGATAACTAGAAAATTGCATCCAGTTTTCTTTTTTTTCAGAATGTTGGGGAAGAGAAAAAAACACACTCAAACTGCCTCAGCAAAAGTGAGTGTATTTGGTAAATAAAATGGGGATTTAAGGAGGAAAATAGTCTCAGAAGTAAAATAGCTAGAGTCAGCAGTGTGCGGGTAAATGTGTAATAATCAACTTTAAAGCAACAACAAAAACAGAACTGTAGCATCTGCCAATTACTGTTGTGTCATTGTTCCACCATGCCAGTTTCAAGCTACCAAGTCAAGTCACTGAACTTGGAGTTGGGAAAAGATAATCATAGTCAGCTCTTGCAAATTGGTACAAGACCATACGAGCAGAGAACTCATGGTGAACTGGAAAATCATCATCTCCTAGTATTCATTGTGGTACTCATGGTTAGATAACTGAACAGCCACCAGATTAGTCTATCACCTTCCTTACTCCTCTGCTGTGCTGCTTTTCTATACTTGTCTTTTCCCCTGTGCTGTTTCTTACCTTCTCTCAATTTTCCTTTGTTTCTAGCCAGTAACTTCTACTTGAGATGGGCTTTCATTGTCCGTTCATTCCTACCATGTCATGTCTTCTGTTCACTGATGATTCTATGCTTTGCTATCGAATATCTATTTTCTACTCTCCTACAAACATTTGGGATGGTTGATACTCAGACTATTCAGAAAAAAATTTTATTGATTTGGTAAGTTACTATCTAGTGCAAAATGCCAAGGTTAGTGCCCCCATGAACAGTGTCTTTGTGTGTTTTTGCCAAAGTCAGCTTTGGGTCCAAGCTGCTTCCACCCACCAACACCCAGCTGTGGCTAGCATCACAGAATCACATGATATGGTAAAGCAAGACCTGTAAATAAGACATTTCTCAGAAATAACTATAGGACCAAGAAGTTCTCCAATGCTTTACTTTGTGTGTATAGCTTCCTGTGAGAGAGGGCACTGGGGTAGACTATAGATTTCTCAAGGACAGAAGAAAGCATGTGCCACAATTTATAAATCTCTATGATGTTAGTGTTTTCATATGCATAAAATAGTGTTAACATAAGCTGATTTTACAGAAAAATTAGGATTTTCCTGTAAACTTGATCTCATGGCCATAAGTTGTGATTCCTTTTTCCTAAAATGTCCAGATGCTACCTTTAAATTTAAATACAGCAAAAAACTTATATGTATAGATTTCTGAAACATTTTAGGAAAATGAAACTATGAGATATAAGCATTTTAAACATATTAAATAATAAGATTTCTAAATGTGTATATTATCTTATACAAATGTGTGTATATGTATTACATTTATAAATGAGTTAAATGTGTGTTTAAGTATGCATATATCTATTCAGAAGTAGAAAAGCTATATCTGTATATAGAAAATGGGTTTAATTCTTTTCAATAGTCTCCCTACCACTACTGCACATAACTGTAAGTGTGTATTAGTTAAAAAAATAAATAAATAAGATGAGTAGATCAAGAGAAAACTTATTAATTTCACAAGATTTACAAAATATAAGAAATTTTACTTGAAGTTATACTCATTTAGTTAAATAGCTATAAAACTATTAAATGTCATATGAATTTTCTTTAAAATTATCATTTTAATATTATAAAAGGTTATAGATGATATATAAATTTTCCACTAGGAAACTTTATAAATGTGGATTTCTTTAGTTTTACTATGAAGAAATTGTACCAAGTTAAAATAGTCTTTTAAGTAATCATTATTGGCTACTTAGAATAAGACATGTAGGATGTATAATGAACAAATGAATAAATGAAGTAATATATGCCACTCTGTGTTGAAAAGTGACTATAATTTCAACCATTATATTTCAAATTATTTTTAGAGTACACTCAAGTTAAGATATTATGTTCATTTACAATATAAATGCTGACTATACATAATTTTATTCTTTTTTTAACATGTGAATTAATGCTACTATTAATAAGATCTTACTGTTAACATCTAATAGGGGCAGATATGAGCTCATTTCTATTTTCCTATCATAAAAAAATGTGTGGTCTTCTTCAATAAATTGAATCTCGTCACTTTGGGTCTTTTACAGCATTTCCTACCAGTTATAAAATTATTATTATCTATTAATATTTGAAAAGTGACAAAAAGTAAACTTGATAATACTATTTTGAATTCATTTAAGACATTGAACATATATTTTGTCTGATTTGTTGTTAGCAAGTTATAATAGCCAACTGTTAACAAAAAAACTAGTAGACTTTCAATTTATGAAAAATATTTAGGCTAAACAAATGAAAATGTTCTGTCCCACTAAGGAATAAGATATTCTAGTGACTAAAAATACAGGTTTTAGAAAAATATCTATGTTGAATTCTTGTTCCGTTTCTTTTTATGGGCTACAGGTAAGTTTGTTTATGTATTGACTGACTTATGAATGTGTTCTGTGTCTGAGGCTATAAAAATAAGGCAGACAAGGAAAAACATTCTGGTTTTTGGCAAATGCAAACAGCAAACAAATACTCCTAGTGTGACAGCAGAGAAGGACAGAGAACTATGGGAATAAATGGCAGTGTGCTTTGTCTCATTTCCAAATCAGAAAGGCTCAAAAAAAAAAATGGTGTTTAAACTGACACTGGAAGGAAAAAGAAAATTAGCTGGATGGATCTGAATACACGAAATGACAAATAATAATACATAATTTATAAGTCAGTAAAGTAGGTGGAAATGACACATGGAAAGTCCCCAGCACAATTCCCTGTATTTTCCATGATAATTAATTTTTCCCCTTTTGTTTAAAAAAAATTGAAGTATGGTTGACATACAGAGTGATACTAGTTTCAGATGTACATAGTGATTCAACAATTAAGTACATTACCCATACATTACTCATTACAGCACACTAAGTGTAGTTACCTCCTGTCACTATACAAAATTATTACAATATTATTGACTATATTCCTTAGGCTGTATACATTTTATCCCTATTGACTAATTTATTCTATAACTCGAAGTTTGTACTTTTTTATGCCCTTCATCTATTTCACCACACCTCCCCCTTTGTCTGGCACCTGCCAAATTTGTTCTCTGTAGTTGAGTCTCCTTCTGTTGGTTTCCTCTTTTGTTTGTCTTAGATTCCACAAATAAGTGAAATCATATGGTATTTATCCATTTCTTGATTATTCTTGATAGTGTTGGTCAGCCTTCTTATGAAATAACTCATGCTTTTGTATCTTAGTAGGAGCCATCTCTTCTCACTTTGATTGTTTACAAGCGTCTAAAATTCACTTCCTCTCTAATCTGATATTCTTACAAAGAACTGGAAGGAAAATCAGTGAGCCCACTGTTTTAATTCTCATATTTAATGATCCCTAAAGTCGAGGTACTGCTTTTAAGGAAGCTCTACATTAGATTTCTTTCCAATTCAGTTCCAAATTGGGATAATGTTCATAGATATCGAGTCATAAAAATACCCTTCTTCAAATGCAACAGATGAAAGTAGTACATTCTTGTCATTATTGTTTTAAATCTTCTTTCTTGAAGACACTGACATTTGGATAGTTGAATAATTAGCTGGAAATTATACATACTCATCTGATAACTAGGAGGCCAGAAGACTGGAAGTAGCAAGTCATAATTACATGTATTCATTGGTTGATACAATTTCTAGGCATAAAATTTTACTTTTCCACTGATGCTTAAGAGCTATATTTACTCCATTCCTTTATGTACTTACTTGTTAAAAAAATACTTATCAGGCACCTATTAAATTCCAAATGTTATTTCTTTGAATTGGTTTTATGTATTTATTGGCAGAGAATTGAAATGTTTACTATTTCTCTTCATAAAGAACATGCAGTGTTCTTCATTCATATTTTTAATTTTAACATTATGTACTAGAGATTTTACTTTTTTTTTCTATAAAGGTCTTCGGTATGCCTCCTTAAATTTTATTACTGTTGTTCAAATTGTCATCTACTTCTCTAGCAGTTTTATTTCAACAAAAAGCTACAACTTATGGTTGTTTCTCTTGTAGTTCCTTTTTTTCCCCCTGGCAGCAATGAGTTCCCTAGGTTACATTGTTGCTTTCCTTGGGGTTTAGGTCCAGCTAATGGGTACCTGCAGTTATGTGGGTCCCATA
This sequence comes from Lynx rufus, assembly GCF_022079265.1. Classification (NCBI taxonomy): domain Eukaryota; kingdom Metazoa; phylum Chordata; class Mammalia; order Carnivora; family Felidae; genus Lynx; species Lynx rufus. The sequence continues at coordinate 72,276,420 of NW_025814845.1, forward strand.
GGTAGTCAGGGGTAAAGCAGTGGAGTACCATTCTACGCAGCTGGGAGCACCGTATGTTTTTCTCCTCACGCTTTGTGCAGCTCCCCATGATTCATAGGAGACAATGAAGCAAACAGATATACCCAAGAACAACACTGCAATTATTTAATGTTCTTTAGATTAAATTAACTTTTGACTCCAAGTACTCATCCTTTAATGATTGAAGCAGACATAACTTCAGTTATTCATGGAATGTTCTATCCTCACAGTTTTGCAAATGTCCTAAGTTTTGTACAAATTACATGGCCATTGGAAAAGCCCATCTAGTTATTGGTAATCTGTTCATATAACATTATATAAGATTTTCAGTGTCCCAGCCCATCATTTATAAGGTCCCATGGCTTTACCCATCTTACATCCTGCTTGAGGCACAGGAAAACTTGGAAGAGAATAAAACTTATTTTCCTAGAATGTAGCGTTTTAGGTTAAGAGTGAACAAGATTGCCTTTCCTTACATAGTCTTTACCACCTCCCAGCGTGGTGCCAGAAACAAGAATTAAGTCTCCTCTGTTCGTGGGACCAATTGAACTCTGCTTCTATCTACTTTAAGATTCTCCCCTCACTTTCTCACTATTCCTCAAATGTTTTCTCACTTTCCTGTTACTTTCTAGTATCCTCAGTATTATTCTTTCAGGATGTTTAGGATATGTGAGGAGAAAACAGACATTTCAATATTGCACTGAGTTATCCTAGCTCACCAGATCATGTGTTCCTGTAATATGCATCTCTACCACTTGATTCTTCTTTCTCAGACCACACACCATACTTCTAGGATTTGTGTCAAGTCTGACACTCCAGATGGATTGAAATAATCAATGAAGGCAGACTTGAACTTAATACACACTTATTTAATAGCCAAATCAGAAGTATTTCAAGAGATTATTCTCCAAACAAGGTGTATGGTTTTTTGTCTGTTTGTTTTTAACAAAATTAACTTTGATTAGTAGAATCTAAGTAGAACTATAAAGCTGTTCATCTGCTATGGTGAAGAACCAATACTGGGAGTGGAAACATCATCATCACCAATAAAGCTGCATTTCGAGAACTTACTGAAAATACTAATTAATTTGTCTTAGGTGCCTTATGCCTACAGAGACATCAGCTGTCACTTAATGATGGTAGTACCTAAGTATGGGTTGCATGGAGCATAATGGCAAAACCTTATTTAAACAGAAGACAAAGCAGAGTAGCGCACCATATTATGTTCTCTGTAAGAATTAAAATGTTTATTAAAATAAAAGTGTAAAATTTTAAATATTCTAATACTAACTTGTACAACTGAAACTATTATTAAGCCATTTAAAAGAATGATAAAGAAAATTTAATTTAATTTAAGCCATTGGGAAACTTTATTTTTCTCAACTAGAGAATTAGTTGAAAATCACCAGCCTGTGATTTGTTAAAAAGTCACTTAAACTTGCATATTAGTATCACTTCATACTCTCTTTTCTGCTGACCTGTGTCGTTTCCACGTACTCTAATGGAGATACTGTACTGTTTACCAATATATATTCCTCACTGCCTAATAAACCAACCGATCATTTTGTATATCCAAAATAATTTTTCTTTTTTTCTATAAAGTATATCACTGTTCTCATTCTCCTTTGTTGGCCAATGCACCTTTCTTTTCCAAAATGAATAATAGAGAAAAAATTATGGCAACTCGATGTGGCTTCAGTAGACTCTGTAAAATGCCTCTGTCCAAGTTTCCTTCCTGTCACGAACATAATTCTTAGCAAACAGGTCACTAATTTACTTATATAACTCTCTCCTATGTTCTCAGAGGCATTGCTATATCAAATGTAAATTGGCTTAGTATTTAACAACCTGTGCAAGCCCTTTGGGAAAGCTGTTTTTAACAAAAATGGCTTCTTAAATGGCCTTTGGTCTTCTTAAAGGATTCTAATTACTGCATAAAATCCTAATACACTTATTAGCAATGCATACATATGCAGATTTAAAACACACACACACACACAGAGAGAGAGAGAGAGAGAGAGAGAGAGAGAGAGAGAGAGAGAGATAAATTTCTTACCTATTTCCCTAAGGAGCATTCTAATATTACTTTCCTTTAAACCTACTTGACCTATGAATACCTGACACACAGACATTTTACCCAAGGATCACTCTAGCACTTTGGCAATTACGAAATATACCCGAAAACCTGTTTAGGATTGCTCTGTACTCTGTTAGGATCTGGGATACAGAGATTGAAGGAACGTTATCCCCTTCTGATTTTTCCTACTTGTACAGTGCTTTTGTTTGTTTCGTTCTTAATATTGACTCTTTGCCAGTCATTCCACCATAATCAGAGCTGCAAATTTAATTACACCATGGTTTCTTTTCTCCAGGAAATTATAGTTTAGTAAGGAATAAAGTAGGAAAAAACAAAACCAAACTATAATTATAGGCTAGATTTATAAGGGTTGCAATATGTGTTTAACTAAATACAAAAAAAGGGGCATCTTATTTAGACCAAGTGATTCCAGATTTCCTAGAGAGGGTAATATTTAAGCTGAACTTTTAAGAATAAGTCAGACTGTGATGGAATAGGGAAACTAGACAGAAACTGAGAGAAAAAAATTGTTGAAAATTTGGGGACTTTTTAGTATGCCAAAAATCTAGATGAAACTCATCAATTTCAATTAAACTGCCTACCCATATTTGAACATAGCAGGTGAGTCTAATGCAGATGGATATTCTATTTATGAAACTGATTTGCTAAAAGTTTATTTACATAGTTTTCACAGTTCGTGTAAAATGTTCTTTATGCAAAGTTTTTAATTTACAACTGAGATTTTTAGGATAATGGGCATTAAGTAACACTAGGTACAACTAAGTAAAGAGCAGTGAAAAATGTGCAAACAAAAATTTATCTTTTATTTGAAGATATTACCTATATGCAATAAATTGCATACAAAGAATATGAGGCAAATCATAATCAAACTGATCTTGTCATTATGTGATAAATGCCACTTAGTATTAAAACTCAATTTTATACACACACATATATATTTTAATGGAGTTTCTTTTTCTTTTTATTTTTTTTTTTGCTGGATTTCTTCTATTAACAAATTCTTTTTTTTTTTAATTTTTTTAATGTTTATTTGTTATTGAGAGACAGAGAGAGAGGAAGAGCATGAGCATGGGAGGGGCAGAGCCAGGAGGAGATGCAGAATCTGAAGCAGCCTCCAGGCTCTGAGATGTCAGCACAGAGCCCGACACGGGGCTCAAACTCGCAAACTGCAAGATCATGACCTGAACTGAAGTCAGACACTTAACCGACTGAGCCACCCTGGCGCCCCATTCTGTTAACAAATTCTGGCAGTAACTCATATTTAGTTTCTCTTCACTGTTCCAGAAGTAGGGACAGTGTAAGGATATAAAACATTTATGAGGTCTAAGTACCCTTAGGTTTTGTGCATTAGAGCTCACATGAAATGTGAGCCAAAGCAATTTGTCACTACCTTAGCACTCAGTTCAACTTAAGAAGAATTACCTGTTGAATGTGATTGTGCTACTGAGCAAGTGCTGTTTATCTGACTAGAGAATGGTGTCCAGCTACCTAATAGAGGCTCTGGCATCATTCAAAATTTTTAAAATGCATATGATAGTCATTATCTTAACATTACCATATTTGCTCTGTAGAGCTTTCTGGACTGATTTCACAGGAGGATATTTAGAAGAATGTGGTATTTACCAAAATCATTTTTCTGCTTTTCTGTGTTCCTATATTTAATATAAGTATATATTTAAGGTACAGTAAAATAAACTAACCTGAAAATAATTCAGCCATAGTGGAACCTTTCACAATTCCAAGAAGCAAAATGCAAATGTAGAACAAACCTTTTTGTTTGTTCTTTCTTTTCTTTTTCTGTTTTCTTTCTTTATTTTTAAGTGGAAGGCATCATAATATGATTGTATGTGAACTTTGGACTTGCCATTTCTTTAATGATCTAAGTAATTCCACAGTTTTAAACAATTAGTTCTTCTGCTTTGAAAATTGCCGATGATGTGTTTTCTCCCTAGGGAATCAGTTGAATTCCAGTTTGCTGATGCTGAGCTAAACCAAATGATCATTCTAACTTAGTAAACTCAAAAGGCTGCTATTTTGTAAATGTCTTTGTGGGTGTCATTAACTAGAGTACTGTAAAAAATATATATACTTTTTTACAAAGCTGTATGATATATTAGATCATTCGTATGCAGGTTACCTTTCTGAGATACTCTTTTTCACTCTCCTTTGGGTCACTTGCCCAGAGGAAGACGTCCATGCCTTGACACAGATCTATGAGGGCACCCACATGAGATAATAGATCTTCCGTCAGTCTATACTGGAGAAGACTACAGCCCTGACTTACATCTTGATTACAACCTCAAAAGACCTAAGTCACAACACCCAGCTGAAGGACGCTCAGATTCCTGAGACGACAGATATTTGTTCTATTTAACTTGTTACACATTTACAGATAATACAGCACTCAATAAATGTTTGCTACTAAATAATGAGAATGGAAAGTTAAAAACTGCAATTAAAAAAAGAAAAATTAGGGCATATAAGAATTACCTTTAGGACACTTGGGTGGTTGTTGATTAAGTGTCCAGCTCTAAAGTCAGCTCAGGTCATGATTCCAGGGTTATGGCATTGAGCCCCATATTGGGCTTTGTGCTGAATGTGGAGTCTTCTTAGGATTCTCTTTCTCCCTCTGCCCCTCCCCTGCCCCAATACCCACGCTTGCACACACACTCTCTAAAATTACCATTTTTAGACTGGTCATGGGTTATTTAGATCAGGAGTTCAACAATAAGATATATATCAAAGAATGAGTTATCAAACAAAATCTTCAATATTTTAATATTATCCTCAAATAATTAGGGGAAAACCTCAAAGCATGTTACATTCCTTATATTAATTATTATTTATTTGTTATCCTTTAGTGTGCTCAGCGGTTACCTGATCCAGTAGACCAGTCACTGTCTTCTTTATCTTTGTTTCATTCTCTCCTTCTCCACATCTCTTTCACTGATGCCCTCTCTTTTCCTCTCATATCAGTTATTTCACTTGTTTTTTCTCACATGCTGTCTTTTTTTTTCTTTTTTCACACAGGTACACACTCAAAACAACCACTTGCAGTGGCAAATCGAGTTCTTGACATAGTCAAATGAAATTTTTTGCTCATTTACTGAAAGTCTGAATTGACCAAGTCATAATAATGCAGATGAAATCTATTCACTTACGTTATGAAATTAGCAGTTTTGATGTTTTTCATTTGTTTCAAAAGAAAAATGCTAGTGGCAAGAATCTGCTTTTTTAAAAAATCCATTCAGAACCTTCTAATTATCCTGCAAATACAAAAATTAATTTTTTTGTGGGACTACTTTTGCTATCATAAATATAGCTATGGAATGTTTAGTGCATTATTGGTTATTCAACCTTTTATATAGTTATAATTTTAGAGTACTTATATGCTGCTAATATTTACATAAATTATCCTATCACTCCTGTTGGTTTTTATCTTAGCTGGGGCTGCTACAACTAAATACCACATACTGAGTGGCTTAAACAACAGATACTTATTTCTTACAGTTTTGGAGGCTAGGAAGTCCAAAAGCAAGGTGCCAAAAAATTTGGTTTCTTGTGAAGGTCTTTCCTGGCTTGCAGAGAGTCTCATTGCATTCTCACAAGGCAGGTAGAAAGGGAGCAAAGGAGGGAAGGGGGAAGGGTGTATGAAAGAGAGGAAGGGAGAAGGAGGGAGGAAGAGAGAGAGTACACACACACATGCACATGTAAGCTGTGTGTGTGTGTGTTGGTTTCTCTGATTCTTAGAAGGACACTAATGTCATTATGAGGGCCCCACCCTCATGACCTCATCTAACCCTAATTAGGGTTCCTAATTTTGGAGGCTCCCCCTACAAATACCATCACATTTGTGGTTAAGACTTCAAGATATGAATTTGAAGCGAATACAACCATTCAGTCCATAACATTCTTACCTTTAAGATAAAATCTCTACATTATAATTAAAATATGAAACATTTTTCATTTCTAATACTTGTTTATTTATAAAATATGTTAATCTAAGGCTATTAGTTTGATTTATTAAATTTGTCATGCAGTGTTTAAAGAATTAAATTTATTTGATTTGTAATACATAATTGTTATTTTGCTTACTAATGATTTGATAATCATCTATTTTCCTTTAAGTAACATTGAATAATCAAATTTTTATGCAGAGACGGGTGTTCTTAAATGAAAATATATATTTTTTAATTTACCCACTGTAACATCATACAAATTTATAGTTGATTTGGTAAAAAATTAAAATCTATTATTTGTTCATCTTATTCTTTCTTTTCCTCCCACTAGAGAGAGATATAGTGTTGAAACCTTTTTACCAAATAAAAAAAAAATTTTGAGAAAATGTCATGCAATAAAAAACAAAGAAGTAGATAATAAGTATTAACTCTTGTTTAAATATTTGACAGAATTCACCTGTGAATCCATCTGGTTTTGGACTTTTCATAGTTTTGTTTGTTTGTTTTTATTACCAGTTCAATTCCATTACTAGTAATCTGTCAGTTTAGATTTTTCTGTTTCTTCCTAATTCAGTTTTGGAAGATTGTGTGTTTTTAGGAATTTATTTTTTTCTTCTAGTTCTAGGTTGTCCAATTTGTTGGCATATAATTTTTGTAGCATTCTCTTACAATCTTTTATATTTCTGTGGCATCAGTTGTTACCTGTCTCTCATTTCTGATTTTATTTGGGCACTTTCTTTTTTTTTTCTTTTTTTCTTTCTGATGAGTCTGGCCGAGAATTGTCAATTTTGTTTACTTTTTCAAAGAACAAGCTCTTGGTATCATTGATTGTTTTCTATTGATAGTTAGTCTACATTATTTTTTTCAGCTTTGATCTACATTAGTTCCTTCCTTCTACTCACCTTAGGCTTTTTTGTTCTTCTTTTTCTAGTTCCTATAGGTTTAAGGTTAGATTGTCTATTTGAACTTTTCTTGTTTCTTAAGGTAAGTCTGTATTACTATATATTCTCTCTTAGATTTCCTTTCTTTGTGCCCCAAAGATTTTGGATAGTTGTGTTTTCATTATCATTTGTCTCCATGTATTTTCTTTATAATTTCTTCTTTGACTGCTTTGTTGATTATTTTGTATCATGTTGTTTAGCCCCCGCATATTTGTGCTTTTTCCAGTTTTTTTTCCTTGTGATTTATTTCCATTTTCATATCTCTGTGATTGTTACATCAATCTTGTTGGATTGATTCCTTTATCATTATGTGATGTCCTCCTTTGTCTCCTATTCTTTACCCAAAGAAAACAAAACACTAATTTGAAAAGATTATGCACCCCTATATTTATTGCAGCATCATATACAATAGCCATGATATGAAAGCAATTTAAGTCTCCATCGATAGACAAATGGATAAGGGAGATGTGAGATATATAAATTTGTGTGTATATGTGTATATACACATATATATATATAATATAAGAAAAACATATAACAAACTTCATATTAATTACTATTCATTACTAGAATTAAGATCAGTTTTTAATGATGATTGACTTACCAGATATATGTTTATTATTCATTGATGACCTTTATATATGCTAAAAAGCAAAGATTCTCACAGAAAAGACTTACACTCACTACTGCAACAGAATGAAAATATTTCACTCTCATTTGAAAAATTGAGAAGGAATTATACTTTTTTTTTTTAATGGCACATTGGTCAATCAATCACCAGACTGCTTTTTTACTTGAAAATGTTTCTATGCTTTGGTTTAAGTTATTGTAGTTTTCAAACATTTGAGTTGTGGTGTAGCAGATAAAATGAAGCCTCAAATCATTCTCTAATCTCAAGAACATCCTGGCAGAATTACTGAGACTTGTCTGTTAAAATTGATTTCCTCTTAAAGAAAAGTAGGCTTTTTTATTGTGTTAAAAAATGATGTTATCTATTAAGTATCTTTTGTGAAGATCCTTTCCTTTTATGACTCAAAAAGAAAAAAATGTTCTTTTTCCTCCCAAGTTTTTATATCCACCATACTCTCTAATCAGTAATCTACTGCAAACAGAATGAAATTTAATCCAAAAGGAGTAATCTTTTTTTAGTGACCACACAATGGACAAACATTTCTAACACTGATGATCTTAATTTTCAGGATATACATTGTTTAATTTTATGATGCTTTTGCCTTTAATAAAAGCAACAGATGGCAGACTTGTATGTTGAATCAATGTTATAGAATAGGAAATCAGAATATTTACAATATAATTTTGAAAACTACTGGTAAACCTTGGCAACTTTTTTAGGACACTTAAATCAGATTTAGATCTGATGTACATGTTGTGTCTGTTACTGTTAGGGATGATGGTTAGGTTTGTCTGTTGTTGTTTTACTAAGACTACTCAGGAACAGGTGGATACAGTTAGATGCCTTCCCACCTTATCCACAGTGTTTTTAAAGTTAGACTTTATCTAACATAGATGACATCTATATTGAATGGAAGAATTGCTTCTGGTATTTTCTGCATTTGCTGCTAATCAATAGCTTATTGAACTATAATGCTTTATACTTAGAATATTTCTGGTAAAAACAAACAACCTACATTAGAGGAGGGGCTGGAAATTGCAGTTCCTTCCCTGAAATTACTATAATATCATTTCTGCAATAGCAGATGAAAAATTAGAATATCTTGAGTATAAAGCCCGCATATTTGGAGGAATAATTCTAAATATTGAAATAACATACTCTTAAAATTAAAGGTTAGATTGGATCGTCAGAAACTTTGACATTCTCTCAATATATGTAAAAACGTAATAATGTTCATTTCTTGATCAGTGAAATGAGAGTTGTGCTTCCTAAACACTACCTAACAAGATATGGTAAAATAAAAGTTAGTAGATTATGAATGGTATAAATACTTTAGGAGTGAGACCACATAGGGGTGAATAGTATTTTCTTTATGTTCTAGTTAGTTTATAAGGTGTAACTTCTAATATATATATATAAGGCCAAAATCTTAAATGTGAAGTGTTTATAAGGTTAGTTTTGAAAATAGGTATAACATTTTTTAGAACATTAAAAAAAAAAGAATATTTTTAGGGGTGCCTGGGTAGCCCAATCAGTTAAGTGTCTGACTTGATTTCAGCCGAGGTCATGATCTCATGGTTGGTGTAGATTTGCTTCTTTCAGATTGTGACTTGATTTTTTTTTATTTGATCCAAGTGATAGGTGTATTATTCCTATAGGTGGTGATGGTTAAGAAATATCATCTGAAGGCTTACTTTGTGACTAGATCTGATTACTAACATTTTCATGATAATATATGAATCATAGAAAATTTGCACTGAGATTTGTTAGAGGAACCCGAGATACTTAAATCTTTTGCTGTAATTATGAATCTTGCACCCTGTATGCCACAACAGTATTTTGAAGTAGTATACTTTGCATTCTGCTTCACAAAAATAGTTTACCTGATAAATTCCTTTTTGCTAGATGTTGTCATGTCCGTCTTTTTAATGCCCTCCTTGTTCATTATAAGTGCCATTAGCCATACTGCCTAATGAAAGGTACCTCATATCAAGTCTGATTACTGCTCTAATGTTTTCCAGGCGTGCTTGGTGATGAGCCTGGCATATGAAACAATTTCCTACAGTAATAAAACTAATTAAAGTAGGCAGTCATCCACATACCACTTTCTAATGAATTATAATAAGCTCATTAATCTCAACCACTCTTATTCAGAAAAGTCCATTGATAGGACCTGTATGTAAAAGTCTCAGCCAGAAAAAATGTACACCTATTACAGAATCAAAGAAGGCTTTGTGGATTTAAGTTAAAAATTACAAATTGCTGATCAGTGCATTAAATGAAATGTATAGCATCTAAACACTGCCTGGATTACTTATTGGCAAGATCCTTTTCTATTTGAGTTCTCCTATAATTGATTTAACAAAAGAAAAATGATTCATTGTTTAATAATAACTCTTCAGCACCTTGAAGACTAAAATTGAATGAACCTACTCCATATTTTTTTTCTAGAGATCACATGAGAATGATGAATTGAGTACTTGAGATCAAGTGATAAAAACACAGCCTGCTTCCTCTCCAGAGAGAGGTAGAGTGTCTGCTCAAAATGTCAAAACATAATAATAATTTTTTTACTAACTCTTATCCAAATGTATGAGGTGCCCAATGAAACAACATAAGAATTATTATTCTGTTCAGTTACAAATAGTTTGGCAATGTAGACCTATTGTTCTGGAAATAACTTTACTGTCAAAGAGATAAGGTTGTGAAATGTAGCACATGGACAGACAATTTCTGAACTACAAATGTGAATAATAAGAAAATATATTTTTGAGTAGAGTGTGATTTATTCTATTTTCATTATAATTTGTGTTTTAAAAATCTAGCAGTTTCCATTCTGAAGCCCATCGCTACTATGACACAGATGTGAATTTCTGCCTTAAGAAGTTAAATAGAAAAATATACATCTCAAAATTAATATGGAATGTGTGTAATGGGTTACTGGAAAATAGGCACATTTTAATTTATGGAATTAACATATTTAAAATTATTTTCATTTACAAATTTTTAGCTAATATTTCATACTTTTTTTAGAAAAGTTGAGGTTGGATTTTCTATGTTCCTTCATAAAACAGATGTTTTAAAGCTTGACCTTTGTAGGTATAGGTGTAGTGAACCTATCCTGAGTAAATTGTCTCCCAATCTGGGATTACCTATAACTGTGGTGGCCAGTTGCCACTGTATGTGATGATGAATTGGTTCCATGCTTGAACAACAATCAGAAGAAGGGCTTTTGGTACAGATTCCTCCATTATCTAGCATCATGGTCTTGAGAAAGTAATTTACACAGCATCTAATTTGGTACATTCATGTGTAAAATGTGGGGATTAAGCTAGAGCAGTGCATTCTAAAGTGTCAAAAGTGCTACTTATAGTACATGTGTTTTAAGTAACTTTTAATACATTTTAAAATTGTACTGTGTGAAGTAAAACAATTTCCCTTTTTAATCCCAGTTCAGTTTTTCCGATATCAAGGAGATAGGTTTTCTGTTATATGTCCTTAACATTTTTCCAGCACTCATATTTTTGACAAAGCTGGTGGATCTCCCTATAGTTTCTAAGGCACAAGAGACATGCTGCTGCGCAGAAGAATGTTGTGTGTCAGTCTTACTAAGAGAAGTGAATTTCTTGAAAGGTATCTTGAAGACCATAGAAAACTAAGTAAGAATTTTAGGAAAATCAGAGCTCCAGTTGACCGTGTTTTGAACAGAAATCCTGTGTTGGAAAAAGACTTGCTCTAGTTAGTAGATCTGATTAGTAAGACCTGTTAAGAGCTAGCTGTACCGTGAGTAAACTTTGGGAATGTGCTTTAATGTTACTAGGAAGCACGACTCATCGCCATAACATCCAGCATTTATCAAGTGCCTAATACTAATATTTATTGAGTACTTAGAAGTCAGGCAGTCCTTTAAATGATTTATATGTATTAACACACATTACTCTTCACCGCTCATTTTATCGTTTACAGCAACCATATAAATTAAGCACCAGTATTTTTCTCATTTTTTGTGTGAGGAAACTGAAGTACTAAGATGTTAAGACGTTTCCAAAAGGTCAAACAGGTAGTAAATGACAAAGGCTTTTAATTTTCATTTTAGGTATTAACTGAGTACCTCACGTATTTCTATTTCTTCATTTTCTTCATCTTGCCCCCGCTCCCCCATAAGCCTTGGTTCACTTAGTCTTCTGGGTTCTCAACTGGAAGCTTATTTCTTTGAACACTATCTTCTCAGTGTCTGGCACATGGTAGGCACTTAAAAAGTATGTGCTGAAAACAATATGAATGGGTTAATCGATCAATAAATCTCTCCTGTAATAGACACCTTTAAAAGTACCTGTACACATAACCTGTTGAGCTCTAAGACCTCTCTCCCAGCCCTTCCTAACCCCCCTCCCATACTGAGTTTTCTCCTGCTAATTTGTCAGTGTTTCTGGTATTCATCTTGCATAATCTGGAGCCAGGATAGTTGCTTTGATATCAAAATGGATAGGTTCAAGTGAAAACTCCATTGCTTATCTTTGTCCACTACTTAAGTGTGTGGCATTGTAAGATGTATTTAAGCCTCTCTGAGTTTCAGTTTTCTTCTCTGGTCAACATAGATATTAATATCTTCTCATTAGAATTGTTGTGCTAACTAAAATGTGTTTAAAACACCCAAGACTGTTGGGCATATTACAGATGTTTTATAGCAACATACTAAAATATCAAGACCTTGGAGCCAAACACACCTAACACTATTAGAAGATAGTTCTAGAAGACTGAGTACATGATTTAGACATTTAAAACATTAGTTTCTCAATGTTTAATCGCAAAATACAAGTTCCTAGCTCAGTGTTATTGGAAGGGTTAAATGAGACGATGTATCCAAAGTGCCTGACATGCAATTAAAGCAAAATAAATGTTAACTGCTTCTTTTAGTAATAATTCTCCTTTCCTTTAACGTTTTCTTATTCTTTTGGTTTAATATCTTGGCTGAAAAAAGGAAGACAGTCCACTATCTTATAATTGAATACATTTATTAGACTATTTTCATATAGTTTTCTCTAAAATATAAGCATCGTTTTTTTGCCTAATAATAGTACAACTCATATTATCTTGAACACTGTTCTGCTTAAAGTTGCTACTGTTGGAAGTATAAAATTCAGGTCTAACAAAAGTTAATTTGTTGACTCTGTATTTTACACACTACTGACAATTGGAAGACTATGATAGGAAGATTTATATTGTATCTCTGTATTCATAAGTTCCCCAATAGAAAGAAATACAATTCAAGCATTTGAAAAATACATTGTAGAAGATTAGTTTGAAAGTAAGATGTGCATGAGTGCAGGGATACATGTTATCTCTTGCTGGAAGATTTTAAATAAGCCTTGCTATAAAAATTTGTAAGAAGCAAAATTTATTGTAATCAAGTTCTCCATTAAATACCAGTATATTTTTTGAACTGCATTCTTGTAGAAACAGAAACCAAACCAACACACAAATTAAAACAAAACAAAATAAAACAAAACAAAACACATGTTATTTCCAAAACCAACACCCCAGGGATGACATATTGTTTCCTATATTCTGTCTTAGATTTGGAGAGGGAGCACTCTTCTGCAAGGAGACTGGTGAACTTCATGTGGGATACCACATGTAAGCTAGAGGGAGCCCTGCATTCTTCAAGATTCCTGTTCCCTTAAGAAACAGGGTTAGAAGTTCTTGGTTGAGTTTTGAAATTGTTAAACCACAGTGAATTAATTTGCAATTGTGTATTTTTTAAATGTTTATTCATTTTTGAGAGAGAGACAGACAGAGCATGAGCAGGGGAGGGGCAGAGAGAGGGAGACCCAGAATCCAAAGTAGGCTCCAGGCTCTGAGCTGTCAGCACAGAGCCAGATGCAGGGCTTGAAATCATGAGCCATGAGGTCCTGATCTGAGGTGAAGTCAGATGCTTACCAGACTGAGCCACCCAGGTGCAGCTGCAATTACGTATTTTTAGAATCAAGTGCGTTAATACTTGGTAAAAACTGCTTCCGATTGTAGTTGAGCATTTTCTTAGAAGACTTAGGACAAATTTGTAATTCAGGTCCACTATTACCAATTCAGTTAGATATGCTGTTATCTCTTTCCTGTAGCATTGTAGTAGACTCCTAATTGGCATCCTCACTGACTCTTACAGCTTTATCCTCTCCCTTTATATTGCCAACCATTCTTCTAGCTTTAAGCATATGTTATACATCTACTAAATGTCATATCCCAACTAAAAACTTGTCAAAATAAAGTCCAAGAACCTCCATTCCCTTGTTCTTTATAATTCAAGCAAAATGCTGAGATAGTAGAAGTACAAATATAGTCATTTGTTTTTATTGTACTGGCAGGTTGTATGCTCTAGAGAAATCTAAAAACTTTCCCTGACCAGTGTCAAATGGGGACCCAGTGTAAAAGAGACTTGGATTATCCACCAGTACTTGATTTATTCAAAAGTTGAAAATGAGGGCAATGGAGGAAGGAGTTTTTCAGCCTGTATCTTAAAGGAAAAGTGTTAAAGGAGAGTAGGTTTCTACATGTTGCTGATATTCATTCAAGTGATTCTCCTAAAATAATGTTGAACTTATGGAGTTTCTATAAGCAAGACAGATGATAAAGAAGGTTCTTTGCCCAGGAACACTCCCTTGTTATGCATTGAAATACTTTATAAGGATAACCTCAATTCACTGAAGTATCACTCTTTCTAAATATGTGTGAACATCAAGAGATCCTGAACTCTTGGAATCTTGAATAGAAAGAGTATTCCTCATAACACTGTTTATTATCTATAGAACCAGGTGTTAACCTCAACTCAGAAATTAGTCATTCAGCAAGCATGTAGTGTGGAAACCTCCTTTGTGATGTATGTATGACTGTGCAGTCTTGGCTGTGGGGGTTTCTCTGAGCCACTCTGCTCTCCTGTAAAATCTCAGTAATATTACCTAATTCATAGGGTTTCTATAAAATCACATCTAATGAAATGATGCTATAATGCACATGGAATTAAGTAGGCAGTCTTCCCTTATTTCATTTTTATTTATTTTATTTTTTATTTAAAAAAATTAATATTTATTTATTTTTGAAAGAGAGAGACAGAGTGTGAACAAGGGAGGAGCAAAGAGAAAGGGGGACAGGAATCTGAAGCAGGCTCCAGGCTCTGAGCTGTCAGCACAGAGCCCAATGCAGGGGGATGCTCAAACCCACCCATGAACTGCAAGATCATGAGCTGAGCCAAAGTCGGACACTCAACTGACTGAACCACCGAGGCACCCCGGCAGTCTTCCCTTATTTTAGAAGTTAAAGTTAGATGAGGTTTTTTTCTGAATTTCTCTAATATAAAACTAGTTAAACTGTTTGCTTTCCATATGAGGCTAAAAACAATAGGGGTTTTGTAGAATTATTTTCTGTGTTCATTAAAAATAATATCTTTATGTGTTAGGCAATCTTGACTTTAGACATCAGGAAAAATAAAAATGACCACTTTTCTCAGTTTTCTATAGCTATTGTAAGTATGAAATTGTGGGTTTTGTTATTAAAATATTTGACAGTGTTTTGTTTTAGCTCTTTTGATAACTTTTGTGTTTGCCTTGAGCAAGTCACTTATCTTTTCTATTTTCTATTTCAATTTACTTATGAAAGATAGAATAATGATTGTGATGTACCTTACAAAAAACTTGAAATCATATTGAAAAGAATGGTGAAAACCAAAGCAGTGTGTTAAATGCCAGATATGGCAAAGAAAAAATAAGAGAAAGAACATTCCTATTATAAAGTGTTCTCCTAGATGGCTTTAATGCTGCGAAAAGCAGTAAAATTATTTCCTGATAAATGCTTTCTTGAGCATTAAGGGATGAATTGTCTAGGATTAAATATATATATCTCCAGAGTCCTGATTATACAGCACATTTCCTGTCCTGCCTTCATTGAATTGTTAATTAGAATACCACCAGGAGGCAGCTACTGGCATCATTAATGGAATATATTTGTGGGCAAAATATCTTCTCTTAAAGAATTTCTGGGCTAATCTAAGAAAATCAAAATCAATTTTAACTTCAAATTTCAGCCTAATTTTTTCTACTAAAGCAGCACTAACAGTGCATAGGATAGTAGATGCTTTGCCCATCCGTCCATTCATTTAATTGATATTTACAAAACTTCTCTGTGAAAGCCACTGGGCTAGATGATTTGTGATATGCAAAGATAAAATACGGTTTCTATCCTCTCAAGAGAGCTTACGTATATTAGGGAGATAAATATACATAAAAAAAAAAAAAACTCGATTAAGGTTCTCTTCCTTTGTGTTGAAACAAAGGCAAGGAGAGCAGTTCTGAGACACAAGAAGAATTCTAACCAGACATAAAGGTCTGAATTAAAGCAGTGGTGATGGGAATGGAAATGAAGAAAGGGAATGAATTAAAGAAATGTTGGAGTCAGTTGTTTTTGGAATGTGAGAAGATAAGTCATGGGTAGAGACTTCTGGTTTCAGTTCTAACAGGAAAAGAGTTTGGGAGTCATCACTTCTGGTTTTTACAACAGCAAAGAAAACTGAAGGAACTGAAAATCAACAACTTTTCTTGGGCTTATCAAAGAACTAAGACATAAGGCCACAGAGCAAATTACCACCCCAGGCAAATATAGAGAATCACTGCTGGAAATCAATTAACATGGAACAGAAGCCACTAAAGCCATATACTGGTAGGGACACTTAAATGGTAATTTTGATGAATTGCTGGAAGCTATGTGTAGACTAGCCCCACAGTCAGAAACTCCTGGGGGCCACATTCTTAAGAGAGGATGCACACTTGAATGAATCTTACCTCTAAAATCTCCATCAGGTTCTCATGGTGAGGAACCCAAATAAAAGTCCCTTGTGTTTTGGCAGAGAGGCAGAAAAGTAACTCTTTGAAATATGCTCAAGGAAATTTCCATAACAAAGACGTGTCCTCCAGGCAAAACTTTATGTCCCCAGAGACAGTGAAGTATACATAACCAATTCCAGCCCTCTCTACCCTTGCTGTCTCACCTGAGGAGGGAGAATAAAGCTAAAACAGATTGGTGAAGGTCACAATCATCCCAGAGACACATGTCTCTAAAAGACTGATATTTAATCATAAGATTATAGAATATTGCCCCCCCCAACTCCTTATAATTACCTACACAGAGTTCCAGTATACAGTGGATTTTAGCTGAAAGAACTGCAAAGCCCAGACTCTATTAGAAGGTGTTCATAGGTTAGCAATTGGAGTAGACAACAGAGGAGACACAAGTAAGGACAGTCAAGGAATTTGAGGCCTCTGGGACCTACAGCTATAGGAAATATTAAACACAGCCAACTTTTAGCAAGATTACCATAAAAACTCACACTATTTACCTCACTTATTATTACCCTATATGTCACCTCCAGCTTTCAAAACAATTACAAGGCATGCTAAAAGGGAAAAAGAAGAAGGAACAGAAGAAGGAACAAAGCAAGCAGCAGAACTTAATTCACACAAACACAGATTATGAAATTATCACATAGGCAACTTAAAATAATTTTAATTAATATCTTAAGGGCTTTAGTGGAAAAATAAATAAATAAATACCATGCAAGAACAAATGGGCAATGTAAGCAAAGAAATGGAAACTAAGAAAATCAAAATGAAATGCTAGAAATTGACATAAATGAAAAATGCCTTTGCTTGGCTCATTAGTGGATTAGACACTGCTGAGGAAGGAATCAGCTTGAAGATATGCCAAATGAAACAAAAAGAGAAAGGATCGGAAACAAAATAACAATATCTGCTAACTCTGAGATAGTTTCATTGTATAACATGTGCATAATTGGAGTAATAGAAGAAGAGAGAGAAAATGGAGCAGAAGGAATGTTTAAAACCTTTTCAAAATGAATGTCAGGCATCAAACCACAGACCCATGAAGCTTGAGAATTCCAAGCAAGAATTATAAGAAATCTATACCTATACAGACCATATTGAAGCTGCAGAAAGTCAAAGACAGAGAGAAAAACCTTAAAAGAATACAAGGAAAGAAAAATCTCTTACCTCTGGAGGAAAGAAAACAAAAAACAAAAGAAAAAGAATTGCAGTGGATACCTCATTAGAACCCATTCCAGAAATATATGGAGTTAACAAAGTGTTAAAAGAAGTCAAGGAGGAATCAAGTTTCTTGATCAAGTTATAGGACAGGTGATATTAATTGAGACCAGAATTGTAGGAGAAACTATATGTTGCCTGTGGGGTGAAAACTGTAGATGTGAAAGTTCAAGTCTGACGTACCTGGAACATAACAAGCGGCAAGCCTCCAGGAAGGAGTTAGAAATTTGACGCAATATTTCAGAAGATTTGGGAGGAGGTTTGGCTGATAAATCGGAAAGTATTAAATTACAGGTATTGCTAATACGGTAAATTGTTGAGGTAAAGCATTTAAGGAGAGATGGGTGAGGTCTTCAGATAGGTACCTTTGAAGTATTAACTTTTAAAGAGCAAAGTGAAAGGAAAAAATATTACAGAGTTTGAAAAGTATCCAAGGAGAAAATGTGCAGAAATCCAAGAGAAAGATATTTTAAAGAAGGGATTTCGTATTGCAACTCTAAAGCATAGATCAGGCTGAGGACTGAAAAAAAGGTTTTTACTTAACACTGATGAGAGCAATTTTAATTAAGTGACTAGAGTGGAAACTAGTTTTCAGAGGCAGGGAGATTGAACAATTATTAGTTATTTATTCATGGTGGCTAAATTGCAAATGAGGGTATTGATCGTATAAGTGTAGTTGCTCTTCCAAGAATCTCATTAATCAAAGGAGGAGCAAGTCAGGGATAGAAATTAGGAATCACAAAGTATGTTGTTGTTTGTTGTTACATTTGCTTTAGAGAAGGTGGAAACTTAATCCAGTTTAAGGACTGACAGAACTAATAGAAAAGATATAAGCTGAAAGTTACTGCAATTTAGAGGGCTTTTCTCTTATACCAGTATTTTGAATATCAGTGAACAAGTGTCTAACCCTTCCCACATTGCTTATGATTTTATATAAAACTAACTCTGAGTAATTCATAGAAAACCTATATTTTCCCCCATCATCCTGGGTAATGGAAAGTGTTTGTCAGATAAGGACAATTAATGGCACACTGTGATTACAAGAAGCAAAATTAAACCTGTTGTCGTAAATGCATATGCTTTTTTTTACATATTCTAATAAGCTTTCCTTTTTCAACTGATTTTCAACAGCAATGTGTTCCAAAGAGTAAGCCTAGAAAAATGGGGGAAAAAAATAAAGATGGATTCCAACTCCCACCTGCAATTGGGTCTCATAACCTGGGGGGGTAAAACTGGGGGAGCAAGAGATTATAAATCTTTTATATGCTCCCTACATGATTTAGGTAAAGTCTTCATTTACCTGCTATTGAAAACTACCTATCTAGTTTGCTACCTGTGTACTTTGCTATTGCATGTCTTTAAAATACAGGTTTTCTTTTCTTTCCGGGCCTTTTCTTATTATTATGTTATAATGCTGTGACTTGACTGGCTCTCTTCTTAGGATGTTAGGTATTGCACAGCTGGACAAAATTAAAGTAGCGACAGACGGACAGAAATCATATTTAAATTCATAGTCAAAGTGAACAGTAAGGTCTATTACTTTCAAGATAGTATAATACCATTAAAGTGCAAATCTCTCAATGTGACAAGGGTAGAATAAAGACCTCATGAATTACAACTACAATTTCTGTGTTCAAGCAAAATAACTTGACAGTTATTGACAGAAATAAAGTACTGTTCACCTTTAAATATATTGCTTTTTAAATAAATCTCCATCCAATGCCATTTAAAACTGTATGTTAAAGTTGTACACTTTCATAAGTTGCCATTTATTTTTTTTACCATCTTAACATTTTAATAGATTTACAATAACATATTTTTGAACCGTTTTTGTATACTGTCTTAAGCTTAATTAACAAAACTTTTATTGCTTTCTTATGTGTAAAGAGGACTTGGAATCAAAAGGATTCGAAGACAGCATGTCTTTTTACTCCATGATTTAGGTGTCTAGTAAATAAATATTCACGTAGTTTTAACTTTGTGAGGCTGGGGGAGAGTATTTATATAATTTTTATCCAAAAGTTACCTTTTTCTGTATTCATTAAAAATAATTTGGGTCTTAAGTTATTTTCCTCTTTAGCCTCTGATGAGGGAGTTCCTTATCAGGTATATTCTCAAGCGTTTTATCAGAAGCAGAAGGGAAGCAGGGCTGGAAGAAGGACGCATGGCCTTAAGCAAGGGTGGTAGGACACATGGGAGAACTGCTAAAGTGCATCAGGGAAACCGATGGAAGAGATTAGTGCAATAGTAAAAATTATTGTGTGAACTATGCATTCTAGTAATTATGTTTGTGGTATGCAAATGAAAATCTCTGGCTGTTTGGAATTTCCTTTCTTTGGAATATTTTCTTTTGAACATACCGCATGTGCTGTAGATTCAGCAGGTTATGTGATTGCTAAGTATCTTTGAATAAATATTTAGGTGTAATTTAAAATTTAGGTTTAAATTTAGAAATGTATTTTTCATGTTACCATATAGACTGTGCAACCATCCTTTTTCAAAATTGCATTATTTCATTGGGTAGGTTTACCATCATATAATAACAATTCTTTTATTGTTGCATACTTACGGTTGCCTTATATATTTTGACATTATAACGATACATATCTGTGGTTTGGCCACTAATTTTTAGTTGTCAGAGGTGTCTTTTTTCTTTCTTCTTTTTTTTTTCTTTTCAACTAGCAGGGCTTGGATGGAATGAGGATGGGGTGTGGATATTGAGGCATTTATTTACATTTTCCTTGATGACTGAAGATGGTATTATTCTTACCAAATTTTTATTATATGTGAAAAGGAATTTGAACAATTGTATCTCCACGAGCTTCATCACATACTGATTAGCGGTCAAAGCAAATTTGACTTTGATGAGACTAACTTGTCTAAGACATTTTGATCAGTGTCAAGTTGCCAGAATGTGGTGGTGCCTCCTAATTATATGGTGGTGTCTCCCTAGTGTTCTGCCTAAAAGTCCACAATAAGCCCTGCTGTTCACTTGAATGATTGAGTGTGACTGATGGCAGAACTCCTGCTACAGATACAGACTTAATAGACATCTACACCTCTACACTTGCTCAGAAATCAAGCAGTGACTAAATATGCAAAGATAAGAGTACTTTATGTTCATAACCTGAAGGAACAAAGAACTCCTGTTATATTAGATATGCTAACAGCCCCTCCATTTCAAATACTATCGTATGTTAGAAATAAAAGTGAGCATTTGGAGAACTTTGAAGTTAAGAGACATGGTAGAGAAAGGTCATGGTTTATGTACTCTCTGTTCCATCCTTTCCTACTTCCTTCTATTTGCTCATTGGTTAATTATTAAAAAATTATATATAAACTCAGTTACTTTTATATAATCTGTAAGAAGGTGTAGCAATTGAAAACTATGTTATGTCTATGTGTTGATTTCTTAGGGTTACTGTAACAAAGTACCACTAACTGAATAGCTTAAACAACAGAAATGTATTATCTCAGTTCTGAAAGCTAGAATTCTGAGACCAAAGTGTCAGCAAGGCTGTATTTTCTTTGAAGTTGCTAGGGAAAGATCTGTTCCAGGTCTCTCTTTCGTAGCTTCTAGTAGTTCCTTGGTTTGTGACAACATAACTCCAGTCTTTACATGGTGTTCTCCTTGTACGCATCTCTGTGTCCAAATTCCTCCTTTTTATAGACGTCAGTCATGTTGGAGTAGGGTCTTACCCTATTCTAGTATTTTCTGATTTTAACCAATTACATCTGCAGTGACTCCATTTCCAAACAAGGTCACGTTCTGAGGTACTAGGCATTAGTACTTCAACATATGAATTTTGAGGGGACACATTCAATCCTTAGCAGTGTGTTGCATAAAGTTGTTTAGAAAGAAAATCCTTTATCATTGAAGCACTATCAACAAAAGATTATTTCATTTCCTTATGTTCATGGATACTTCTCTGCCTATGGGAAGCTCATACTTCCTTCTATGTAGTGAATCTCATTTCTTAACACTTGAAGGATTTCCTTCCCTTAATTATTCCTTCTTACCCTTGTATTTTTAACTTCTCCTTGCTTACTGAATCATTTTCATCAGTCTTTAAACCTGTTCAAGCTTTTCTGTCACACACACACGCACACACACACACACATGCACACACCCACACACACACCATCTCAATCCTATTAGCTACTATTCCTCATTTCTTGGAATGAGGTTATATTTTGAAAATTATATAGTTGGTAATTCCTTACTTCTCCTACATCTTCAGTTGACTTCTGAGCCACTGTAATCTGAATTCTGCTTCTAACACATCACCTGGAACTGCTTTGTTAAAGTCAATAACGACTTACTTTTTGATAAGTCCTTCCTTTACTTTATCTCTATTGCACCTAACACCATTGATCTCACTCTCTTTCTTAAAGTTAATCCCTGCCTTGGCTATCGTGGCACATTCTGTTCTTGTTTTCAACCTGTTCATTTTCAGGTTTTGTTTGTTTGGTTGTTTGTTTCCCAAAGTCACTTCTTTTCATCTTTCAGCTGTTGATTTTCCACTACATCAATATTCCAGTGATTCCCAAATCTTCACTCCCTGACCAGATACCTTTCTTCTGAAGATAGAAGATGTACCTTCCTACATCAATAGTTCATACTATATTTATTCAGTTGGCTATTACAAGGGACACTAAAATTAAACTCATTATATTTTCTTCATCTGAAATTCTTCCACCTCAAATTAGATTTGCTCTCAACAGGAGTGAACGGCACTTGCGGTGAACGTAAGGGTGAACCCCATTAGACCTGCCAGATACTTTATATCATTCTTTACTCTTTCTTCTCTCATTTTTCCCTCCTATGCCACCCATATCTGGTAGAGCCCACCCTCTAAAAAGCTTTCGAATCTACTCCCACAGACCCATTTTAGTTTATTTATTTTTAGCTTATTTATTTATTTATCTATTTAGAGAAAGATAGAGTGAATGATCAGGGGAGGAGCAGAGAGAGGGAGACAGAGGATCCAAAGCGGGCTTTGTGCTGACAGCAGAGGGGCTGATGGGCACTTAGTCATGAACAGTGAGATCATGACCTGAACTGAAGTTCAGTGCTTAACTGACTGAACAACCCAGTTGCTCCCCACATCTTAGTTTAAGTACTAATAGTTTCCTTCCCAGATTATTAAATCAGCCTCCTATCTCTGGTCTTGGTCTCATCCAGCACATCCTCCATAGTGTACTTACTGTAAGCTTCATAAAAGTAAATCTGATCATACAATTCCATGGATGAAAATTCTTTATTGATACATTAAAGCCTTCTGATTAAAACAACTTATTATTATGGCACAAATGTCTTTTGTGATTTGGTCCTCATTTGTATCTTCTTGCTAATGTATATCTCTCCACACTATTGTATTGAAATACTTGTTCCCTGAGTTCTTGCAGTGGTTTCCTCTGACTCCAGAAATTCCCATCATCCTGCATTTACTTGGAAAATGTTTCCATTTCTTTAATCATTTACTAATTCTTCTGAACATTGAGATTCTGGTTAGATATTTTTTTTCTCAAGAAAGGTTTCTCTAATTCTATTACCTTAGTCTCTGTATTTGTGTATGTAACTTGCTGACTTAAAAAAACACAAGTCTTTTATCAGAGTCTCACAAAGCTGAAATTAAGGTCTCATTCAGCTGTTCTAATCAGGAGCTTAGGAGGTCTTTCCAGTCCATCCCTGATTTTGGAAGAATTCACTTCCTTGATATTGAAGGTTTGAGGTTCCATTTCTTTGCTGGCTGTTTCTCTCATCTCCTTCTGATATCCCTTCTCACACAGCCCTTTCAATTATCAAAACATAGTGAGTCAAATCCTTACCACGCTTGAAATATATCCGACTTCTGCTTCATATGACTGGGCCCACCCAGATCATTTCCCTATTTTAAGGTCAACTGTACTATAGAACATAATAACCACCTGAGTGATACCATATTCATAGATCCTAGAGATAAGAGCAGGACAAATTTGGGGGCGCTGTTTTAGACAGTCTACCTACTATGCCTAATTGTGGCTGTTTCCCTTATACGTACTTGAATGAATCATTGTGGGAAAAAATACATACCATGAACCTCCTTTTATGAAGAAAATTGAAGCTCTCCAAAGTAGTACATACTACTACTGAGATACAGTGGTTTTGTGTTAATGCAGACTTGGATTTATTTTGGTCATTGTTTTTTAGTATAGGAAAATTGCTAAGACCTTGAAAAATGTGCTTAATACCACCTTCCTGGTAAAAAGATGAGTATCCACTGATGATGTATGCAAAACATTTGGGATTATTTCAGAATTTCAACTAATTGTAGTTTTGTTATCAGTAATTGATTTGTGCCAGGTCACACAGCTAAACTGTGACACAACACTCAAATACGATCTTCTCTATCCTGAAAGAGAGATAGCAACAGGTAACAGGAAAAACACTGTTCGATTGATAGTTTTTTTTTCCTATTATTAGATAATAGTTCTTAGGATAGTTTAGTGTTGTTTAATGATAACCTAAAACTTCTCAGTCCTCTTAACTTTAATTTATAGAATCTTAAAGCCAAAATTTTTGTTTTATCATGGAAGTTAATTATATAGTTGGGTACAGTATTCAGGCATTCACTACATAAGCAGGCATTCAAAAGTATATCTATTTCATAAATTGAAAAGCTACTTATTCCAAATTCATGTATATGCCATCTTCAAAGATTCCTGTTTTACAATGTACATATAATGAGTATTTGAAGATACCACTGTGTATGCTGTTGCTATCCATTAGTGCTCTAAAAAAGAACAAAGCATGACCTTATTTCCTTTCCTTACTGTCCAATACAGATTTATATTTTGTAGCTGTGATCTGTAGCATCAGCTAATATTCATTGCTTTTTTGCAACTTAATTTCCTGACCTCCCAGACTGCCTGAAACCACTGCTTAAATTGAGTCACATTATGCACAATTCCTAGCTTTCTGCTTTTTCTCTTCCCCAGACTTCTACAAGTCTGCTAGAATCCTTGAAAAACATCCTGAAACATTACTTATTCTGTATTCTTCATTATTGTCACAATTCAGCACTCTATAAAGCAGGATATAATATATTGATTTTATTCCCACTGCCCTTCCTCCCTGTCTGAAGGGCATATAAATGACCGGGGCCCAGGAGGTGGCTCAGTTCCTTTGTCCTGGGAGAATGGCAGAATGGTGCCCACTACCTGCAGCATGCCCTGCAGGCACTGTGTTTTATGAGATTTAAAGATTCTTTTAATGGAGAGACACCACACACGGACACTCCTGAAATGCAGACCTCCATTACTTACACTTCCCTAGGAGAGAAGGCCTCTAAACAGGACCATGCAGGAAGTTGCCCTCAGGCTGCAGAGTAACAGCAAACTTCAGCTGTAGGGGGCAATTTATGTATGGCAAACAGCATGGGGTTAGCTAGATTTCTAGGGCTCTCTGAGGATTGGTTAATTTCAATAATTTCAAGAACTCTGGGGAAAGAGGCCCCAGAGGCTATCCCTAGTTACCTGGTACCTCATTCTGTAGGGCTGGTATGTAATGACCCTGAAATGTGAGGGCCCAATAAGAGAAGTATTTGGAATGTGGACTTAATTAGTTGTTCAAGAAGGGTGTCTAACTAAATGTCCTCTAACCAAAGCCTCAAAACTGGGTCAGGATAGCATTTAAACAAAACAAAAATAACACAACTTTGTTAGACACTTCTAAGTGGGGAATGGCATATGTTTGCTGTCTTTGATTACTTTTCCTTCTCAGAAACTAAGCTTATAGTTGTGTTCAAACGTAATTCTCTTAATTCATTCAGGATGTTCAGGGATAAGAGGTTCCCTATTTCTTATTTAAAACATGAAAAGGAAGCAAGTGTGACTTCATAACAGGAATGTTTAACAGCATATTTCTAACCCATTTCAGTTTTCTTTCTTGTAAAGTCTACATTGTGGGAAGGGTCACAATCACCTACCTTATTTAAAAAATACAGGTATAACGTACCAATTATATCTGTTTTCTGTGAGGGAAAAAAATGCTGGTATCAGAAAATCTTAAGATCTCCTAAGGATATTTTTCCCCCAAGAATTTTGTACCAAGCAAGTTCAATGGGGCAATATAAATTAATATTACTTTACCACTTGTTGGCTTTCTTTTTTGAGAAGATGATTGCTGATGAGTTTATAAGACATTTATGTCTTAAGTATAGTTCATAATTGATTTTGATGAAATCCACGGATTTAGCAGATCAGGAAACTAATTGGTCATGCCTACTAACTTATTCTATGATGCTAGGAAACTTTTTTTTTTTTTTTTATCTTTATGCCTACAAAATACAATCACTTTAAGAAGTCTTTAGAAAATGAAACACAAATGTTTGTTTTTTATTTTACTTTTAATCAAAAATTTCCTGGATGAAACAAATAACAAAATAGTGAAAACTTTGAATAGTTTTTATAAGGATCATTGATGTGGAAATGTTGGGTTTCAGACCAAATGGTCAAGAAAGAATTCTTGAGATGTTTTTGTTGCAAAAAGTGGTTTTATTAAAGGACAGGAATCGTGGGTGGAAGAGCTGCACTAGGATTTCACTGGTGACTGATTATATACTTAAAAAAAATTTTTTTAATGTTTATTTATTTTTGAGAGACAGAGAAAGACAGAGGGTGAGTGGAGGAGGGGTAGAGAGAGAGAGGGAGACAGAATCTGAAGCAGGCTCCAGGCTCTGAGCTGTTGGCACAGAGCCCAATGCGGGGCTCGAACTCAGGAACCATGGAGATCATGACCTGAGCCAAAGTCAGACACTCAACCCACTGAGCCACCCAGGTGCCCCGATTATATACTTTTAAGTTAGGAGGGGGTGAGGGTAGCTTAAGTCTGTAAGCAATTTTCGAAGCAAGGTTTCCAGGACCTTGAGGAGGCTAGATTGTTAGGAAAAGATAATTTATTATTGTTTAATAAAACTTTAGTCAGGAGACCATTCAGATGTATATTAGTGGGCCATATGCTTGGAGGATGATTGCTAACATATATTTGGCTGGTAGAGATAAAGGAGGTTTCCAAAGGAATTTTTATATGTTAAAGTAGACTTACAGAGTCCTGGAAGGTTGGGATAATGTTAAGCTAAGATTGCCTTTTGCCCTTAGCAAAGTGTCATCCTGGAGGCAGCCGAGTTCCTAGAGGAAGGCCACTCTGCCTGTCTCAAGGACTTGTCAATGGGCTGTAATTAATGCAAGAAAGTGAACCTAATAGGACTATAAGAACTTAGAAATGACAAGCCCATTGTGTCATAGAACTATTTAACATCTCAGCACATTTCTCAGTGAGTCTAATTTTTTAAGGATTCCAAAAAATGTAGGATTACAATGAATTTGGTTGAGAGGTTATTGAGCACAGCTTAAGGGTCTTAGTATTATTATTAATGGTTTCCTTTTGTTTGACCTTTGCTGTAATTGCTTTTTCTGCCTCATTTTTATGCCTAAAGCCCTTACTTATCATAGAAATGTATGATTTTTGTCCAATAACTGGTCAAGAAATATTCTGATAGCAAAAAGAAATTCTGTAAATTAAAGTGTTTTACAAGTATCAGATATGGTCATCATTATCTTTTGAGTGATAAAGATCATTAGGAATAAGAGTAGACTTCCAAATGAAAAGATTATGCCAATATCCAAGGAGCCTTTTCTTTGATTGCTTGAAAATCACAGCCAATATACCACTGTGTCAATGGATAATGCTGTTTCCTGATTTGTATATGCTAAAATATACATTTCTAAGATATTCACTTTGAACACCTACTATGCCTTTTCTATTTTTATATTTCTATGAAAACAATATTTAGGAGAAAAACACTATAAATCAATGAAATGTTAGTTCATCTCTTAAGTGACTGTATAAAGTCAAATCTAGAATCTTTTCAATTGAATGTAAAAAGAAACTTTTTATCATTTAGCAATTATTGATACTGAAATGATTTATGATTTTTTTTCAATTATGGTAAAACCTTAGATTTCGAGTAACTTGTTTGGTGAGTGTTCTGCAAGACAAGCCAACATTTCTAATAAATTTTTACTTGATAAATGAGCAATGTCTTACAATACGAGTAGTACATGACACTAAATGTCACATGATCACAACTGAGCCAATGGTTCTTGAAATTTGCTTCGAAGTGCTTTAGATTATAAGATTGTTTCTGGAATGACTTATGCTCACAAACCAATGTTTTGGTATATTTTAAACTAAATAAAGAATTAGAGTGGTGTTTTTATTGGCTTTATTTATTTATTTATTTGTTTGTTTGTTTGTTTATTAGAGGGAGATGGACACAGCATGAGCAGGGGAGGGGCAGAGAGAGAGGGAGAGAGAGAATCCCAAGTAGGCTCCATGCTCCCAGCACAGAGCCTGATGTGGGGCCTGAACTCAAACTGTGAGATCATGACTTGAGCTGAAACCAAGAGTTGGTCACGTCACTTTGTTTTCAGTATTTAAAAACAGTTCCTCTTATGGTCCTGTTTAGATGATTATGTACCTACACTGCTTTATTTCACTAGTTATTCAGATATTACAGGTAGTATGCTGCTTTAGAACTCAGTTAACCCAAGAATCAGGGGCACTTGGGTGGCTCATTTGGTTAGTGTCTGACTCTGGATTTCAGCTAAGGTCATGGTCTCACAGCTTGTGGGTTCAGGACCTATATCAGGCTCTGTGCTGACAGCAAGGAGCCTACTTGGGATTCTCTCTCTCTCCCTCTCTGCCCCCCTCCCCTGTGAATGGGCACGTACACACACACACACACACACACACACACTCCCCCCCCAAATTAATTAATTTTAAAAAATGATTTAAAATCCTTTAAAAAAACACATAAGAATCATTTGAGGTCAGTTATTTTGGTAGAGCTGCAAAATACATTGTTGGTTATTATACATTTTTGTGTTTTCTAACCTCTACCCTGCTGTTCGCTCCTACCATATTCCTATTTATTTCTTCTCTTTTTCCACTTATAACATTTTGTCCTTTTTTACTCTGATAGAGTTGTCTGTTTCCTTTATTTTTTAAAAATCTTTTGACCTTTTTATTTATAAGAATTAGGAAATAACTCGTAAATCATAAAGCCCTTCAGAGAGAAGACCAGAGGTCTATAAATAGAAAGAGTCATGATGATTCAATACAAATTTTGACATGTTTTTGTAACTAGTAGCCAAGAATTACATTAATGATTTTACTTGAGGAATTATGTGAGGTTTATGAGTTAGAAATTATGTGATTTTTTAAACCTATATTTCTAATTTTAGCATAAGATCATTTTCAAAGTGATTTACAGATTCTACTTGCCTTTTATTTTTTGGTACTTAATTTGTTTATACAATAGTCTAAAACAATGAGTTGATTCTAATTCTAGGCAAAATAAATTATAGGATGTATGGTACTAGAGTTGGCTAACTGAATTTGGG
This sequence comes from Lynx rufus, assembly GCF_022079265.1. Classification (NCBI taxonomy): domain Eukaryota; kingdom Metazoa; phylum Chordata; class Mammalia; order Carnivora; family Felidae; genus Lynx; species Lynx rufus. Next base: position 72,305,618 of record NW_025814845.1, read on the forward strand.
ACAAATTACCCAAATATCTATGTATCTGGCTGTGACTTTCCAAATTTATCAAATAAAAGTACAAGAATAAGATAATTTGTAAGCTGTTTTTATATCTATATGTCTGATTCTCTAGTAACTTATGCAATGATGACATAAATGTTCATTTCATGCATAAAATGAGCTATGTGAAAATTACACTATTTAAACTATAACTTTAAATCACAAAAATCATAAATTAAATCACAAAATATTTCAAAATTAGCTGCATACATTTTTATACAACTATAATGAGCCATAATTTATACTAATTCTAATTATAATAATTCAGAGTTTATCCACATGTGCTTGTGGTATCTATAACAAATCATCCAAAAATTAATGGCTTAAAATGATAATCTTATTTTGTTTATGATTTTGCAAGTCAGGAATTTGGGAGTAATTTAAGTTAGGCAATTGGTTGTGAGCTTCAGTCACCTGAAGACTCCACTGAGCTAGATGTGCAAGATGGCTCACTCTGATGGCTGGCGATTAAAGCTGGGTGTCTTTTTGAAGCTGATAGGGGGCTGTTAACAGAAGTACATGTGTTTTTACTTTTTAGCATGGCTAGGTTAGTTTCTTTCTGCAAGGAAGTAACCTGACAAAGGAGCATTCTAACTGAGCAGTCCTGGAAGCTGACCTTATCTAGTCTTGAAAGTCATGTGGACTTAATTCCGTAGTATTCATTGGTCAAACAACAAAACCAGTCCAGATCCAAGGAGAGGGCATTGGCCTCCATCTTTCAGTAGGAATAGTAAAAAAATGATTTGTAGACACCTTTAATCTACCACACTATGAGTTCCACATTTATAAATAATTACTGAATTTAGAAATAATGGAATTGAATTATAGTCCTAAAAATTAATTATGCTTGAATGAGAAACAGAAGATGTCATAATTATTAAAGCATATAGTTTATGAATGAGAAATATACATTTAAATAAGCACAAGCTTAAACTGGTTACATTAGCCTACAGGTTAATGAAATAACCTCATTTGAAAAATCAAGAATGTTAAAATCCAGCTAATTCTACAATCAATATGATTTCTAACTCAGTAGATCATCCTGCCAAATACATTCCACAAATTTGCAAATACAGTGAGAATATTGAGGGAATATTGCTATTAGTTTTCCCCTAAGAGTAGGTGTGTTCAAGGACTTTTTATTTTGTTTGTTAAGCAAATACTTCTGTGAATATTGGCACATGTATATATAACAACTAAGAATGAAAGTCTAGATAACTAAGATTCATTTGCACAGTCATTCATAGTGAAGGCTTTTATAAAAGTTGGCTTCTGATAACATATGATAAATATTTAATGTGTTATTCCATAAGTAAATGCAAATGATATATTATCACCTATCTGATTTAAAGCTCTGAGATTGTGAACTTCTTGAAAAAGTTTCCCAGGGGGAAAAAAACATCTGAGAATTATATTCAGTGAGCATATTTTTGGAAAACCATTTTTTTCTACAATTCTATTAGTCACAATATTGACAAATCTTCCATTTTAAATTAATTAATAAAACAATTAATATACAAAAATATTATTGATAATTAATCTACAAAAAAAATACAATTGTATTAGATTCAGGCAGATGCCCAGATCCTCTTTCAGTAAAGGACCACTTCCTGAAGTAAGTGCAAATCCTACAGTTAGCTGACTGCCTCTGGCTGTTAGCTCCTGCCTTTAGAGCCTGCCTCAGCTCTCTAGCTGAAGTCAGTCTCATCTCTGGATGACCTGAGACAATGAATAAGTAACAGCAGCTGAGATCTAGTTCTCTTTTTATTTTTCTCCAAATTTTTATTGAAATTCTAGTTAGTTAACATATAGTGTAATATTGGTTTCAAGGAGTAGAATTTAGTGATTATTCTCCTATAGATAGCACCCAGTGCTCAACACACGTACCCTTTTTAACCCATCACCCATTTAGCCCATCCCCACCCCCCTCCTGTTCATCAATCCTCAGTTTGTTCTCCATCGTTAAGAATCTCTTATGTTTGCTTCTCTCTCTTTTTTTTCTGTCCCCCATATTCATCTGTTTTGTTTCTTAAATTCCACATGTAAGTGAAATCATATGGTATTGTCTTTCCCTGACTGACTTATTTTGCTTAGCAAAATACATTCTAGCTCTATCCATGTCATTGCAAATGGCAACATTTCATTCTTTTTGATGGCTTAGTAATCTTCCATTGAATATATGCACCACTTCTTTTTTAATCATTCATGAGTTGATGGACATTTGGACTATTTCCATAATTTGGCTACTGTTGATAATGCTGCTATAAATATTGGTGTGCATGTGCCTGTTCGAAGCAGTATTTTTGTATCCTTTAGGTAAATACCTAGTAGTACAACTGCTGGGTCGTAGAGTGGTTCTGTTTAGCTTTCTGAGGAACCTCTCTACTGTTTACCAGAGTGGCTGTACCAGTTTGCATTCTCATCAAGAGTGTAAGAGAGCTCCCCTTTATCCACATCCTTGCCAGCATTTCTTGTTTCTTGTGTTGTTACTTTTAACAATTCTGATAGGTATGAGGTGGTATCTCATCATGGTTTTGATTTGTATCTCCCTGATGATGAGTGATGTGGAGCATCTTTTCATGTGTCTGTTAGCCATCTGGATGTCTTCTTTGGACAAATGTCTATTCATATCTTCTGCCCATTTCTTCACTGGATTATTTGTTTTATTGATATTGAGTTTGATAGGTTCTTTATAGATTTTGGATACTAACCCTTTGTCAGATATGTTGTTTGCAGATATCTTCTCCTGTTCCATAGGCTGCCTTTTAGTTTCATTGATTGTTTCCTTTGCTGTGCAGAAGGTTTTATCTTGATGACGTTCCAGTAGTTCACTTTTGCTTGTTTCCCTTGCCTTTGGCAACATGTCTAGTAAGAAGTTGCTGTGCCTGAGGCCAAAGAGGTTGCTGCCTGTATTGTCCTCTAGGATTTTGATGGTTTCCTATCTCGCATTTAGGTCTTTCATCCATTTTGAATTTACTTTTGTGTATGGTGTAAGAAATTGGTCCAGTTTCATTCTTCTGCAAGTTGCTGTCCAGTTTTCCCAACACCATTTGTTGAAGAGACTTTTTCCATTGGATACACTTTCCTGCTTTGTTGAAGATTAGTTGACCATATAGGTGTGGGGACATTTAGTTCTCCTTCATGAGCCCCCAGTGACTGAACAGGGAGTGGTACAAGAGCCTGCCTACATTCTCTCAATACAGGATTCCTCTAACAGGCACCCTTGGCTCTGGACCTCTTCGTTTAGGTGGCAGAGGTTTGTCAGGTATGGGTCTTGGTCCAACTTCCTCCCTAGCCAAGTCTGATTCTTCTTTTCTTTTTATGTGGGTTTACTCTCTAATGGACCTTTTATTATAAATAAACCTTAACCACACCTCAGTATTTGTCTCCTGGAGAATTCACTTGTGACAACATTTTATTTTATGTTAAGAGTTCTTTTTCTTAAGTGAGATCTTATGCAAGACTTTGGGAACATAAGTACTAATACAATGCAGTTTTTGCTATCAGGTAGTTTATCATCTGATGTTATCTTCAACCTCCACAGAAAAGTTACAGGACTAGCACAGTCACAGGACTACTTAGTTGAAGTACCACGAATTTGATTCTACATCTCTGATTCTAAGAAGCTTGATTATTCTCTTACCTTCCTCTTAAGTTTGCTGTTTTTACCTTTGTGCTGTGAGGCAAGCTAAGCCATCTTTTCGTTAATATTTAAAATCTGTTAAAATATGTATTAAAAACAATGTGTGTAAACTCTATCCATGAAAACCTGTGATTTAGGGAAGAAATAGGCATAGTGCAAAAGGAAAGGTACAGAGGTAATGAGCATCTCCCAGGCAAGCTGGTTACAAGCAGATGAAAGGAGATATTAGTCAATTCAAATCATACATTTGTTATTACTTAGTTTAGAGGAAGTACAAATTATTAACATCATGAAAACCAGAATGAAAAGTACTATTTTTTCTAAGCCATTAGCTGTTTTCCTCCTTGTCAGTTCAGATAAGGTTAACGGATTCAGAAGAAATGGGAATTCCCCTAATGTAAACATTTCTTATTTGGTAATTTTATGGAAAGGAAATGTGTATTTGAGTAATTGCACATCAGTTACAGTGTTTGGTGCTAATGAAATAGCCTATCTGCTGAAGTGGAGGAGGCAAAAAGCCCAATGAGGCTGGGGAACAAGCAAACAACACTGGAAGTATTAATATTGCATGAAATGACATATGTTTTAGATGCTATGGAACATGCCCTTACTCTCAAGGGTGTCTTAGCCAACAAGGGGAAGCTTTCTAGTGGAATAAGGAGCAATGTTTGAAATGTCTCTAAAAGCACAAGAAATTGTGGGGAATAGAGAGGTGCCATGTGTAGAAGACTTTATAGTCCAGACCTGTGTATGGGTAAAGCAGGATACATAAAACATTTTGTATTTCAGTTCTGTAGGAATGATCAATGGTTCTAAGAAAGTTGGAAATGAAAAACTTTGAAGCTCCAGAAATAAGCAAGTAGCAGATAACGAAAGGCACTATATACTATGCTAAAGAGTGTTTGACTTCTTTATTTTCCTGAAAGAGGTGATTAGCTATTAAATAAGAAGGGATGTAATTTATTGCCATTTAGGAAAATATCTCTAGCAGATAGGGAAGGTGATAGAGAGAAAAATCGGTTCAGAAATTCACTGCATTAAGCCAGAAAGAAACAATGGACACCTTGAGTAAGTCAATGAAGATAGAGAAGAGTGCATCTAAGAAATATCAAGGAAATAGAGATTAAAGACTTTGGTATCAGATTTGGCCAGAGTGAGTAAAAACTAAGAGTATAGGATGGCTTCCTGCTTATTTTAGGAAATATAAACATGTGAGAAGTAAGTAGAAGTCAAGTTTTCAGGTAGAGGAAAATGATGAGACGAATGCTGCCCTGGAATGTCTATGGGACATTGCTGAGTATATGCTCAGTAAGTAGTTTTATTTATGAGTTGAGGCTTGGAAGGTACATGTGTCTAGATTTAGTATTTGTATTTGAGAGTTAGAAGTAATATAGGCATAGAGTAATATAGGCCACGGATGTGTATGTATTGTGTACGTGTACATAGAGGCTGTGGCTGAGCATACACACACAGTGAGAAGAAAATGCCCAAAGATAGTGCTCTAGTGAGAGGGACTAGTATTATAGAGACACCATCAAAGATAAAGACCATAACTTGGTAACTGGTTTGGGAATTAATATTTAATTATAGCAGGGGAACAAATTATAGGTAAAAGTATCTCTTTTAGAGGACAGCCATTTTTCTACTCATTATGTATGCACAAGAATGGGAGGAAAGACTTTAGGATGACTCACTGGTTTGTCTTAGGCAACGAAATGGACAAATGGATATTAAAGAAAAAGACTGATTAAAAAAACATACCTGTGTATATTATATAGAATAATATCTTCAGATGCATTAGCTTGTTTACCTTGCAACTTAGAATATATTATGAAAAATACCAGACTGTAGAAAATTTGAGTTTCATTAGTCATATGCAATTATCTCCCACTGTGTGAAGCTGACTTTCCTTATCAAGAGCAAAGTGAAATGGCTAAGCCTATTATGCTGTCTCTTTGATGTTTTTATAGGATATAATGAAAGATGAATGCTCAATGCTGAAGCTGCAGCTGAAAGAGCGGGATGAACTCATTTGCCAACTTCAGGAAGAGCTGGTAAGTGATAAAAATATTGGCCCACAAACATACTTTCCTTGCAAGGTTATTTGCTATAAACCCTCCAACAACTTTTTTGTTAACAATAATATTATGTATAAACTGTTAATGCTTCAATCGGATTAATTATCAATTTTATAGTCTTACAGATGTGAGGATTTGAAAATCTGAAAAATAGAATGGTCTCTAATCTATACTGAACATTGTATAATTCCAGAAACAGATCACTAAACCAAGATTAGACGTTTTAGTTTTATCTATCAAAAATTGTAAAGACTAAGGTCATATTTTATTTTGTAAAGTGTGTGATTTGACTTCATACTGCTCTACCTAGAGATATGATCATGTAATATGAAGCAAAGTACTCAAAAATCTTAAACAAAAATAGATTGTACTTTTTATTTTCATAAAGCTGCCAAAAATGTATTAACCTAATTTTTGTTAATGTGATATCTATATTATATAAAATTACACAAAATATTAAATGTTTATTGATATTTTCAGGGGTTTTTAAAATGCAACATTATACAAAATTTATTAAGTTAAACTTCATAACCTGAAAATATATTTGGTAGGTAACAAGAACAGCAGTGTGCATTACTTAAGTATGTGTTTTCAACTTATATATGTATATTAACAATATTTTGCAATAAAATTTACTCTGAATTTAATAAAAAATGATCTGTAAAATAAGAATGAAAAAGAGAGGAATGAGAAAGGAATTTTAATTCATCAAAAGTTCTTAATAATACTAGTAAAATGAAGAAGCATTAAACAATAAAAGAGCCTGACTCGTTATCAAGATGAAAAAACAAATCCTAGCCAATTATATTCTTTAGGATGATGTCAGAGTTGACTACATTAACAATGATATATTACCTAATTATTTGATACAATTAAATGACAAAACAGATTTTATAGACCATCAAGCTTCTGAGAATTCTCAACATATTAGTGAAATAGGGGACAGATTTAGAGCATATTTTATTGGTTCTTGACAACAGATAATGTTTTAACTGAAACCTGACCTTTATTGGGACTGTGTTATGATTGACTTGATGTTGGTTATTGGCCTCATGAGCTTATTATTGTTGCTTTAGAAAACCTATAAACCAGTATTTAAAATAGTAATAGTACTACAGACAAAAGGAACATGTCTTATGTTACTTGGAATTACCTTTTCTAAATAAGTAATAGATTTACTGTAAATTTATTTTATTACATTAGGAAAACATTTCTGTAGTTAACATAACTCCAGAGGTACATGTTATGTGACCAAGCTTTGTTTATGTGGTAGACAAAAAAATATTTAAGTTGAATGAAAATCATGTAGATATTAATGGATGCAAATAATCATCAGTTTTAACACAACAGAAAATCTATTCCCTTTGTCAGAATGCTTATTCTTGGTGGATTAGCTCAGAAAGAAGTATTCATTTTTTCCCCTTAACATTAGTTGTGATTAAATTTAAAACATATACAAGACATCAGACCTTCATTTGTTGAGTGGAATGAGAAAGAAAATGATTACTCCTAAAGCTAATATTACATCATTATACTTAAAGTAATGTAATGCCCCTGCATCCGAGAAAGAAAGTCTTCTGTTGGCTGAGTTAGTAAAATGACTTGCAAGAGTTTTGTTTTTGTTTTTGTTCCATTTTTATGCTATGTAGTTTGCATAACCATCTTGGATATTTAAATAAGAAAATGTTAACTTCTGAAAACAAAGTTTGTTTTAAAAAGAGGACTATAGCTGAAGAGGAAAGTGTGTAAGTGATTTAAGGACTTAAAGAAGGAGAGATGTTGCTGAAAAGAAAAGGTCATCATCAAAACTGGATTTGGAGCATAGAGGAAGGGTATAACCACATAAAAGCTATACAACCCACTTGGATGCATTAAAAATTAAGTCCTAGCACACTTGTGATCCTGATAACAAATAACTTGTGACATTTTGACAAGGTGGACATTAAACTTTACTTTTATACTTTACCTACCTACCTTTAAGAATTTGAAAACATTTCAGAGGAGTGCCTGGGTGGCTCAGTTGGTTGAGCTTTTGACTCTTGATTATGGCTCTGGTCATGATCCCAGGGTCGTGGGATCAAGCCCTACTTCAGGATTCTGCACTGAGTGTGGAGCCTACTTTGGAGCCTACTTGGGAGCCTGCTGTCTCTCTCTTGCTCCCTCTGGCCCTCTCCCTGCTCCCATGAGCTCTCTCTCTCTCAAAAAGATTTTTTTTAACTTTTTTTAAAAAAATTATTTACTTATTTTGAGGGAGCGAGAGAGAGAGAGCAGAGGAAGGGCAGACAGAGAGGGAGAGAGAGAAAGCATTGCAAAATGTCTTCTGGGGGCAAAATTTTCCCGAATTGAGAACCATTGCTTCAGAGTTATTATAATCCCCAATAAAATTGTATGTTATAGGTTTAATGTCTATCTGTTGATACCCAGTTTGAATGAAGAAAAAAAAAATTCGGTTGAATGGATGGGCTTCTCCTTTGACCATTACATAAATAGTCCTTTGCATTGCATTTTAGGCTGCTAGAGCTGCTGTACAAAACGCCATAGACTGGATGGTTTAAAAAATTTATTTTCTCATAGTTCTGGAGGCTAGAAGTCCAAGATCAAGGTGCTAACATGGTTGGGTTCTGGTGACAGCTCTCTTCCTGGCTGCAGATGGCTACTCTGTGCTCACATGGCCTTTGCTAAGTGCATGTGCATGGAGAGGACAAGAAGGAGAGTCCTAACTTTTTTCTTACATGGGCACGAACCCATCATGAGAGCTACATATACCCTCATGACCTCATTGAAACTGAAGCATCTCCCAAGACCCCCATTTCCAAATACCATCACACTGGGATTAGGGTTTTAATATACAAATTTGGGAGGGACACAATTTAGTTCATAGCACAAAATGTTAATGTTTATGGTTATATTTCATAGTTATATATTTTTTTCAGGCACTAAATACACATTTTAAATAGCATTTTTACTCTGTGATTTCAGAATTATGTTGGTTTAACTTCACTTTTTTTTCTGGGTTAGTAGATTTTGCAAAGCATAAATATGCTAAGAAAACCTAATAATTCTGATTTTAGATTATATATTGATTTTGGGGCAAATTATCCACATTATTAACTTCATTTCTAATAAGAATGTATTTTGTAATCATACTCTGAATTTATTCCTTCCTGTTTATCTTTAAGAAGAAGAAAAACAAAAATAAGAGGTTTGTACTTTTGGGAATAATTTCAAGATGTCTTAAATTATTATCCCTGAAATTTGTATGCATCACTTACCTTGGTGAGACTTACTGTTTTTTTTTTTTAATAGCTAATTATTTGCATGTATTGTATGATGTACAAGAGAATATTAAATATCAGAATACCAGAGTGTCCTGTGGTTGTAGAAGTGTTAGGGCAACTAACTGGAGAAGACAAACTCTTTGGACAGGAATTTTTGTTATGGGTAATCAGGAAACAATTGGTTCATACACTTACTTCTAAGTGCTTTATAATACAACAAAATCTTCTCTGCATTGCTATGAGGTAATGTGAAGGGTACTGGCTAGCTGTACCTATGTGACATGAGCTATGCAAATAATACTTTTATGTTGTTAATAAATTATCAAAATAGCTTGTATTGATATTATAAAATATTTTCACAAACAAAAATTGGAATTAACCAAACATTTGAAATTCCTTTTTCAAGTTTGAGACTATTCTCCCATCAAATGAAATCTTAATGTTTTTATTTGTTTCCTACCCTGGAAACATACATGAAATTTGCAAAGCTTTGAGGACTTTTAGTGATTTCAGTTCTTTTAGTGGTTTTCCTTTGAAACATATTTATTTTAATATTTTTGATTTACATTTGTAAATCCCTAATTATAGTGCATAGTATAAGACTTATTACACATTACTGTTTTCTCAACTTTTTATCTTTCTTTTCTATGGTCTCTGATTCATTTATGGTTTGGTTAGAATCTTTTCCCAGGGTGCCTGGGTGGCTGAGTCGGTTAAGCATCCGACTTCAGCTCAGGTCATGATCTTATGACTCATGAGTTCGAGCCCTGCGTCGGGCTCTGTGCTGACAGCTCAGAGCCTTGAGCCTGCTTGGGATTCTGTGTCTCCCTCTCTTTCTTCTTCTCCTCACTCGTGCTTTGTCTCTGTCTTTCAAAAATAAATAAACGTTAAAAAATTTAAAAAGTTTTCCTGAACGTTTCCTTTAAATGGGGTATTGATGACAGGGTCTCTAATTCTTTGAATATCTATTCACTTGAAAGATGAAAAATAGTGCTAGGGTTGAATTGTGTCCTCCCCAAAGCTAATCAATTAAAACCCTAATCCCCAAGGTGGATTATCCCATCCTAAAGGCACCAATCCCATAAGGCCCTACCTTTATGACCTAATCTAATCCTAATCACTTCCCCAAATCTCCACCCCAAATACTATCACATCAAAGGGTAGGATTTCAACATGAATTTGGGAATACAATCATTTAGTCTGAAAGGGAAGTAAAGGTATCAGAGGTCTTATGGAATTCTACTCTTTCACTACAGCCACTTAATGACATTAGTTATGATATTACTGTTTTTGCATATCAAAATTCTCTGTAAGATTCTAGTTGACAAAAACTCACATCTGAGAATAAAAATCAAAAACCTGGACAAGATTATTACTAAAGACTGCTAGGAATTACTGGTTCAGAGTAGGAAATAAGATGAAAAACTGTGACATGTACTTCACTGAGAATTATTGTTAATAAGGATATTAATTGAAAGCATGGAAAAGAACAAACTTTCAGAGTCAGAAACAATTGGAAGTCTTTTTTTAAAAATAATTAAATGATATTTGGATATATATTTAAATATAAATTGTACTTATTGTGTAGAGTATGTTTAACTTTTTCAATATTAGAAATAGAGTTCTTGGGGCACCTGGGTGGTTCTCTCGGTTGAGCATCTGACTTCGGCTCAGGTCATGATCTCTCGGTTCGGGAGTTCGAGCCCTGTGTGGGGCTCTGTGCTGACAACTCAGAGCCTGGAGCCTGCTTCAGATTCTGTGTCTGCCTCTCTCTCCACCCCACCCATGCTTGTGCTCTGTCTCTCTGTCTTTCAAAAATGAATAAACATAAAAAAAATTAATAAAAAAAAAGAAATAGAACTCTTCTACCAGCACAAAGATTTAGGGATTTCATGGTATTTAATGCATTGGTATAAGTTAAGGCCAAAGGTCTAAACATATTGGCTAAAAGTAAGAATACCTAATCAGAATCAATATAACAAAAGTTATTTAAAATAAATTATTTTAACTTTAGGTTTAACTTTGACTACTGGTGACATAAAACAGATAAATATTTTTCCCACTTATGAGAAAGTTTGGTTCTTTTTCTCAGCTATTAAGTGAAGGTCACGTTGAAGATTGCAATGTAATTTTATTGCTAGTATAAAACTGAGGGACATTGTAAATATTACCTTCTTGTTCCTAAAATATATCTGAGAGATTTATCATAAACATTGATGGTGAAGTGTAGCCTTGTGTTTTGGGAGGTGGGGGGAGAATGGATACTTTCTTCTAAATGATTATTAATCTTATAAATGGCTTCAGAAACTTTATAAATGGTTTCACAGTATAGGTGAAAAGTTTACCCTATACGATTTCAGAAATTGAAGAAATTGGGTTTGGCATTTATTAATGGATTGATTAAAAATATTTTTAAAGAAGTTGAAGATAACTTAAAAGTAAAAATAACTTTAGTTGGACCTAAGACTGTAAATAGTAAAATTTAATTGCTCTAATTAGGATCAATATACCATGCTATGCATTTAATATTATGTTTTACCAGTAATTTAAATGCCTATTACTTTGTCAATAATGAATTTGCATGGGTAACCACATTAAAAAAGGTGAATTGTCAGTAATTTATGACTCTAAACTTGTATAACGTCTATCATTTTATTCTTTCGTTTAGAAACTTTTGTTCATTTTGCAGCCCATCTGAGTAGAAAGCATCAGATTCTGCTTTTTACGGTATATTTCTTTAAAAGCATATTTCTACTTAAAAGCCGAGTTTCAACAAGTGACCCATAAATAAGACTTCAGCCAGAAAGTTTATGAACTGTCTGAAAATAAGTATGCTATGATACATCCCTCATTAAAACAAAGAAAAGGAAGGCAAAACAGAAATACTTCCAATGGTTGCCTTCATGTTTACCACATACCATTTAGACTTGTCAGAATGTAGTGAGAGCTGTTATTTTAGTCATCACATGTTTCTAATCTAATGAGTGAGGAGCAGCATTGACTGGGAAGCACTTAAAATAATAATAAAACCAACTAAAAGCATTTTGCATTTACCATAGGCCAACAATTTAAAAAATGTCAGTTGTAAGTCTCCTCCCTGAATGATGTGGGTTTTTGTTTGTTTGTTTGTTTTCTTATGGATCTGAATCCTAATTTAGTAACTTCAGGTTAGGTTGTTTACATTTTAATCACACTTAAAATTTCCGTTAGCACATTATTACTCATCTCTTAATAACATTGTATTTTTAAATGAAGGTTAATTGGGAGAAGTTCCTGTTAAGGAGAACTTTGCACAGAGATTAACAGTTCAGAATCTTTAAACCCAATTTGTGTTTCTAACCCCTGTAGTACTACATATTAAGGTATTCAACAATAAATTCAAAATATGAAAGCATAGTTATAAAGATGAAAGAATCTTGAGTTACTTCAGTTCTGTCATTTGATATAACCATTTGCAGTATTTTTATTTAAGATGTAAAGAAATAGAGTTAGAACTACAAGATACATATTTTAGTTCATACATTAAGTATTTTACTGACTTTTAATAGCTGGTTCTGAACTTATTTTAAATTGTGTGTTTCCTTTTTTTTGTATGTTTTGTTTTAAAGTTTTAAAACTAATGTACTAACCAAAAAAGTTGCATCAGGCATGATTTAATAGTTGCCTAAATTTGGGCACCTGGGCTCAGTTGGTTGAGCATCCCGTTTCATCTTAGGTTATGATCTCACAGTTTGCGAACTTGAGCCCCACATGGGGCACTCTGCTGTCAGTGGAGAGCTGGCTTCAGATCCTCTGTTACACTCCCTTTCTGTCCCTCCTGCTCTGTGCTCTCTCTCAAAAATAAACCTTAAAAAAAGTTGCCTAAATTATACCTTTTGGAAAATATTCATAAATCTTAATATTATGTTTATTAAAACATTACTTTATGGCATGATAACATTTACAATGCTTTGTATGACCACCTTTCAACTAGCTGCGTTTCTTTTCTGGCTATCACTAAATCTCATTTTATGTCTTGATTATTTAAAGTAGGATTTTCTTCTAGAAATAGGATTTTTAAAATTATCTCTGTTCTAGATATCCAATAAGGTAGGTACGTAGCTGAGTTTTGAAAACTTCTTCCTCCTTCAGTGTAAAGACTAAGTTGAAAAACAGATCACATAAGATAAGTATATATATGAATCTGTCTCTCTCTATATATACATACATATATGGGTGTGTGTGTGTGTGTGTGTATACACATATATGTTAGTGTGTTATTAAACCTTTTTTTCTCACTGAAAGCAAATATTGAAAATTCTTACTTGAATGTAAGTAAACATATAAACAACCATTTTTCTCCAGTCTCTTAAGAAATCCCATTTGCTTTATTTAAATGTAAACCAAGCTCTCAGCTCATTTGTTAATACTTGAATAGCAAAGTATGGAGCTGCATAAAAGGCACTTGTAGAACTGATGAATTTTGAAAAATTGAAGGCAATTGAAAAACTGAAAGTAAAGCATTATGTATAATCAGGTTACTGTGCATAATAAAGGAGGAGCTAAAAATAAGACTCTAAGAAATACATACAGCTAAATAGCACTTTATCAAGAATCTGAAGAGAATGATTTTGATTTGGTTTAAAACATATTCAGAATTCAAATTGAATAAAATTGTATGTCCTTGAAGCTTTAATAACAGAATAATTCCTACTTGATAAGAGAAACATTCTTTTTTGCATGAAAATCATATCCTGAATTCATCTTAAAAGTAATTCCCCACTTGCTCTACATTCTATTATAACTTAGGGTATTATTTCATACCACTCATTTTAAGATAGAATATTACAGGCCCATGGATGATTTACATAAGAACAGACAGCTGTAAGTACTTTAAAATCCTCGTTCTTTCTCATATTTAGGAAACATTAGGAACAGAAAAGAAATAGATTAGGTATACTTAAACATTATTAAAGTGTCAGGCTACTCCTTTTTTTTCCAGGTGAATTAATTGCATATATTCCAGAAAAGGCTTATCGCAGCAGTAATTACATTCCTCCTCAGGTCTGTAAGACAGTTGTACGGTGTGAATGAGGCAATATCCTGTGATACATAATGGGGATTAGCCTCCAATTCCTGACACACTCTAGTAACCTGATGAAGAGCTGACAAAAAGATACAATCTTTAATATTCTTCGGCACTTGCCTTGGCAATAGTACATATTTGTTTAAGTCTTTATCATGAAGTGTTGTCATATTGCAGTATGGCATGGATATAGGGAAATAATTGTGGTATAATTTAAGTGCTAGTATAAAGTTGTTTTACCTTTAAGACATAAATATTTTTTAAAAGCAGCATGAAGCCATACTATGGCCAATTTAGGCATGTGGCAGAAATTAAATTGATATATAAATTTGGATGTTTTGTATATTTTTCATTTATAAGCTATGTTGTCATATAACTTAGTGGCTTTCTCTGTACTCTTTTTTTAAGTTTATTTATTTATTTTGAGAGACAGAAAGTGCAAGTAGGGGAGGGCCAGAGAGAGAGGGGAGAGTGACAATCCCAAGCAGGCTTGGCACTCACAGTGCAGAGCCAATGTGGGACTTGAACCCACTAACTGTGAGATCATGACCTGAGCCAAAGTCAGGCTCAACCGACTGAGCCACCCAGTCTCCCCTGGTTTTCTCTGCATTCTTATTTCTTTTATTATACCAATCAAGATTTCAGTTCATAGAATAACATATGAAATAAAACTATTCAAGTAGTCAACAAGACATAAAGATAGCCAAAGACTTAGAATTGGGGGGGGGGGGCAGAGCTACAAATCATGTTCCCAAATTACTAGGGGGGTTAATATGCAGAAGGAGAAGATATGTGTTGGTATGTATGTGTGCATGTGTTTATGTATATGTGTGTAGATAGGTGAATAAATATAAAGCATTATAGCATAATGTTCTACTTCACAAGATTATCTTTAAGCTTTTGAAAGCCAGGCTAACTTCGGACATCCCAGCAAGGGTTAAGAAGATGGAGCAGAATAGTCTCTCTTAAAGAGCCAACATTCCAATCAGGGAGACAGGCATAAACAGTTCATTTTAATAACAGCCGTTATTTATTAAGCTCTTACTCCTTGGCAGGTGCTCCAGTGAATGCTTTTGGTTTATAAGTGACTTTACTTTTTATAATAAAATCAAGAAGTATGTATTATTACTTGCGGTTCATCTATAATAAAGCAGATATTCAGAGGGATTAACTGATTTGTTCAAGTCTGCATAATAACTGATAGAGTAAGGATTTGCAGCAAAGTCAGCCTGACTCCATGAACATATTTTTCCCTAATACATAAAAATGTATAAATTATAAAGCAGTGAGGCTAGTTCTATGCAATAAGATACCATAATTCTCCTTTGCTACATGTCAATATCATAATAAAACAATAGGTCTTGTTTGTTGATTGATTAGCTGGTAGTACCATTAAAGCTCCGACGGACAGGACAGCAAGTTTTATGATACAAATAGGAAAACATATTAGATCTGTCACCTGCAGCAACTTGTCATAGTCTTAGAGGGGAGTACAGTCGCTTTCCTCAGAAAGAGCTTGGGACATTACAGGCACATTTAATGTTATTTCTTTACCATGTCCTTTTTTATGGACACTCCTTGGGGCTGGGTGAGGACACTATAGAAGCCCATTTTTTAAAAGCACTTGTAGGGGCGCCTGGGTGGCTTGGTTGGTTGAGCGTCCGACTTCTGCTCAGGTCATGATCTCACAGTCCGTGAGTTCGAGCCCCGCGTCGGGCTCTGTGCTGACAGCTCAGAGCCTGGAGCCTGTTTCAGATTCTGTGTCTCCCTCTCTCTGTGACCCTCCCCCGTTCATGCTCTGTCTCTCTCTGTCTCAAAAATAAATAAAAACGTTTAAAAAAAATTAAATAAAAAAAAAGCACTTTTAAATCATGACTTAGCATTATCAGAGCGATGAAGAGATTTAGAAAACTCTAAGTATTTTACATAAAAGCTAAGAAAACATATTTTCACTGATCTTAAATAAATCTCTGTGTGTATATAATGTATCTAAATACAATATATACATATTCACATATATGTATTTCATATTGTGAATAAATCTACCAAAGCCCATCAAATATAGACTGAGGGAATTGTCAAAAGTGAGGAAACCCACTAATCCAAACAGACATTAGTGACTATTTGATATCATGTGACAATTATTTTACTCCGTTGATCAATAAAACATGAATGACTAGGCTAGAAATGTTTTTTTAATAATTTAGCATCATCGCATTTCCCAACTTGTTGAGCTGTAACTAGGACTATTTTAAGTTCTGTAAGGAATACAAAGGAAGAGTCTGTAGAAGAGAAAAACATTTCTCTTCTTCCCTTCTAGGCTCTTTGGCTGGACTAATAATTAAATTGGCATAAAACAGATTAATAAGAAGCAAATTTAATTTCCTGTGTTCAGGAGCCTCACATAGACACTAGAGGGTCAAAGACAGGCAGTAGAGGCTTATATGCCACGATGTTAAGGAAAAGGGGAAAGAGAGAGGATGGAGTTTGGGGCTTCAAAGGGTGGGAAGACCATTCACAGGAAAACAAGAACTAATGTTTGGTAAACAAATGTTTGCCATGTCATGAGGAAAAGTCTTTCATTACCTATATAAACCTATCGATAAACTATAATTATCTTTGGTAATAGCTCTCTTCCTGGTAGAGGCTTTCTATCTAAATTCTTTTAGACAGTTAAAGAGCTAAAAACCTCTTCATGACTGTGAGCCCTTGATTGTCTCCACCTCAAACAATCCACATGACAAAGTGTCACATTCTGGGGCAGCTTGCCTTGAATCCCATTAACTGAAAATTTAACCAGTCATCATTCTAACGAGAAGCCTGGGCTTAAGTATCCTTTTGGTGTGTGTTTCCTATCACATTCAAATGTGGCTTTTACCTTGACTTGATGTCTTTCCCTTTCTCATTGATGAGCACCTTAATGATGGGGCCCTGTCATCCTTCTGGTCTCAGCAGCCAGCCAAGTGGGCATTTGGTAAGTTTTTAAAGAAATGACTAAAATTTGTATCATTGTTCCTGCTCCAGTATTTGTTAAGGAAAACTTTAGAGAATAAAGCAAGATAATGTCACAATATTAAATTATATAACTTGGGAGATGAAAGATTGAAATAAAAGGGGGAAGGAGTAGTATTGGTTTTGTTGTATAATTTAGTGGAGGGAGTTCTAGAGACCAAAAAAAACCAGTAGTGGTTGACTACTGACACAGAGACAAAAAAACCAGTAGTGGTTGACACATGACACAGAGAATTGAAATACAAGATGGGTGTCACGACAAAGAAGATAAAATGGCAGAGGAAAATAGAACTATTAAGATATCTGAAGACTGGAACTAAAATAAATTGTAGATGCATAAGGAAAGGGTAAAGTCAAAATTGTAATAGAAAGTATTCTAAAAAACAAAGACATAAAAAAAATAAATGAATAAAATTTTTAAAAAGCAAAGAAAAACTAAAAAAAACCAGCATTCAGTAAAACAGTAAAAACTTTTTTAAAAATTTAGGTCATCCTTATGTAGTCTGCTTACCATTTTCACAAGAAAACTTTTTGACGAGGTAGTACAATTAGATTTTTTTTAAAGTGATTTTTTAGAAGAAATGATCTGTAATGCGAACAGTATAGAAACTATAGGTAGAAAGTTAATGATAGTGGGAAAAGAGATGATATAAAAAAGGTATGAATGGAAGAGTAAAAATTTTAAATGACAAACATATTTATGACCTATATTTGTGAAAATACTAAAGAATGAGAAGTATAAGGCAAATAAGTGTCCATATTATGTGTCAATATTATTCTAGAAAATTTGCTTATGTATTTCATATCACACTCAGCCATGTCATATATATAGAAGCTGAGGCTTAAAGATGGTAAATAAATTGCCCAAAGTTATAGAACTACAAGATGTTATTTAAAAAATTTATGCATATGTGAGTTAAATTTGAATACATTTGTATAGAGAAGAAAAAAGTACTCCATTGTAATGTTCCTTAAATCAAATGATTTCTCACTGAGGCGTGCACAGACTGGTGGAATGTCAGGCTAAGAGGAAGAAAGAAAATAGAGACCCTGCCAAGTCGGTGGTTACAGGGGTTTCTGAGCTATTAAAGTTCATGGAACTGGTTGTTTTAGAATAAGAACCCCTTAAAGTTCTGATAATTCCCCAGATACAAAAGCCAGTTCTCCTTTTATTAAATTCTCAGTTTCTAGGCACAGCTCTTTGTTTATTCAGCAGCCAGCCAAAAGTAACTTTTTGAAAAAAAAAAAGTTTATTTATTTTGAGAGAGAAGGAGCACAAGCAGGGTAGGGGGAGAGAGAGAGAGGGAAAGAGAACATTTCAAGCAGGCTCTGTGCTGTCAGCACAAAGCCCCACATGGAGCTCAATCTCAGGAACCAGGAGATCATGACCTGAGCCAAAATCAAGAGTCAGATGCTTAGCTGACTGAACTACTCAGGCACCCAAAAGTAATTGAATTCAGTATTTAAAGGCTCCCAGGGTTTCCTGCTGCTGTACCCACCCTTACTTTTCTTTCAATTGCAGAATTTTTGTCAATTGTCCTTGATTTGCTAGCAAGCTAGTTTGGTAGCAACACTAAATAACTATTAAAGTGATGTGAATTTTAATAAAAAATGCAGCAGTGCAAAACACATCTCACATCAACATAATAGATGTCTTATCCCCATAAGCTCCTCCTCTCATTGTTCTTTGTTTATTTTAATTTTTGTTAATTTACTCATCCTGTATTCATTTACAGTTCCCAACTACTCTGTGAAATATGTGGATTTTATTGTTATTCTCCATGCGTTGCAAACAGGGTAACTAAGGGCTAGCACAATTAATGAACTTTCCTATCACCTAATGAGCAGCAGAAGAGAGACTGAAGGATGCTTTAGGGTCCTGTCTTTGCTTAAGACTGACTTCTTCATGCTGGACATGCAAAGACATGGCAAATATTGGAGGAAGGGAGGTAGGCTACAATCGAAAATATGTTTATTGATTTTTACTTCCTAGCTAATCTGACCTTTTCAATTAAAATAGTTACTCTTCGTAATTCTGTCATTTTGAACACAGAGGTCTTGAACTGCATAGCCTATCTTGTCATACAATCCATCATTTAAAGAAACTATATCATGATATAAATTTCCATGGATGAGAGTGTATATATTTTCCTCTCCTGAATTTTGTCACAATAGGCATATTTGTTTTAGCAAAAAAAGTCAAGTTCCTGAAAAGATGACACTGTGCCTGTTATAGTGCTCAAGATTGGCTACATTATTTGTTTGCATTATCTTCAGTATGTTGCAAAAGGCAGACACTTGGCAAATTTAATGTAATCCTTCTGATGTAATTGAACTTAAAGTTGAATGAATAACACTACAATTCATCCTTGAAACTTTATGAACCCAACTGCCAATATATCACAACAAATTCTGCTTCTTGAAGAAGTCATACTGTTTGTATATTATAGTAGAGAGTACTTTTTACTTAAAATAATCATCTTGACTAAATGTTAGGTAACCTTTATTTTAGACTAGATTTTTGAAATCTTTTTTTCTTTCTTTTTTTTTTTTAATTTATTTATTTTGAGAAAGAGATAGACTGAGAATATCCCAAGCAGGACGTACACAGTCATGTAGAGCCCTATGCAGGGTTTGAACTCATAAACGATGAGATCATGACCTAAGTCGAAATCAAGAGTTGAATGCTTAACTGACTGAGGCACACAGGCACCCCCAATTTTTTTTAAATAAAACTTACCTAGCAGTAGAAGAGAAATAAAAAATGTTACCCATTATTCCACTACCCCAACCTAATTCTTTTGGATATTCAGGTGTTTCTCCCCGTTTTTTTTATACGGTTGAAATGATAATTGCTACATATTTTACACTCTGATTTTTTTCTTATTTATATTAAAGTAAATTACCAAAAGTAACAACACTGCAGTAGATGGCAAGACCTCCTTTTTCTTTTAATTGTTATTTTATTTCTAAAAATTGAGTATAGTTGACATACAATATCACATTTGTTTCAGGTGTGTAACATAGGATTCAACTTCTCTATATATTATGCTCTGCTTACTACAGGAGTACCTACCATCTGTCACCATACAACACTAATACAAAATCATTGACTGTATTCCCTGTGCTGTGCCTTTTATTCCCATGACTTATTCCATAACTGGAAACCTGTATCTGACACTCCACCCATTTTGCCTCTCTCTCCTCCCCTTTCTCTACTGGCAACCTGTTTGTCTTCTGTTTTTAAAGGCCTGAGTCTACTTTTTGTTTATTGATTTGGTTTGGTTCTACTTCTACATGGGTGAAATCAGGTGGTATTTCTCAGTCTGACTTACTTCATTTAGCATAATGCCTTCTAGTTCATCCATGTTGTTGCAAATGGCAAGATCTCATCTTTTTTATGGCTGTATTAATATTCCATTCATCTACCAATGGACACTTAACATTGCTTCCATATCTTGGCTTTTGTAAATGATGCTGCAGTAAACATAGAGGTCCATATGTATTTTTTTGAATTAGTGTTTTTGTTTTCTTTAGGTTAATACCTCAGTAGTCAAATTACTAGGTCATATGGTATTTCTGTTTTTAATTCTTTGAGGAAACTTCATAGTGTTTCCTATAGTGGCTGCACTAATTTGTATTCCCACCAGCAGTGCACAAAGGTTCCTTTTTTCCCACATCCTCGTCAGCACTTGTTATTTCTTGTCTTTTTTAATTTTGCCATTGTGACAATTGTCAAGTGAAATCTCATCATGGGTATGCTTTACAATTCCTTGATAATTAGTGATGTTGAACATTTTTTCATATGTCTGTTGGCCATCTGTATGTCTTCTTTGTAAAAATGTATATTCAGGTCCTCTGCCCATTTTTCAAATTGGATTTTTGTTTGTGTTGCATAAATTCTTTATATATTTTGGATATTAACCCCTTATTGGATATATCATTTGTGAATATTTTCTCCCATTCAGTAGATTGCTTTTTTTGTTTTGCTGATGCTTTCCTTTACTGTACAGAAGCTTTCTATTTTGATGTAGTCCCAGTAGTTTATTTTTGCTTTTGTTTCCCTTGTCTTAAAAGACATACCTAGGCACGTCTGGGTGGCCTAGTCAGTTGAGCATCTGACTTTGGCTCAGCTCGTGATGTCACAGTTTGTGAGTTCAAGCCCCATGTGAGGTTCTGAACTGACAGCTTGGAACCTGGAGCCTGCTTCAGATTCTGTGCCTCCCTCTCTCTTCCCCCTTCCCCCCCCCACTTGTCCTCTCTCTCTCTCTCTCTCTCTCTCTCTCTCTCAAATAAATATTAAAAATAAGACATATCTAGAAAAATGTTGCTACAGCTGATGTCAGAGAAATTACTGCCTGTGTTCTCATCTAGGATTTTTGTGGTTTCATGTCTCACATATACGTCTTTAATCTATGTTGAGTTTATGATTGTAATGGTGTTTGACAGTGGTCCAGTTATCTCTTTTACATGTTGCTGTTCAATTTTCCCAGTGCCATTTGTTGAAGAGAATGTCTTTTCCCCATTATATATTCTTGCCTCCTTTGTCATAGATTACTTATAGGTTTACTTATAGATTACTTACCATTTACTTATAGGTTTATTTCTGGGCTGTCTATTCTGTCCCATTGACCTATGTATCTGTTTCTGTGCCAGTACCATACTGTTTTGATTACTACAGCTTTTGTAATATATCTCGAAATCTGGAATTATGATACTTCCAACTTTATTCTTCTTTCTCAAGATAGCTTTGGCTGTTTGAGGTCTTTTGTGGTTCCTTACAAATCTAGTTCTGTGAAAAATTCTGTTGGCATTTTATTTTAACATTTTAACAATATTATTCCAATCCATGATCATAGAATATCTTTCCATTTGTGTCAACTTTAATTGTTTTCAACAGTGTTTTATAATTTTCAGAGTACAGGTCTTTTACCTACTTGATTAAATCTATTCTTAAGTATTGTTACTCTCTTTGGTAAATGAAATCGTTTTCTTAATTTCTCTTTCTGCTACTCCGTTATTAGTATATAGAAATGAAATATATTTCTGTATATTAATTTTATATGCTGCAACTTTAGTTAATTGATTTATTACTTGTAGTAGGTTTTTTTGGTGGAACCTTTAGGATTTTCTATGTATAATATCATAAAGCCTTCTTTGTCACAAGTATTATGTATTTCTGTTTAACTATATTACTTTTTTTTCTAATCCTGTGGTCTAAATGCACATTTACTAGTAAGATTTTGTCATTAGAATATTAAAATAAACATATATTAAATGAATCCTGTTCTTGAAACAAAAATTTTAATGACTTTATTTTTTTAGGTTTTCCATTCGTCCTGGAAATATGTGCAAATGAGTAGAAAGTTCTTGATTTTAGTTGCATATATTCAGCTTAAGCTATAGATATAGATATAGGTAAACATTTGATAATAAAACAAAAACTGTGATATTTTTTTTTCTGAGCCATAGTAAATGGACAAGCTATATTTTTGGAAAATGAAGCTTTACTTTTTACTAATGTGTGATAATCTGATTCTTAGAAAACTATCACTTCAACATGTTAATTCTTCGAGCTGAATTCTTTTTCTTTTCACTGATTCTTCTTTTGGTGTGTAACTGAGATCCATAAAAAACAAAATTATTGTTTTCTGGAAATATGTCATATCTGTCATTAGGCAAATGAACATTATTCCTTTTTTCAATTCCAAAATCTGCAAAAAAATTTTCCATATTTTAATTTTACTCAAACATTTAAAACTACTAACATTTATATCAAAAGTGCCTAACAAGGCCAGTCTTTCCCAACACTACAGATTTGTCCTTTGAGAACTGAATGGTGTATAGTTGAGCAAAATATTATGAAACAATGAAATTGTAACTTATTTATAGCATTCTTTCATAGGTAATATATTAAATTTAGTTTGTGTAAATAATAAATTTTTTGTGTCTAAATAGGAAGGTTCAAACTGACTCATAAAACTTAAGTTTATTTTATTCTATTCATACTGCATCTTTGAGGAAACCAGAAAATGTTATGTATGTACTTACTTGTAGCTTTGAAGACAAAAACAAATCTTTACTCAGTGATTTTCCAATAATCTAAGGTTTAGTTCCCCTTTCTTTAACTTAAGGACAGTGTAAAGTAGTCCCTGCAGTTATGGCGATTACTAATAACCCTCTCATTGTGCCTGTTTCTTGGGACTTTTTTCTTGACAGTAAGAAAAAACAATAAAGGATTTGTGTATCCCTATAAAGACATTTCATTCAGTGCCCAGTATTAAAAACTGGTGCAGGGGCGCCTGGGTGGCTGAGTCGGTTAAGCCTCTTACTTTGGCTCAGCTCATGATCTCACAGTTCATGGGTTCAAGCCCCACATCAGGCCCTGCGCTAACTGCTCAGAGCCTCCAGCCTGCTTCCAATTCTGTGTCTCCCTCTCTCTCTGCCCCTCCCCCACTCACGCTCTTGTCTCTCTCTGTCTCTCAAAAAATGAATAAACATTAAAAAATTTTAAAAACTGGTGCATAAAACAGTGCATGACTTATAAGCACTCAAATATTTTAAATGAATAAATGAATATATTATTCCATGCAGACAGAATGCATTTCTTAAATCCTCAATTGAAATAAACCTTTCAATGTGCTATACATGCAACTCTAAAGTATTTTTTGTGTATTTTTACTATTTAATTATTTGTTTCTTTATTCATTTGTTTATTTATTTTGAGAGAGAGCACAAGTGGGGGAAGAACAGTGAGATAAAGAGAGGGAGATAACCCCAAGCAGGTTCCACATTGTCAGCACAGAGCTGGATGCAGGGTTGGAACTCATGAACTGTGAGATCATGACCTGAGCAGAAATCATGAGTTCGACGATTAATTGACGATTAACCCAAGTGCCCCTGTTTTCACAATGTAAAGGTGTTCTCTGTAGGATCTATGTCAGTTGGCCCTCATGGAACTTACATGGCTATTTCCCTTCCTAATATTCACAGGTGATTATTAATAATCAGAATAAACTTGAGTGAATAATTTATTTCTTGCTAATAATCAACTCCACAGAATTTCATGTAGGGTTCTCAAAGTATAAACTGCATATTAGTACCTCAGTAAGCTGAATGAATTATTAATACTAAATACCATGTTGATGTTAGATGCTACTTAATAGTTTCAGTACAATATTTATTTTACTCTTAGATTCCTAGGCTAATTACAGTGCAGAGAAAAATAGTTAATTATATTTCAGAAGTATCAGTGGATAGCTTTAGGTGTTTATCTTCAATGCAAGTTAAAAACTGCATATATATTACACATGTGTCATTTTGTTTTCAACTGCTTCTGATACTTAGTTTATTTTTTTTTAACGTTTATTTTATTTTCGAGATAGAGAGAGACAGAGCATGAATGGGGGAGGGTCAGAGAGAGGGAGACACAGAATCCGAAACAGGCTCCAGGCTCTGAGCTGTCGGCGCAGAGCCCAACGCGGGGCTCGAACTCACGGACCGCAAGATCATGACCTGAGCCGAAGTCGGCCGCCCAACCGACTGAGCCACCCAGGCGCCCCGTGATACTTAGTTTAAAGTACCATTTTCGGGGCGCCTGGGTGGCGCAGTCGGTTAAGCGTCCGACTTCAGCCAGGTCACGATCTCGCGGTCCGGGAGTTCGAGCCCCGCGTCAGGCTCTGGGCTGATGGCTCAGAGCCTGGAGCCTGTTTCCGATTCTGTGTCTCCCTCTCTCTCTGCTCCTCCCCCGTTCATGCTCTGTCTCTCTCTGTCCCAAAAATAAATAAACGTTGAAAAAAAAAAATTTTAAAGTACCATTTTCATTTATACCCATCAACCTATTTTCTTATATTTTAATTTTACTTTTTCCAAGCTAATGCAACCACTTACAGCTTTATATTTGAACTTCTAAATGCAGTGATATTAGACATATTCACCACTTCATGTTTAAAACCTCTTTTATGGTGTGAAGTATTTATTACCTTGGAGTCATGAGACCACTCTGTAAGACTGTAATCCAGTTCACTGGTATGCTTAGAATCCAGGGTGTTGATACATGACATATGTCCCATGAGCGTATTTTATTTAAATCTGTTTGCAAGACATTTTCTTTTCTTTCTCCATACATCATTGATAACATCTAATGCTTTGTCAGCAGCGCCTGGAACTCTTATCAAAGATGACAGCTTAGGAAAACTGGATTTTCCCAGAGAGACGTATCCAACTAGAATATAGTTTTAATTTTGCCAAGTTGAAATAGATTATACTAGATTGTTTTAATTGTATGCAAGGCATCTGGGAGAATTTTGCTAGAGTCTAGAGAATTGTATGCCATTGTGAAATGTTTGCCTTATTACAGGCAACACAAGGTCTGGGACATAAATGGTGCATGTTTCCTAATTTTCTAGCAACTCCACTCTACTGAATTAAGCCTAGAGGGCAATAATAGAGATTCTGCCTTTTAAAGGTGGTGCACTCATATATGACTTAAGGCTATTTCAGGATTCAGGGGAAGCATTCCCATTTTGGTCAGGTTTCCAATATTCAGAGATAGTTAAACATCTGTTCTGACCTGGCATGAGATTTCTGATACTGTTATATGTGCAAATCATGCAGTACTATTGAGTTGAAGGTAAATACAAAGTTGACAAGTAGAATTTCATCCATCCTCATCCACACCCCTCATTTCCTTACCTCCCTCATATTGATGAACAGAAAAATGAGCAGCAAGCACACAGAACACAGATTTAGATCAAGCTGACCTTTGGGTCTTTCTTTCATCTTGATGGAGGATTATTAATAAAATGTCAGAAACTGCAGAAAAGTTCTTGTTTATAACTCAGGTGAGCAGGCCTATTACACTGAGGCTTCTCAACTCAGAAGACTTGCTATGTGGGTCCTCTTTTCTCTTTATGGCCCCCTCTGACTTAGCCCTAGAATTCCTGACAGACAATCTAATCTTTTTAGTCTGCCAAAATGTAAGTAAGATTTCTAAATTTAACATAGTAATGTAAAATACAGTTTACATATCTATGTAGGAAAATCATAACAGCGAATATGTTTTTAAAATTTAAGAATATGAGTAATTTTATAGTTACTGAGGGCTCATGGAATATTTCCATTATTAGAATAGAACACTATAACCTTTCTTATATAATTATTTAATTTGTTCAGTTATTTAGCTTAGTTAAAGTTGCCCGATAATTAAAGTATTGAAATATGTAAATATGCTATTTTCTATTATTTTTGTAAGTTTTTAATGTTTATTTATTTTTGAGATACAGAGAAAGAGTGCAAGTGGGGAAGGGACAGATAGACAGGGAGACACAGAATCAGAAGCAGGCTCCAGGCTCTGAACTGTCAGCACAGAGCCTGATGTGGGGCTTGAACCTACAAACTGCAAGATCAGGACCTAAGCTTAAGTCCAACACCCAACCAACTGAGTCACCCAGGCACCCCACTATTTTCTATTATTAAATACATATTTGAATATAACATATATGAACTGCTTAATGATTTTTAACCTGTAAATTACCAAGTGTCTTGTATGTCTTCTATATTTTCTAAGTGCTTTGAAAAATGTTATTCTTCTTTGTTCAAGAAGTCTATAATGTAAATGATGAATCTAAAAACACAGATATAAGCAATTAATATAACTTATAATTTGGGGTTAGGCTTATACCACACCTTATAACAAATAAATGTGAATGATCTTTTCATATAGCTTCCAACTACAGGTTGTGAAACAATTGAAATCTAAACATGGGGCAGGGCACAGACCTGTGCCCTCTATACCTTAGATCTTGTTTGGGCCTCTATAACAAAAGACCATAGACTGGGTGGCTTATAAACAGCAAACATTTATTTCTCACAGTTCTGGAGGCTGGAGGTCTGAGAACAGGGTGCCAGGGTATGGTTCTGGTAGGGGCTATCTTCGGGTTGCAGACTGCTGATTTCTCATCACGTCCGCACGTGGCTGAAAGAAAACAGGTTAGCTCTTTGGCTCTTTTTTTTTTTCAATATATGAAATTTATTGTCAAATTGGTTTCCATACAACACCCAGTGCTCATCCCAAAAGGTGCCCTCCTCAATACCCATCACCCACCCTCCCCTCCCTCCCACCCCCCATCAACCCTCAGTTTGTTCTCATTTTTTAAGAGTCTCTTATGCTTTGGCTCTCTCCCACTCTAACCTCTTTTTTTTTTTTTTTCCTTCCCCTCCTCCATGGGTTTCTGTTAAGTTTCTCAGGATCCACATAAGAGTGAAACCATATGGTATCTGTCTTTCTCTGTATGGCTTATTTCACTTAGCATCACACTCTCCAGTTCCATCCACGTTGCTACAAAGGGCCATATTTCATTCTTTCTCATTGCCATGTAGTACTCCATTGTGTATATAAACCACAATTTCTTTATCCATTCATCAGTTGATGGACATTTAGGCTCTTTCCATAATTTGGCTATTGTTGAGAGTGCTGCTATAAACATTGGGGTACAAGTGCCCCTATGCATCAGTACTCCTGTATCCCTTGGGTAAATTCCTAGGAGTGCTATTGCTGGGTCATAGGGTAGGTCTATTTTTAATTTTCTGAGGAACCTCCACACTGCTTTCCAGAGTGGCTGCACCAATTTGCATTCCCACCAACAGTGCAAGAGGGTTCCCGTTTCTCCACATCTTCGCCAGCATCTATAGTCTCCTGATTTGTTCATTTTGGCCACTCTGACTGGTGTGAGGTGATATCTGAGTGTGGTTTTGACTTGTATTTCCCTGATAAGGAGCGACGTTGAGCATCTTTTCATGTGCCTGTTGGGCTCTTTGGCTCTTTCTATAAGGCACTAATCCCATTCATGGGTGTTCTACCCATATGACTTAACTACTTCCCAAAGGCCCACCTCCAAATACTAGCTCTGTGAACTTCCTACAAGTCCATTGTTGCATTATTCCCATCAAGGCCCAAAAGTGGGACCACAAATAGAGATGACTTGTTTCTACAAGGCAGACCCTAAGCCCTGCTTCAAATAAGTTTACATGGAAAGAGGAGCAAGAGGAGAAAGTCAACATCAGTAAATCCATTATTTCAAAGTAGAGACTGCTGGAAAAGCTGAAATTTTCCATATTTGATCATTTTACCTAATCTCACATTTAGATAAGACAGTTCTTTCTGTTGTTGAAGGATAGGTTAGGAGATAGAACAAATACAAAAAATTCTCCCATTCTTCCAAAAAGGTAGAAGTTCACATATAAAAACTAAGACAGAAATACTAGAAGAGAAATAAAATGGTGCCTCCAAAGGGAAGGATGTATAAAAAATCATCTCTTTATTCTTTTATCTTATAGTCATTAGTCAGCACTGTGGTCTTTGAGTTAGTGGCTTGGATTGAAATTAATTATAATAAATTAATGATATAACATAGCAAATTGTAAAAATAAACCAATACTATATATTATATAATACATACAAAATGACATATTCTATAAAACATCCTTTTGATCTCTACTGCTTTAGTAACTTGAGATTTATTATTTTATTAAATCTGTAATTAAAATGAGCATCATTTATTTAGTAGAGGAGAGAATCATTGATTTTACTAGAGAGAAAATTTTAAACAAGTTCCACCAACATCTACTATTAAATGTGTGTAGGTAGAGAAGAATGAGGATGAAGGTTATATCTTAATTTAGAATTAGGAGACAAAATAACCACTTTCTATTACAGAAGAGGTTGACTCTATAACATTAATTTCACCATGGGAAATCTGTAATCTTCATTTTAGAGAAATTAATTGGTAGCAGTACTATTTATGAAGTGCTGTGTGCTCACATCCTTGAAGAACGTTTCTACATTATGATTAGCCTAAGATGTCTAGCCTGGAGTGTTTCACATTTTTCTAGCTTTGTGATTACATCCTCCCACTAGGTATCTGATGAACTGAAGTAGGCAGCTCTGAATTTCAACAAACTCAGCAGTAAGGTTTTATGAGTATTACAAATAATTTAAAATGTCAATATTCAAAAAAAAATAAAATGTCAATATTCAAAATGTTTCATAGTTCATATATTTTATGTGTTCACTGAGTACAGTGCCTACGTGTGTGACATAAAGTACTGATCAACCAAGGGACATTATATTGTACAAAGGGTCATCTGCATCCATGAAAGCTATAAAGCCACTCTCTGTTTTGTTTTGTTTTAAATAGTTGTAACCCTGTCTGCAAGATACTGAATTTCCATGCCACTTGTGATATTTCATATCAGAGAGTAAATTCTTCTTTCAGTTGATGAAATGGCATCTGGGTCAGTAAGAAAAAAAAATCGTTATAAAAAACATTTTAAATGACAAATAGTACCACATATCATGTAATTGTTAGATATCTACGTTGGAATACCTGATTCCTTACAGCTCTAAAACAACATGACTCTGACCTGTCCTTTTTGAGCATTTTACCTGTATTCTGGAGACATTAGGCCAGCAACTAGAGTCAGTTGTCACTAAATAACGTTTTTCCTCCTCTTTGGAAGATAAGATCAGTGTCTAAAAATCTCTGCAGGTAATGACACTTGGCCTCGCAAAAATAAACTTTATTACATATTTGTAATAAATTAGAAATATGGAGTGTGGTTGGGGGGAAACATACGAACATAAAAATTCAGGGCTTAAAGAAGAAAATATTTCTACCTGTATTTCCTGATATAGACTGTCAGGATGCATTTTGTATTAGATAGAACTACTTACAATCTAAATTTAATCCTTTACTCAGGCTTCTGGCTACTCTGTAGAAATTTAAAGGATGGATTAACTTTTAATATAAAACAACTAAAAATTGTATTACCCCTATTTTGAGGACTGTCCCAGTACTCTGGAAATGTGTCTGGCTTTCATTTGCACAATAACCAAAACTCTTAAGTAGAAAGAATATGGTTTATCATATCACACCAGGTTCTTCCTATGACTTGCCCAGTGAATGAGAATTTGAGGAGTCACAAATGGAAACTTCACATATTTGATCTACATGGCTGCTGGTTTTCATTTTTGTTTTGCATTTTTTTCTTTTCTGAATGTTGGCTTGTTTCTCTCCACACACCCCCCCCCCGCCCCCCACCATTAAAAAAGCTTGGCATTAGTGAGTACTCAGTAAATGGTAATTACTGCACTCCACTAGCCTTCACTGAACTAATTTGTTGTCGGTACAGTTTATTTCTTCTCCCCAGCTTCTTATTTAAAACATCTTTAAACAAACTGTATTTTGGAGGCAAAATTACAAATTTTATCTTGTTTATAAGAAAGGATTTTGAAATTAACAATGTAATTAAAACTCTTGGTATTTTTCTCTGCCAGGAACAAGTTAGATGGGAGATATGGAGTGTTTTGTTTTTGTTTTTGTATGCTCACACTCTAATTTCTTGATTGGGTTATCTCTCTGGCTAAGTGGAGCCATCTCTTTGCTTGTTGGGATTCGATTGGTCTTTTCAGGAGGAATAAATAGGAAACTAGCAAGAACATGGAGCCAATGTAGGCACAGAAATGATGGCCCCAGAGATGAGCCAACATCTAGATTATATAATAGGAAACCAGTTTATTTTAGGTGAGCACTAGAGTCTGAAAGAGAAGGAGGAGGAACATTGGGTGCTGAATGGGGCATGCTTTGGATGTACAAAGGAGAGAGAACAGTGAAAACTTGTCTGAAGTGTCTGACTGGTAAAGGGAATCATCAGGAAATGAAGTAGGAAATAGCAAGAAAGGGCTCAACTGCAGGGAAAATAGCCCCTCCAGCAAAGAGACAGACACAAGGGGCCCTGCCTGCTACTAGGGGAAAGGTGGAGATTCTTATGGGATTGGTACTCAAAGAAAGTGGATCATTCAGAGAACCCCCATGTCTAGTGTGACTACATTCTGGTTTACATAAAACAAACCTGATCACAAAGTCATTATTCCATCTTTATTAATAGTACCCTTTCCCATGTTCAAATATGTAACCGTTTTCATAATAAATTGCATGCTCAATTTTTGTAATACCCAAGAGATGTGTATGAGGTGACTTCTGACTAATAGGCTATGAAATTGCTTATGTCTTAAAAAAATTATATCCTGAAGTAAGGATGAAATTTTAGGTTGGGTGAATATCTGAAGACTATTTCTAGACTTCCTAAATTCAAGGAGGTGGCATCTCTTAACAAGTCAGCATAGATTAATAATTGTGAGTTCTTTGGAGATATACTAGACAGATTAAGACTCAATTCTCCCCCATTATTATTTTTTGACCTTGGGTATCATGTCTTTGACATAAGCTCTTATTTCCTCAGTTTTCTTACCTGTGGCCTAGACATAATAATAGTATCTGCTTCATACAGTTTTGGAACAGATTAAATAAGTCGATGAAAAAAAGGGTGCTTATAACAGTGTGGCTGTTTTCTGCAAAGTGGTCCTCCACTGGTTCCAGGAAATCTGCTGCCTGCAGATTCTACGTATTCTTTGATCTGCTGGATTAAAGTTTCTCCAAACTTTAAAGAAGAAATTCGTAAAAGATCTGACTCTTCGTTTATTACCAATGTTGTCTAAGACTGTCTAAAGCTTTCTTCAAATGTGGAAGTATTATTAACCTCCATTCATCTTTTGAGTTTTTAAATATCATTTTGGGGGCGCCTGGGTGGCGCAGTCGGTTAAGCGTCCGACTTCAGCCAGGTCACGATCTCGCGGTCCGTGAGTTCGAGCCCCGCATCGGGCTCTGGGCTGATGGCTCGGAGCCTGGAGCCTGTTTCCGATTCTGTGTCTCCCTCTCTCTCTGCCCCTCCCCCGTTCATGCTCTGTCTCTCTCTGTCCCAAAAATAAATAAACGTAGAAAAAAAAAATTTAAATATCATTTTGTTTTCAATATTATATAATGTGATTTAAAATTTAAGAGTTGATCCATCCTTAATAATATATTTTTCTGTCACAACATCAAAATATTTTCTAAAGAACTATTTTTCTAACGTGGAATTTTTCTCATTATGCCCAACGTAAAACTATTTTTTCCATACTTATTTATCTTTTTTCTTCATCTTTTGCTAGTCTTCCATATGCCCTTTGTTGTGTATCTAGCCAAGCTACTTGATACAACATTTTTAAAAAAACAATTCTCGTAAGTTTCTTGGCAATATGAATTTATTTCAGGAGGGTACACATTATATTCCTCTCTCTAGGTTTAGAATCTATGTGTTACCATTTTTTTATCTAATAATAATTATTGAAGTCCATCAAGAAAGTTTAACTACATGATGAGACTAATAACATTGCTTAGTCTCTTGAAGCTTAAATTTAATAATATAAATGGTATTTTATGTGTTTAGTACTCCTGAGCCTAGCCAAACCTTTCAAGATTTTGTGAATTTTTTAGGCATTCTGTTACTTCATATATTATTACATATTAGATGTTCTCCAAGAGATTGTTATAAGTCATGTCACCATCCCAATCTCTTTTTGATATATCATCTATATGAGGAAAGAGAAAGAGAGATGTAACAACTGAATTTTACTAAACTAACACTATAGTTCAGAGTTCTTAAATTGTACTTAACCATGCATGTTACAAAATAATTTCTAATCATAGAACATTGACTCTCATTTTTGTAGCAGTCATTGGCAGTAACAAGTGTTGGTATCATTGAAGACAATCCTCATTGTTAGAACTACTTTCCTCCACTTATTCCTCCATATCAGCCTCTTATTCTTCGTTGAACACACAAAGCATATTCCTTTCTTTGAGTTATTTGTCTTGGCTGCCTTTTCAAAACCCAAACATTCTTCCCCCAATTCATTTGGTTACTACCTCCAGTGCTTCAAAAATTTGTTCAAATATTACTTTTTTCAAATTCCCTGACTTTACCCAATTAAAAATTTCAACCTGGAGCCCTGGCATATCATATACTGTATTCTCATTACTCTGCTCTTTTTCCCCCCACAGCATTATTACTTTGTAATACACAATATATTTACCTATTTATATGTTTGTAGTTACCATCTGCCCACCCTGCCAATATGGAAGTGCCAAGAAGCAGAGGTATTTGTCTCATTCACCAATATGCCTACCTAGTTTATAGGTAGGTGTTCATCAAACTTATTCTGTAAAGGACAGATAATAAATATTTAGGGCCATATAGTGTGTTTCTCAACTAAACTGCCACTGTGACCTGAACATAGCTCTAGACAATATGTAAGTGATAGGTGTGGCTATGTTTCAATACAATGATATTTATCAAAATAGACTATACGCTGGATTTGGCTATAGTTGGTTGATAATATCAGGCACTGTTAATAAATATTTGTTGAATAAATGAAGCAAATATATTGAAAATAAACACATTTAAAATATGAGTATAACTAACCTAGCAAGCTTGCCTCTTCTTTCACCCTAAAATTGATAATCATTGGTTGTCTGTTAAAATGTTTGTTCTGCCCATCTTACACAAAAGAGTTCCTCATCCCATTAAAACTAAAGTATATTCTGATCTATAACAGAGTGAGGTAACAGTAGAGTCACTAGAATCATAATGAACAGTAAAATGCTGTCCTGGGCCAGAGGATAGCAAAACCCTGAGTTCAACATCAGTATTAAGTATGTTGGTTAGGTTAGTTTTTATTTGTTTAATTTAATTCCCAAACAACAAAAGTATTTTTTTTTGGTCTTTTCACAATTATTTTTTTAGTTTTTGTATTTTGATTTGTTTGCTGTTCCTAGTTTCTGCCACAGATATGCAGTTCTATTTCGACTTTTAATTTCTCTTATTACTCAAAGATCCTCACTGATAAATAATATATGGAAGTATACATATCCCAATAGTGTATTCCTTTTTCAAACTTAGTATATGATAGTCTTATGTACTTATGATAGGATTATTATTTGCCACTCAAATTATAAAGAGGTGGGGTTTTCTAATGCAGATTGTTATGAATTGTTCTTTATGCTTGCTATATTTGTAGTTTTTCTTATACAGTCATGGGAATTAATAACACTCATGTATTTGGTAAGTGTAAATACTGTATTGGTTGGTAGGAACTGATGGCTGAAAAGATGAGTACAAAGCAACAATGAGGCAAATATACATCAGTTCCTTGTAAAAATGGCACCTGGGGGGCCTAGGTGGTTCACTTGGTTAAACGTCCGACTTTGGCTCAGGTCATGATCTTATGGTTCATGAGTCTGAACCCCTCATCAGGCTCTGTGCTGACAGCTCAGAGCCTGGACCCTGTTTTGGATTCTGTGTCTCCCCCTCTCTCTCTCTGCCCCTCCCCCATGCATGCACTCGCTCGCTCTCTCTCTCTTTAAAAAATAAATAAACATTAATTTTTTAAATGGCACTTAAATATTAAATATTTTAAATTAATTATTAAATAATTTAATAAATTAAAAAATTATTAAATTAAATAAATTAAATATTAAATATTATTAAATATTAAAATATTCTATTTTAATTGAAATTATAGCTGGAAACTAAGAGCAGAAAATGATCCTAAAATATAGATCTAGCAATAGAGGACGTATTTAAAAAGTGTAAATGTATAAGTGAATTTCCCTCTTCCTCCAACAAAGAGACACAGTGAACATAATCCTTTTCTCTGAGGTTGACAATGTCTCAAAATTTCTAAAATAATTTTGTTTTTCTAGTCACCATCATGTTAACATGCAAGATTAAGTTATTTTGCTTTACTTACAACTCATTCTTGCTACTATGAATTAACTCCCAGCAGAAACCTAGTAATAGCTGATTAATAATAGATCATGACATTTTATGGTCATATGCATGGCTTTTCCTCAATATGGTAAATATTTTTGGAAAATATCTCCGGGGAGCAAACTCTGGAGTAAGTAGCAAAGGTGAAACACAAAGAACTCTATAGGCAAGTATTTTAACCCTCAAGATGCTGCCCCTATGTTGGAAACAGAATCAGAATTCTAGGTTCTTAACCAAAGGTGAGCACTTTGACCTTTTTTGTTTGTTTTCATTTTTGCTAATTATTGTGTTAATTATACTTACACATCATTGCCTGAGATACTTGGAAGTCTCTACAGCCCTCTAGATGGTCAAATTTTCCCTATGATTCAATTCAGCCCATAAGAATCTATGTACTTGTACTACATTGTTTTCGCTAGTTATGGAACTTTTTTCTCTGATTTGACATTTACCATCATGCCATTTATCAATTGAGCTAAATTGCTGTTCTTTGGGACACTCTGAGTCTTAAAAATATTTCTTTTTAAATTTTGATTGCTAGCTAATATGTACAACCCATCTAAAAATTGTACATAACTATGTGGCTACCTTTCTGTTCACTAATACCATTCCTCTCTCTTTGATTTGGTTATCAATCGCTTTTTACAAAAAATTCAGAAATGTCTTTTCCTTTAATCATAATTTAAAAAACTTTCTCAAATCCTTTGTGGAAGAATGTATCAGTCATAGTCCTGTCAATAGATAGAAATTGCACGGTGATTGAACAGAAGTTAATATACATATTAACAGACTAACAGAATAATAACAGAATTGTTACTTGTATTAGTAGATTGAGGTAATTCAGTATTAGCTAGCATATGGAAGGAAACTCTAAATTGTAGAAATAGGGGCACCTGCATGGCTCAGTCTGTTAAACATATGACTCTTGATTTTGGCTTGGGTCATGATCCATGTTTTGTGAGTCTGAGCCCCACATCAGGTTCCACAGTGGCAGTATGGAGCCTGTTTGGGATTCTCTCTCACCCTTTCTCTGCTCCTCCCCTGCTCATCTCTCTCTCTCTCTCTCTCTCTCTCTCTCTCTCTCTCTCTCTGTCTCTCCCCCC
Source organism: Lynx rufus (assembly GCF_022079265.1). Taxonomy (NCBI): domain Eukaryota; kingdom Metazoa; phylum Chordata; class Mammalia; order Carnivora; family Felidae; genus Lynx; species Lynx rufus. Next base: position 72,341,548 of record NW_025814845.1, read on the forward strand.
CCCCCCAAAAAAAACGCATGTAGAAATAGCAGGTATGAAGCGTAGCTACTATTCTGAAGACTGAGATAAACCAACCATAGAAGACAGTATCCATGCCCAGGCTAACATCTAGACTTTGTAGGAGAGAACACAACTGTAACTCACTGAATGGCAGACAAGTTATCTTGGTGCTGCCCTGGCAGAATTACTGGAAGTCTTCCCTCTGGTCCTTGCTGGAATTCCACCCCCTAGAGTGCTGGGAATGCTGTCCATGGGGACTACCTTGGTGGAGGCACTCTTCAACAAGATTACCTCAGCAGGTTGCTGGGGAAATCTTCTGACTAGGTGCTGCTAGCTGTGATGCACTCACTACAGGAACTGGGCAGTGGGGAGGCTATGGTGCTGCAGAAGCTACTAGATGCTTCAGAAACTGCCTACACTCTAGGAGCCTACCATGAAGAAGCTGCTCGTTTCACAAAAGCCTGCTGAAACAGCATTTTGGACCAGGCAGGAAATCCCTTTCTCCTTCAATGTCACTGTAACACCTTCTGTAGGTAAAGCTTATTAACATCATGCTAGCTTACAAAATAATATTTTTTGTCCCAATCTATTTTTACACAACAGGCAATGAAAGGTAAATTTGGAGCTGAGAGATAATTAATTGACAACTGGCACACAATCCTTGTCCTGTACAAATAATTGTGGTTTTGCTTTAATTTGACTATATGTAGTTTTCAGAATAATCCCAAAGACTTTATGTACAAAAAAGAAACTGATAATCTTAATGTAGAAAAATTCATAAATGTGATGGCTTAAAGCTCTCTTCAGATATCTGGCAAATGTAGTTATTTGCCCCAAGGCTAGTGATTTGAGAGAGACACTAAGCTGCTTTCAAGATCAAACACTTGCAATTTTACTGTGATTCAGGATGGCTTTAGGCAGGAGCAAGAGATAATGCAAGAAGAAAGTAAGAAATACAGTCCAAGGTTTCATCGTATACAGAATCAAAACCACAGCAAGAGCAACAACTAAACAACAAATAAAAACCTGAGTTCCCTCTCCTGCCTCTATTTGTATTGTACCTTTCACTGGCTTCTTCTCTGTAAGGTTAGCTTTTTTTGATGGATATACAAAAAATGAAAGCTTATGCATAGGCTGAATGCTTCTCTATAAAACCATACCTTTCATAGATGGTCATTATTTCTAATAATGGCCTTAATTATTAAGATTTGAAAATAAAAAGTCTTAGGGAAAAGAAAGTCAATGAGCCAAAGCAGTGCTGTTTTAATTTATTAAGAAGTCCAAGAAAATCAGACAAGATGTGAGTGTAAACAAATCATAAATAAAAATCCAATGTAACATTTAAGCTAAGAATGAATTATTTCTGATCAATAAGTTATTGATCCATTTTAAAGGGCCACCTTAAGTTTTCTTTATGGTTTGTTTTAGCCTTTATATCTGAAAAACACGTTTTTAGCTATATAAGCTAATACCTATAAAGATATTTCATGAAAGATTTTATGTACTAAAATGAAAGCAACTGGGGAATGAATGTAATGGTTTAAACCAAGTATTTGAGAGAACATGCCTATGTGTACTCTGGATAGTTCTGAGGAATAATGTGTAATATTTCTTTTTGTGTTTTTCTTCACATTTTACAAATGTCAGTCTCAACATTAGTATAACTCTTATGGTTGTTGAGGTAAACTAAACTCAAATTAGTTTAGGGAAAATGTATTTACTCATGAACTCCAAGGAAAGGTAGAACAATAAAACAAGGAAGGGATGCAGTTCATTTATTCCACTTATACAATCGGCAAACCCATCCGAGAGGTACTTTTTCGTATTCATTATCTGCTCGATCTTCCAAAATGGGAGACCAGAAAAGTATATAGCATAGCTCCTGATCTCACTTAATTTGAAGTATTATTTACTGGAATTTAACAAATGTGTAGTGAGGTCCTGAGTATATTCCGGTCACTCTTCAAGGAGCTGAGGATATAAAAATGAGTAAGTGATGATCCAAATTCCTGTAGAAATAGTTGATTTCCAAATATGATGCTTATGAAATATTTCATGGATACATTGAGATTTAATTAGGAAAGGATCGTCTTTAGTTACATGATTAGAAAATTCATGGGTTAATAGTCTAAACTGACTTACCTGTTCAAAAGGGATGTTATGGAATCTGAAGTAAATGAGTTTGGAATACAAAGCCTGAATTAAGGTAGTGAGCTAGAAGGAAAGTTTGCTTCACTCACACTCTCAAAGGGAATATTTCAAGTGGTTGTTGCTTTATCATCACTCAGATCATGCCTTGTAAGCAACTATCCGTGGTATTGTAGGTCATTGTTTACATTGCTATTCTATTTTAGGAAAACCTGTGCCACCTTCTACCAGGAAACTACACTACTATTTTTTTTTTAAAGTCCACTACACAATACTTCAGGCTCGAACACTTCCCTGACTTTTCTTGGCCAAAATGTAGCCCAATGACCACCAGTTTCCTGTTCTCTAAGCCCTCTGTCTCTGGAGATACTTCCTCTTCCATCCTCAGTTATGTAGGTAAATACAGCCTCTTTACCTTACTTCTTTCTTGCTGGCCAAAAAGGAGCATTCACAACTTGTTTTCATTTAAAAATTATTGCTACTCATTATGGGACTGTTTCCATCATCTCTGGGATGATTATTTTTGCTTTCATCCTCTTGATCTTACAGCACCGCTTTGCATTTTATCACAAGCACAGCTCACCACATGTCTTAATGAAGACAACAGACAAAGCATGGTTGGAGAACTTGAATACTATCTGACAAATCAATTTATGCTTTTAATTTTAAAATTTTGGTTTAAGTCTAGCTTCTGCAATAAATGTAGCACTATCAAACATAAATATTTTGTTCATGTCACTTACTCTAGCAATAATTAAGGCCGAAGGAGAGGTCTGAAAAACAAGTTTGGGTATTAAATCTTCTCATAACTGATTTCCATAGTCAACAATTTTTTGCATTTTTATGCACTATAATCATTATTAATAGGGTCGTTCAATAATTTTTACTTAAAATTATTTTTTCAGCCAGCTTTTTACCCCTGTAATGTTAGAAAAGCAATTATTTTTTCTTGAATACATGTGTTACTTATTAGCTGATTAATATCTTAATGTTGCAGCTTCACTATCAATTAGATGTGCATTAGCTCTAGATCCTAATATGATCATTAATTTGGAGCAATTTATATAAAGGGAAAGGCAATGTTGTTTGTTTTTTGTTTATGAAAGCTTTAACATTTATTAGCTGTGGTATTTTAAATATTTATTTACATTTTGCCTCCATGTCTTCATCTATGACATATGAATAATATATTTATTCATTCAACATTTTTTCACCAAATGGTTTATGTAGGAACAGTTAAGCAACAATGGATGTAGAGAGAAAATGAAACATGATTGCTACATTTAAGACACTCATATGGGGATGGCTTTGTGGTTAAACATCCAACTCTTGATTTTCTCAGGCCATGATCTCATGGTTCACGGGATTGAGCCCTGCATTGGGCTCCGTGTTGATAAATGTGGAGCCTGCCTGGATTCTCTCTCTCCCTCTCTCCCTGCCCCTCCTCTGCACTTGCTTTTATTCTCTAAATAAATAAACATTTTTAAAAAGATGCTCATATGGCTACTTCTCAAATTATATAACCTCTGCAAAATATTAACTCAGTATACATTTAGCAAAATTTGGTTACTTTCTCTCCCTTTTTAATTTTTTCCAGTATTAATTCCAAAAGATAGCTCCTTGCTAATTGGCCTCAACGCGTTTGGTAGCTACCTCATTATGTTTTGTTTGGATGACCTAATGTTGATTTCTAATTTCTTTCTTTTTTTTAATTTTTAATTTCTAATGCATTTGGTTTACTTAGAATTGTTACTGCTGCAATTTTTAGTTTGCAATACTATTTTACAAGATAATTTAACATTTGGAAAGTAACATTTTTAAGTTTTTGAAATTATGTTTAAATTTTAAAATCTTTAGCTTCTATCCGTGTGTAGGTTCACTTAAACGACATACAGAATTATTTTGAAATTTCAAAAATGGGCATAGCAATTAAGATGAGTTTTATGGAAAATATATTTTTGATAAGTTTATTCATTCTTCTAGGGTAACATGCCATGTTTTGTAACATAGTATAATTATGAAAAAAAGACATTTCATAGATCTAAATGCAGTATGGTATAGAATTTTGGACAATGAACAGAGTTTTAAGATCTATTTCTAACTCATAATATTTTATTAACTTATGACTCTAGGTAATTCACGTTATTTCTTTTTCTTCATTTTCCATTTGTAAAATGGAAGTAATGCTATGTCAGCATGCTTCACAGGGCTGTTGTCCCCTTGAACATGGCTGTCCAGAGTATGATTTGAACAAAGCTGAAAGAAATACTCAAAACAGTTCTTTCAAAAATGGCTAAAATATAAATGAATGTCTAAAATAGCAGAACGTATCAGGCTTTCTCAGTTTCTCAGATACACAGGCTCTAAAGGCCATTTAAATTGAATAAGACAATTTGTACATATAGACCCTTCAACTTCAGTGCAAATATATAAAAGTTAAGCAGTTTCAATTTGTGATTTCCACAAAGTGAAATTATTTATTTTAAGGAAGCTAAATACTTTGTATTTAGAAATATTGTTTTCTGTAGTATTTCAGTTATTAATGTGTACAATAGTTATTCATACAGTGAAGTGACTTTCAAAGTAGTTATCTGTAAAGGAAAATAATGCATAAAAATCACATTTGTTACTTTCAGCACATCTGTAGTCACAGCAGCAAGAAAGTATAATGTGATATCACTATATAAATTAGAAATATTTTATTATAGCATTTAATCTGTGTAAGTACTCAATAGCTTACACATTTTTCTTAGCTGATACATATATGGTTTTAGGAAATGATTCTGTCCCATCATTTCCTTCTCCTCCTTTCCTGCTGTAGAACGAAGAAAAGGAAAATGGGAGGGAAGCAGGAAGAGCTGTAAGAAATAGTGGCTTTATCAGGTTGTGGGTAAAATAACTGTGAGAAAACAAGAACTGTGAGAAGTAACTGAAAAAGCAAAAGAAATTTTGGAGTATATCCATGGCCTTCACAAAGTTGTGGCACCGACTTGACATTTATGTCTTAAATAAAAAGAGAGAAGAATGAAAAGTGAGTGTCTGATTTCGCTAGTCTAACGTTTGAAGTGGCAGAAGTGACGAGTAGCCAGGAAAAATTCATATAATATAGCACAAAGAATATTGGACCAGATCTAGTACCATCCCTGATCGACTCTTTTTTTATTACAAAATATTACAATATTGACTGTATTCTCTATGCCATACTTTTCATCCCTGTGACTTCTTTATTTTCATAACTGGAAGTTTTTATCTCCTAATCCCATTCACCTATTTCACCCATTTCCCTATCCCTTTCCCTCTGCAACCACCAGTTTGTTTTTCTATTTATGAGTCTATTTTGGTTTTGTTGTGGTTTTATTCATTTGGTTTTAGGTTCTACATATAAGTTAAATTATATGATATTTGTGTGTCTCTGATTTACTTCCTTAGCATAATACCATCTAGATCCATCATGTTATTGTGAATGGCAAGATTTCATTCATTTTCTGTGGCTGAGTAACCACTTCTTTAACCGTTTATCTGTCAATAGACATTTAGGTTGCTTCCATATGTTGGCTATTTTAAACAATGCTGCAATAAATTTAAGAGTGCATACATCTTTTAAAATTAGTGTTTTCATTTCCTTTGGAGAAATACCCAGTAATGCAATCACTGGATAGTATGATATTTCTATTTTTAATTTTTTGAGGAACTTGTCCATAGGCGCTGCATGAATTTACATTCCCACCAACAGCGCCCAAGGGTCCCCTTTTCTCCACATCCAACACTTATCATTTCTCATCTTTTTGATATTAGCCATTCTGACAGGTGTGAGGTGATATCTCATTGTGGTTTTGACTTGTGTTTCCTGTTGATTAGTGATGTTGATCATCTTTTCATGTGTCTGTTTGCAATTGTAAATCTTTTTGGGGGAAAAATGTCTGTACAGGTCCTCTGCCCATTTTTGATTGGATTATTTTTGTTGTTTAGCTATGTTAGTTCTTTATATATTTTTTGATATTAATCCTTTATTGGGTATAGCATATGCAAATATCTGCTGTCAAACAAGAAAGAACTGAGACTGCACAGCAAACCACAAGTTAATTTGGAGTTTTTAGGAATTTAAATTTGGAAGACACAGATTCAGGAGCAACTTGAAACATGTTCCAAGCTGGAGAGGAGAAAGACAGAGTTTGTAAATGAAAGCCACAGGTAAATTATTTTGAAAGAATTATGATTGGTATAGGCAAAAATAATTAGCATTGGTCTGCATAGGGGAGGTTACTTGCTAGTTGTCAGGTTGGTGTTCAGTGAAATAAGCCTTATTCTGAAAATTGTAATAGGATTGGCAAGTTGTGGTTGGCATGATCTAAAGTTCATGTACCATGTGTAGTTTTGCATAAAACCAACCTCACCAAAGGCCTTCGGCCTCCATTGTAGGGCCCCTTGATGTTCCTAACTTCATTTCAGATTTTCTGTTCACACTTCTATTCGGTAGGTTGTTTTTTCATTTTGTTGATGATTTCCTGTGTTCTATATCAATGATCTCCTGTGCTTTATAAAAACTTTTTAGTTTAATGCAGCCCAGTAGTTTATTTTGCTTTTGTTTTTCTTGCCTGAGGAGATATACCTAGGAAAATGTTGCTGAGACCAGTGTCCAAAAAATTATTGCTTACATTTTGTTTTTTGTACCCCCCACCCCAGGAGTTTTATGTTTTCAGGACTTTCATTTAGGTCTTTAATCTATTTTAAGTATATATTTATGGTGTAAGAAAGTGGCCCAGTTTTAGGGCACCTAGGTGGCTCAGTTGGCTAAGTGTACAGTACTTGAATTTGGCTGAGGTCATTATCTCAACAGTTCATGACATCAAGCCCTGTGTGGGGTTCTGTGCTGACAGCATGGAACCTGCTTAAGATTCTATCTGTTTCTCTCTCTCTGCCCCTCCCCTACTCCTGCTCTCTCTCTCTCTCTCTCTCTCAAAATAAATAAACAAACTTAAAGAAAGTTGTCCAGTTTCATTCTTTTACTTGTAGCTGTCCAGTTTCCCCTGCATCATTTATTGAAGAGACTGTCTTTTCCTTTTTGTATATTCTTGCCTCCTTTGTGATAGGTTAATTGGCCATATAAGCATGGATTTATTTCAGTACTTTCTATTCCATTGATCTATATATCTATTTTTGTGCCAGGACCATACTGTTTTGATTACTATAGCATTGTAATATAGCTTGAAATCTCGGGTTATGATACCTCCAGTCTGGCACATTATATTTGTGACTCTACAGAATTTACTTTATTACTCTTTTCCTTAATCTTCTCAGGTGTAATTTCAGTCTCTTGGAAAAATGTATGAAAATATAATTTTAGTCATTTAAAAATATTTTTTACTTTTCACACTGTGAGGAAAATGTTATAGTACATGGTAAAAGTACATATTTTAAAAAGCATGTTGATTCCTTATCTTTGTCCCTCTCTTTATGGGAAATATGCTCTTTTCTTAAATTAATACTAATCATTCATTAAACACTAAGATAAACTTCATGAATTTCTGATTGATCTAAATAATCAAAATTTGTATTTAATTCTTTTCTTTGAGACATTTGTTTATATGATTGTTTTCATGCTATTCCAGAGAAAGGTATTTTTCATAAAATGTAAATTTCATTTCTAAATTTCTCATGATGCTATTATTTGTATAAATATTCTTGGCAGCAGTTCTCAAATCATTTTTCTTTATTTACCAAATTATGTGGTAATAAATATTATTTAATCAAAAATGCAGCAGAACACATCCTAAACTTTCATTAGTTTAATATGTTGTATTTTTAGGGTCTATACAAACTTTAGACTTGTAATCAGATTAGTACACTGAATTAACTTTGGATCTTTGTCCATATTGAAATGAGTGAATGTACCTTATTAATGCAGATATTATTTCATATGTATAATTTTAATCCTCAAATAAGTAAGACTTCACTAAGGTAATTTGTATTTAAAAATGTGATATATTTGTGAGTAAGTAGGATTGAATTTGAATAATGCTACAGCAGACTTAATGCAAGAAAATGTGAAGCTTTGCATCAAAAGGAAGTTTTATGTTTAAAAGACTACCACTGAAAAAGTGGAAAAGATAACTTATAGAAAGGGAGAAAATATTTGCAAATCACACATTTGATAAGGGACTTGTATCCAGAATATGTAAAGAACTCTCACAGTTCAGTACTAAAATATAACCCTATTTTAAAATGGGCAAAGGATTTGAGTATACATTTCTCCATAAAAGATAAACAGATGACTAGTATGTACATGAAAACAATGCTCAACACCATTAGTCACTAAGGAAATCCGAATCAAAACCGCAGTGATACCACTTGACACCCTCTGGGATGGCTATAATAAAAAAGATGGGCAATAGAAAATATTAACAAGAATGTAGAGAAACTAGAATCTTCATACATTGCAGGTAGAGTTGTAAAATGGTGCAACTCTTTGGAAAAACTTTGGCAATGCCTCAGAAAGTTAAGTATATAAAGTTAACATTTGAGCCAGTTATCTAATCCTAAGTATATACTCAAGAGAATTAAAAATATATATTCATCAAAATGTTCATAGCAACATTATTCACAATATCCAAAAGTGGAAATAACCCAAGTGGCTATCAGCTGATGAATGGATAAACAAATGTGGTATAACCATATAAGTGGAATGTTACTCAGCCATTAAAAGTAATGAAGTACTTATGATATGCTATAACATGGATGGAACTTGAAAACAGCTAAGTGAAAGAAGGCAGACAAAAGAGGGTGTATATTCTATTATTCCACTTACATGAAATATCCAGAAAAGGCAAACTGTCATACAGATAGAAAGATGAGTGGTTGCCAGAATATTTGGGAGTTGGGGCTTGGAGAATGACAGCTAATGGCTCCTGAGTGTATCTTCAGGGTGGAGAAAATGTTTTGGAATTACACAGTGGTGAGGTTTGCACAATTCTGATTATCCTAAAACCACTGAATTGCATACTTCATAAGGGTGAATTTTATAATATGTGAATTATTACTTAAACAGTGATAAAATTAGAATGATCGAGTATTTTCTTAATTTGAATATGTATCAGGATATTCAGGAAAAAAACAGGATACAAAGAATATAATTTGAGGGGATATAATTTAAAAAGAAATTAGTTTAGATTTTTCAGAAGCAGAAAAAAATGCAAACTTTTGAACTTTCATATTTATTATTGAACACAGAGCTGTCTACTAATTATATGAGAAAGTATATTTCACTAAATCAGAAATCCAAACGCTACACACTGAGGGATGTAGTGTGTATTTAAATCAGTCCCTGAGGGTTTGTAGTTTATGATTCTAATACATAGATTTCAAAAGCATTAACACAATACTATCATGTATAATATCATACATATCACACATATCATTATCATGTATAATGATTAATGTTCCAGTACACACATATACTACAGACACACAGCTAAGAATTACTCTACTCATTTAAGTAACAGGGAAGTTATATTTTAGGGTAAAAAATACTCTTGTAAGTTCACAGGCTTAGGAATTTCCATATTTTCAAAACACACCATTGTAGCAGAATAGGTTGTTTAGTATTTTTGATGAATTCTATATTTTGTTTGAAGTCAGAAGGTCCAACAAATTATTTAATCAAGTGTTACTGAGAAAACATAAAACATTTTTTGAGGTATTATAATTCGATTCACTTGTAATTTCCAATAATTTAATTTGAATATTTTTTTAACTTTCTAGCACATCTTTTGAATATTATGCTCATGTGACCCTCGAGATAGAATGTATAACTATTATTCCTCAATTTTTACCAATGAGGAAACAGAGAAAATATTAAATATAATATTGCATATTCAGATGGTTTATTATAAAACCATGATGAAAACCACAGATACCCTAATATACCCCACCCATTTTCTTATCCTGTTTGAATAGTATTGATTGAAGAGTGCTGTTGGTGGAATGAGAGAAGGATATGTATGTGTGTATATATATATATGTATATATATATATATAATGTATGTATATATATATAAAATTGAACAATTAGATGCAACTTCTTATAATATTTTTTGTTAAGTAGGATTTAGAGATTATAAGAGATTCAAGATGTTCTCAACATAAAAATATGTTATCAATTAGATCATGTTACCATATGTACTTAAAAAATATCTGGGCGGCTGCTGTGTCCTCAAGGCTAATAATTATGTAAGTTAGAAACAACACACCATATGGTTCCTCCTCCCAAATGAAAGCCAGTTACTCTCTAATGAAGCATTTCAGTAGAGCATTTTGGCTCTTTCCCAAATAAATTCAAATTCGTTTCTTTTTAGGAATGACTACTGATCTAATGATGGCCCTGGGTTTTGGTGCCCCCTCTGATGCCTTACGTAACTGTAAATCTCATTCTACCTTTTAAGACAATAGACTGTCACAGTGCAGTGCTCTTACTTAGTTTGCCAAACATCCCTTGGTAGAGAAATCCCTTACCATCTCAAGATGATATTATGGCACTTTTACATTACTCCAACTATGGAGACTTTCCCCAATCTCCTACCTTCAAGATGGAAATTGGACAGTTGTAACAAGGACACACAAGGTGTTGTTTCATGACAGAAGTTGCAGGATAGAGATGAGTCTCTGTTCTATGTTAGGTAGCTCAGCCCCATAGAAAACACAATTACTAGTGAGCATATTGATGTTCTCAGCAGATGCCTATTTTGGAATTGAGGCCAGTATTTGCCACATCAGTGAATCTTTTCTACCTTTTATTTACTTTTTTAAATTGTAGATTTAAAAAAAATTGATGTTTATTTATTTTTGAGAGACAGAGTGTGACCAGGGGAGGGGCAGAGAGAGAAGGAGACACTGAATTCGAAGCAAGCTCCAGGCTCTGAGCTGTCAGCAGAGTCCGACGCAGGGCTTGAACCCACAGACCACGAGACTGTGACCTGAGCTGAAGTTGGATGCTTAACCAACTGAGCCACCCAATGCCCCTAAATTGTAGATTTAGAAGATAGAAACTTGACAGAGCACTCTAGTAATAAGGAACCCTTAATAAGGGTGCTGTGTGATATTTTTGCGTTTTAGAGAATACCTGGACTTAACATTTCCTCTCATTTTATTGTCCTTAGAAATTACTTAACATTTATTCTTTTTTTTTTAAGTTTATTTATTTATTTATTTGGATAGAGAGAAAGAGCCAGAGAGGGGCAGAGAGAGAGGAAAGAGAGAATCCCAAGCAGTCTTTGTGCTGTCATTGCAGAGCCTGACACAGGGCTCCAACCCAGGAACCATGAGATCATGATCTGAAACTGAAACCAAGAGTTGGAGGCATAACTGTAACCAACGGAGTCATCCAAGTGCCCCAACATTTTATTCTTGTGAAGTACAGTAAATTCCTGAAATGTTAAACACATTCTTCATGGAAATTATTATTTTCTTCTCCTCACCAGTTCAAGAACTATTGTCTTTTCTATGAGATAATACTTTTGCATCTTATTAAATGCTAATGTAAGAATATATGATCATATATTTTCCTATCATGTAATCCCTTTTCTTCCCTTTTCTCATTTTTTCACAGCAAACTGTTTTACTTAGACATTTTTAACAATTCAGTATAATTGTAATTTTTGATAAATGTCAGCTATTGTGACTATCCCAAATAGAGCTACACATTTGAAACTTGTAACATACTCAATCAGCAAAAAGGAAAGAATGAATGAAAAAGAAGAAAGGAAAGGGAAGTGGAGGGGGGAGGAAGGGAGGAAATCAACGCTTTTTAAAATCTTCAATTCCTGAAACTTGATGCATACATTTTTCTCTGAGGAGTGGAATTGTAGTTGTACAGAATAATGATTTGTCGTCATTAAACCACCAATTCATTTAGCTGACCAAGAGAATTTCCTCTTGACCAGACTTCCTGCCCTGTCCACCTCTGTGTATCATGTTTTTGTGAGTTTTTCTCTACCATAATGATCTGTGCTGGGATATCACTTTCTTGTATCAGAGGTCTTAGTCTCCATTTTCTCTTTGTGAACTTCTTTTAGCTCATCCCACTAATGTTTTAACAGGTTTGCTTGCTTCCTCCTATATTTTTCACAAACTGTTGTTTTCTTGTCATATTTACTTCTTATCCTTGATTTCAGTATGCTTGCTTAATGCTTCCCTTCTGTTCCCAGACCTTAGTGTTCAGTATTTTTTTTTCTATATGCCTCTGTGATAAAGCTGCTTTTTTCTGCAGTTTTTGTCAGAAAAACATTTGATTTGGGTTTGTTGACCTTAAAAATATGTTATTTTACCAGAGAAAATGGGCTTATTTAGGAATATCAGAGAATTGCGATTTGGGGCAAACAAGCTATGGCAAAAACCATAGGCTGGTCTAACAAAAAAGGAGAACATAATTTTATGGAGAAGGAGGAAGTTGGAAGGGGTTGTTTTGAAGGAAAGTCTGTTGAAGAAAAGCAGAAGTTCAGTGATGGATAGTTTCTCATTGGCTGTGTTGCTGGAGTAGTCAGTTTCTTTAGGGATGCTGTGTATGTCTTTGTTGAGGCCTAAGATTGATGATTCTTCCTTGTTAATGATTCTTCTTTTTGGTCTGTAATTGACAGTTCCTCTTGTAATCGTGGTACTGTGTGAGAGCTCCCCCTTCTGGCCTCATGGCTCCATTTTAGTGAGGTTTCTCTATTAAATTTTTCACAGGTTCCAAGTGAATAATCTATAGATGCAGTAACATTCCCTGAAAATCTATGAGAGCAGAGAGCTTCTTTCCTAATCATTGTTGTTCTCAAAACCAAGGCACGATGTCTGGCCCAGTAAATGTTTGGGCCTCGTCTATAGCAGGTCAGATGGCATACCTATTTATGGCATGTTCAACATTCTTGTTGGCTATAAGTATCACCAGTATCTTGACATAGACTGTGTTACAGAGGGCATGCAATTAATGACATTTATGCTACCTGGGCTAGAAAATCAAAAGATTTTGGCTACTACATATTAAGAGATAATTTTTTCCAGATGCCTCAAAACATTTTGAAGTTGTAAGACCCATGTTTTTATTTTTAACCTAACCTTTCATTTTCATGAATACAATATATTCTTTGTGAAATTATGAAAAATAAATATTCCTTTGTAGATATACTAATTGTACTACAGACAGCTCAGTTGCCCAAGGACATAGACGTATACTGACAAGAGCAAGCTAGACTTTGTCTTCTGATCCTCACTCAAAAACCAAAAGATTTTGCTGTAGTTACAATGAAAGATAGAACATAAGAAAATAATAAAAAATAAATGTCTCTTAATTTTCTTTAAGGTTATTTCAACTTGATGTAGTTTTATTTTATCAGAGCTGACCTTTTGAGCAGTGAAAAGACAATATCACCCCCGTTGAACATTAATTCATACTAATTAGATGTTAGGAAGTCATGTGACTGCAACAGCTGAGCAAACGGACATATCTGAGGAGATTTTAAAATGTGTACCTTCAGACTCTGATATATCCGATACCTTTGCTGGCAATTTGCTGTTGGCTGGGAAAACACTATTGTTTAGACTTACTATCTCATACACTAGGCATCTAGCAGACATATGGTACATCAGGAACAGAGTGATTTATATTATCTCTTCCTAGCATCATACCCACCTCTTTGTTTTACCTCTCTATATAGCTCTCATGATCATTTCAGTATGAAAGACACTGTAAGTCATATATGTAATAAAATTTTTAGGGGGCAATTAACAACAGTTCAACTTTGTCTTCTCATTTCCTTTATTTTCCCATCTGCCCTCCATACACATGCTTAAGTTATTACTTTCCCCTTTCTCATTTAAAAACAAGAAGATTCCCCCTTCTTGCCAATGGCTAGTGCTGCTATCCTTATAAAACTACAGATAATTAGAAATTACTTACTAATGTGACTAATTTGCTTTGAGGAAATATTTGAGCATGTTATAAATGAGTTAGAAGTTGAAGTAATGAAGCAAATAACAAAGGCAAAGAAGCATTAATCTTATTTTACAAAAGGTCTTTATAGTCACATCCCAGAACAGGGTGTCTGCAGATTAAAGAAAATTAACATAGAGGAACAGTGAGATTGTTTGTACAGGCATTATTCAAAATGTGTACCCACAATTTGCAATCTAGTTATCTATCCCCTACCACCTTGTCAAATACTTTTTATTTTTCCTGTTAAGGTAACCCATCAAATTTAGACTTATATGTTAGACTACGAGTTGAATCTAGCAGAAGAAATTTCCTAATAGATGAAAAAGCCTGTGATCATGCCATTTCTTAAGATGCCATGGAATTAACCACAGTTTACATATGATAAACACCACTCTCACTTCTCCATTTTTTGTCACCTAATATATTTAATTAGCTGGGTTCCTTTACACCCATACACCATTCCCCTTCCACTGTATTCTATTCCATATTCCATACCCCATCCAGAAGACTTTTTTTTTAAATTTAACTCCAAGTTAGTTCATTAACATGTAGTGTAATGATGATTTTAGGAATAGGATTTAGTGATTCATCACTTACATATATAACACCCAGAGCTCATCACAGTAAGTGCCCTCCTTAATGACCATCACCCCTTTTGCCCATTCTCCCACCCAACACCCCTCCAGCAACCCTCAGTTTATTCTCTGTATTTAGGAATCTCTTATGGTTTGTCTTCCTCTGTGTTTTTATCTTATTGTTGCTTCCCTTCCTCCATGTTCATCTGTTTTGTTTCTTAAATTCCACATATGAGGGGCGCCTGGGTGGCGCAGTCGGTTAAGCGTCCGACTTCAGCCAGGTCACGATCTCGCGGTCCGTGAGTTCAAGCCCCGCGTCGGGCTCTGGGCTGATGGCTCAGAGCCTGGAGCCTGTTTCCGATTCTGTGTCTCCCTCTCTCTCTGCCCCTCCCCCGTTCATGCTCTGTCTCTCTCTGTCCCAAAAATAAATAAAAAACGTTGAAAAAAAATTAAAAAAAAAATTCCACATATGAGTGAAATCATATGATATTTGTCTTTCTCTGGCTTATTTTGCTTAGCATGACACACTCTAGTTCCATCCACATTGTTGCAAATGGCAAGATTCCGTTCTTTCGCATTGCCAAGTAATATTCCATCGTATGTACTCTCTATCATTTATCTTTTGGATAAATACCTCGTAGTGCAATTGCTGGGTTATAGGGCAGTTCTATTTTTAATTTTGACCTTTGATGGCTTATTATTGCCAATATGTGAGACCTAATAGGCAATTCATAACCAAACCTCAGAATACCTTAGAAGTGTTAACCTCCTGACACACACTCCTATGCACTCTTACAACAGCTCACTGAGAACAAAAAAGCTGAATTAAGTGTAAAGCTCACAATCTTTAAGAGGCTTATAAATATTTAACTTTTAATTTTAATAAACTTATTAAGTATGGATTTTCTTAATATACCCACGGGAATGCAAAAATTTGTATTCTAAATGACTAACCAAAATTCATTATATTAATTTTTGAAAACTAAAAAGATGTTTAAGTTTTTATTCATATTTTATATTTTATACGTATATTTTAATTCTTTAATTTTTCCAAAATTAATTTTTATGTTCAATATTTAACAGACGTTAATTTTCAGATATTTTTCTTCAATTTGTTAATATTTGAGTTATTTAGCAACATGCTGTTTTTCAGTTGCACTTTTCTGGGAAACTTTAGGTAGGATGTAAAATAAAGTGTTGAACAGAACTTCTTCCAGATAGATCTGTCCAGCAGCGCCTGGGTGGCTCAGTCATTTAAGCATCCGACTTCGGCTCAGCATCCGATCTTACAGCTCATGGTTTCGAGCCCCACTTTGGGCTCTGGGCTGACTGCTTGGAGCCTGGAGTCTGTTTCAGATTCTGTGTTTCCCTCTCTCTCTGCCCCTCCCCACTCACACTCTGTCTCTCTGTCTCTCTCAAAAAAATGAATAAACATTAAAAAAAAAAAAAAAAAAAAACAACGATCTGTCCAAATATATATCAGTTTGAATCATGACCTGGCATTACTGGTAGGGTAACTCTGGCTTTATTACTTAAATTCCCTGAATCACATGTGAAAATGGTGGCAATAATATATACTCTCTTGTGTGTTGCAGGGTTGAGCTAATGCATGTAGTTAACCTTCAGTCTATATGAGTTATCATCAATGATGATGGTTATTGTTTAAGCTTAAAAATATATATAAATAAGTATTTTATTTTCTTAGACTCGGAAGGAACATGAAAATTAGAAATAGATGATGATAGGGGCGCCTGGGTGGCGCAGTCGGTTAAGCGTCCGACTTCAGCCAGGTCACGATCTCGCGGTCCGTGAGTTCGAGCCCCGCGTTGGGCTCTGGGCTGATGGCTCGGAGCCTGGAGCCTGTTTCCGATTCTGTGTCTCCCTCTCTCTCTGCCCCTCCCCCGTTCATGCTCTGTCTCTCTCTGTCCCAAAAAAAAATAAATAAACGTTGAAAAAAAAAATTAAAAAAAAAAAAAAAAAGAAATAGATGATGATATAATACCAAAGCAGATATGGTACTATTGAAGTAGTATTGAAAAAAATCAAAGCCAACTCAACTTGTTTTCTAATTTTTTTTTAATAAGTGTGTATTTAAATAATGCTTCCGAAGACTATACTTTCAGGGATCATTTGTATAGTTTGTTAAATGATGCTTCAAAAGTAGAATTAAACATTTTTTCCTCAGTAATTTAGATAAATATTTTGAAAAAAACTACATGTACCTTTGAAGGTGAAGATAAGAAAAGGAAAGAGGTAAAAACTATAATGTTAACTAAAATCTGAAATGTTCAAAATATAAAGTTTTGGGGTACCTGGTTGGCTTAATCAGTTAGGCACCAACTCTTGATTTCAGTTCAGGACATGATCTCATTGTTCATGAGCTCAAGCCCACATCAAGCTGTATGCCTGCAGTATGTACACTGCTTGGAATTCTCTGTCTCCCTCTTCTCTACATTTCCCCTCTTTGTTCTCTTTCTCTCTCACACACACAAAAATAAATAAACTTAAAAAAAAAACAGAACTGCTTTAAAAATAAATAAATAAATAAATAAATAAATAAATAATAAAATATAAAGCTTATAATAACACAGTTCTAGTTGGTCTCATTTTTAGAATACAAATTATAATGAGGTTACTTGCATATTGTCAAGGTTTGCTTATGTGTGCATATATGTGTGAAATACATATACACATATATATATATATTTTTAAGTTATTTTGCAGGTATTTGAAAAGCTTTCCCAAGTGTGAAATAATATTTTTCATTTTACAATATAATTCACAAGAAAGGAACCAGCAGTCACTTTGGGAAATGACAATCATAGCAATAATATTTATAGTATCTAATATGTATTGTGCTTTTACCGTGTACCAAAAGTAATCCTATAATCCTCCAATGTACATAAAAGTGTAATTTTTATAATAATTCTATAAGCTTTATTGGCACTATTTCATGGTTGAAAACACTAAGATTAATATGTTTTAGAAGTGATATAAACATAGTAACCCTTTAATTTTTTTCTTAAAAAGAGCCTTAAATTTATAAAAGTATACATTGATATCTGTATTTCTACAAACAGGTTCTTCTCATCTTCTAGATGAAAGGCTGCTAGGCACATGTGAAGTATTGTATTTTATAGCCTTTTCTAAACTCAAGGAGGTATTTTTGGCAGAGTTAACACTAGACTACTTAATAGTGATGAATGTTTGCCTTTATTGGAAAGTAAAGTGTAATTTTAATAAGCAAATAAAAATATTAAACTTCATATGATAAATTAATAGCAAAGAACAGAAAGCTGGACCTAGCAAATTTTTACATTAAATTTTCATTACAGTATTACAAGATGGTGAAGATGCTTAACTGACCATGTCACTTCATTTGGAAATGACTGAAATTTTATATTAATGTGGTATATATGTATACTTCCAGATGGATACTGAGGATTATCTTCAATACAAAAAAGGATCAAATTACTGTTTATCAACTTCTGTGGTTTTATGTTGTATCGATACATGAAAAGTTTGATCAGTATGATCCTATATCTATAAAACCTTAAGTGATCATTGTAGCTTCCACTGATATTTCTCTCCTGTAATTTATCAACTATTTTATGGTTGTATAGTTATACTAGTAATTTTTGTACCATGTGTTATTTTTCTCTTTTTAACTAGGCGGCACACCTCTGGAGTATAGAGACTGTATATTTATGCTTTTGTTTTTCCCACAGGACTTAAATAAATTCTCTGCATAGTAGATGTCTAATAATTTCCTAATTCAGACTATAAACAATAGTACTTGAGTATAAACTTTTTGGCTAGACCCTTATTGTACTATAATGAGTAATCTCTAAAATTTTAACAAATATTAAAACAAGATATCTATTGTTAAATATTTGCTGTACTGTCCAAATTCCTCAACTAGAACTCAGATTTTCTTAAAGGCTTTCATCCAGTTGATGTCTCTGCTTTTCATTTTTGGTCTTCCAATTCTTATAAATACCCAACCAAAGCCCTTAAAATATTTACTTTTAGCATTCCAGGCAGAGCTCTAATACTAAATGATTCATATTCCGATGCTCAGATCATTATCTTTAAAAATGTTATTAGGCCCTGCATGACAGTATGCCGTTTGACCAATAATCCTGTTGAATATGCACACAAAATATTAAGTGATAAAAATAGCTAAGTAAAATGAACATATCTGCTGAAATGTATATATGTAAGTGGGTATGTTTTTAAAAATTTTTTTTAACATTTGTTAATTTTTGAGAGAGAGAGAGAGAGACACACACACAGAAAGAGTGGGGAGGGGCAGAGAAAGGGAGACACAGAATCCAAAGAGTCTCCAGACTCCAAGCTATCAGCACAGAGCCCAACAAGGGGCTCCAGGAAACGTGAAATCATAACCTGAGCCGAAGTCGGACGCTTAACTGACTGAGCCACTCAGGCATCCCATAAGTGGGTACGTTTTTAAAGAAAAAAAAAATGGCAGTGGAATGGTTACAGCAAACATTCAGGAACAAACACCAAATGCTAAACTAATCATTGGAGTGCCTTGACCTTCTTATACTGGTTCCATTATTTTGTCTGCCCCTCATTAGTGACAGATGGCATGGGTTAGGGTCTCAGTGGGCTGTTCCCATATTTCAGACTTATCAAGATACCTTATTTAATAACCGCGTTATTCAATTTCCAAAAATGCAAGCAAACAATTATGTATAACACTATGCTACTAAGTATGTGTTAATAATTTAGTTTTCAAACTTTAATCTGTTTTCAAGGTGAAAAAGAACGCTGGTGTAGTGAAAAGTGAATGATCACTTCATGTTTGGCCTTCCTTCCATTTTCGACTTAAAAATTAACTATGTACCTAGTCAGAGGTATTGAATAATGTTTCCTTCTACCTAAAATTGCTGTTGAAGCTTTTTTTTTTTTTTTTTTTTTTTTTTTGCCTTATACACTTCCAGTTATCTCTAGGGACAGCTTTGGGTAATATTTTAAGTTACAAAAATATTTTCTTATGATATGATTACATAAATCCTTTATCTACAAACACAAATCATTCAAGGGTTTTGTATTTGAAGTTTTCAAAATAAGCATATAAAGCCAGTGGCTATGTAGCAAACCTCTAAACTTCTTTTTTTCCTTATTCTTGTAAAAATATTTTATGTCTTTCAACTGTAGGAGAGGTGTTTCTTTCTATAAAGAAATCCCACCATGAGGTTTCTATTTTGATAATGGTCTTGTGGATGGGGCATTTGGCCGGGTCATCAAATGATCTATATCTTACCAGCTGTACAGTTTCCCCACTGCACCACCTGCCTTCCCACCTCCAGACCTTGAGAAAGTCATTTAACTTTATTAAGTACCTATTCCTGTCTTTACTTAAAAGTGCCATGAAAAATAAATTCAATAAATGCTTATAACTGACTTTGAGTAGTATTCATAGGTTGAGATTTTTTTTTAAAGGGAATAACATCATCTCTTTGTGTTTTTTTGCTCATCCTATTTAGCCACTTAACACAATTCCCAACTGGAAAGAAAATCTGTATCAATAGATCTAGTTATCTAGGTCTATAACTAGTTCTATTGATATAGATTTATGGAGTGTTTTTTCAGCATCTTGAGCTTTCTAATGATGTATGGCATGGAGCAGCCTGCATCAGCTGAGCCACTTGTACAATTGTGTTGTGCATCATGTCAAACATAGAAAAGGAGGGATGATGAATGAATACCCTTTTGTTTTGGTGGTTATTAAATGTCTTCACTTTCATACAATGAGAAATTTGATAAACAGAGTTGAGCTTCATGGTTAATGACATTTCCAAATCCTAGAATGTCTGTAAATAATGGAGTAACTTCATTATAAACAATGGAAGATAAAACAAAGAGCCTCTCTTCCTGACACATGAGAATAAATTACTTCACATCTCATCTCTATTTAGAGAATGATGTTGAAGCCTCTTCATTTATCCTCTGATATACATTTTTGGATAAATGATGGTGGTCTTTTTAAACCTGAAGTCCAAATGGCTTAATACGATAAAATATGTGACATTTTATAGGCATTTTGTAATATGTCTTACATGTCACTATATTGCAGTTACATATAATATCAATTATTCCCTAAGGTATTATGTAGTTGTAGATCATAAACTTTTTGCTTAAATTAAACATCACAGCTGGTTGCTTTAATTTGATGCATTATGCCACAAATGTTTCAACAGCTTGAGTAAAATGAGCCATACTGCAGATTCAAAAGAAGAGCGAAGGTCAACGCACATGAAGCCTAGTCATTTGCAAATTTTCTTTGGGCATATTAAAAAGCATTCTGCAGATTATAGTTTAATGGAATGTAACAAAAAAAAAAAAAGAAAACAGAGTAACTATTGCAATGGTGTTTTACATAGGAAAGCGATACTATAAATTCTTAGTTTCATTTTAGTGTTTACAATAGCATTTTTTTAGTAATGAATATTGTGCTTTGAGAGTGGTGTTTACTTATTCCATTTTGAGGCCTTGCCTCTTTCAAACTTAAAACATCACTAAGTCTGCAAAGGAAGGCAGTTAGAAGAAAAGAAAGACAGGAATGATTGCCTTCCTTCTCATCCTCTACCCAAAAAGTGCCTCCCAGCCCCAAAAGACTAGAAAACTGTCTTTCACTGATTATTTTTGCACTCCAGAAGTCTTTAGCTAAGAGGATTGATAATAATACCGTTAAGATTATCATTCATCATAACATAAACCCAATTTTAAAGCTGTTGTGACTTCAAGTATATTCTTGAGCACATAGTAATTGGCCCTAAATATTATTAAGGCAATTCATAAGTTAAAATAGTCATCACTAATGAGCAGAAAATAGTCTCCCACATTATGTATCAGTAACACAACCAACATGAAAGAAGTTAGTTGGTTAATACTGTGGCATTTCAAGATGTGATAAAAAACATTACTTCATTAGTCATAAAATTATAGCATTTTAAAGCTGAAAGAGAACCAGAAGATCTCTGAGTTCTCAACAGTCATCTAATCATCATTTCTCTGTTCAGAAACACTAGTTGTCCTTAATGAGTAACTCTCATATTACGACATTTGGAGCCAAATCAAATTCCATCCATATGCCACTAAACTATACTCAGTTCCATGCACTCTGATCTGGCCAGTGTGTAGTGTGTGTATGTGTGTGTCTGTGTGTGTGTATCTAGCCAGTATTTAATGTAATGTTCTTCCTTTCAACGTAGCTCAATTATTATCTCCTCCTAGAGTTATCCCAAATCCTTTCAACCAAAAATATTTTTTTATTGGTGTATCTATAGAATTTTATTAAGGAATTTAAGTTATGTGATTCTTTTAGTCTCATATTCATTATTTTCACAGTGAGAGTAAAAATAAAACTCCTTTTGTTCGTGTATCTATCACTCATCTCTTCCTCAGCTCACCATCCCTCTTTGTACCTAATGTATACTGAGGTGAATTACATCATTGTAATCTAACACTTTTCTTTAAACATATGAGGAAATTGAGTTTCAGAGATTGTATTTTCTAAACACAATAAAATAGTATTATCTCTAGGATCAAAAATTCATTTCTGGCTCACCATACATAGTTGCCTCATAACATATAGGTGAAAAGTGTGCTCTGCTTAAAGTTACTGATACAAGTTTGGAACTATAGGTTTTGAGGTGCTCAACTCATCTTTCATTATTTTTAGGAGTAAAAAACATGGCTTGACTGCCCTATCTCTTGTCTTTTTCAAGCTGTCCTGTGGACCTGCATTTCTGTAGTTGATTTCAGCAGCAGTAATAATCCGCCTTACCTCACCTTGCCTGCAACTTGGGAGAAAGTATAATCAATTGAAAAGATTATGTCATTTCTGTATAGAGAAACCCAAATGTGGTCATGTTCCAACTTTGCATTTACATTTCAGTTATTTTTGGGTCACTCTTAGTCCCATGCCTTTGCACAGGTTAAGAACTGTCTTAAGATAGATATTAATCTTTTCTCAATGGAGAGGCATGTATACTCTGGAGGTAGATGTTCTGGGTTTGAATCTCAACTATGCAACTTACTAGTTCTGTGATTTTGAGTAAGACAATGAAGTCACCTGTACCTATGACTTCTAATGTGAAAATTATAATAGTGTATAATAATTGTGAGATGAGTGAATTAGTAATTGTGAAGCATTAGAATACCATATGTGTTTCTGCTAGTGTTGGCATTTTCTTACAATTGAAATGGCCATTTCATTTCCTTCCAGACATAAAAAAGAATGCTTTCCAAGAAAAGGATTCTTCTTTCAAATATCCTCAATGACATTACTTCTAGAGATTTTGTTTTGTCTCAACACTTTCTTTCCCCCCTGAGCATCCAGTGTGTTTGAGCATCTATCCTGTTGCATAATTTCACTGCCTAAAATCTTTTATTGGCATAAAACTGCAAAATCCCTGGTGTGTGAACATCCCAGTTTGAAAGAAAATATTATCTTATTTTCACTTCAATGGACTTTTCTTTGTCTACATGAAATGACTAGTGTGGGAACTTCAGGTATAGAAAAGGTGATGGTTGAGGGAATTTTAGCTGTGGGCAGATGTCCAGATAACAATATATTACTCATCATTAAGCTCTGGTCTGGTCTTAAATATGCAACTAGAGGCACTGATAACACAGGCTGAAGTGTCTTTGAACAATGAACCAAGTGGGCTCTTGCAAGGACTTTTGGTAAGAGACACTGACATTAGGAGTCATTGTTTGCTTTTTAGAACATCTTAAAGTTCAATGGTAATAAGCTTATTCCATTTTATGTAGATTCAGATGTGACTTCGGGAATGAAAAGTACAAACATGTTTTCGAAGAAGCATTGCCATGTTTCCACAGGGTACAGAAGATATTTTAGTGGTTTTATTTTTAAAATTAGGTATCTTAAAATCTTACATTTTATTGTGACTCTTTATATGTCGTTTTTGCATAATTGTTCTGAATATCTTTTTCTGCATAATTGTTTCTGTTTAATTTACTACCTTTCACTGTTTCATATGTAAGTTAAAACTATTGGCTCAAACTAAGCTGATAATCTTTGATACTTACTATGTAGCAGCAATTTATATTTCTAAGAATGAATAAATGGCCTTAACATTTTTTGCAATTAAAAAGGAAAACTTCCGTGAGAAATATCAACAATTATTAATTATAAAATATTGAGAAATTTATTTAGCTAATTTTAGTTAATATTACATACATTATCTTTGTCAGTGTTTTCTGGCCATTTTTAATAGCTCTTCTAGATCTTCAAGTGGTTACATACCTCCATTACATATATAGTCATTTTAGTATACTCAAGTATTATTTCTTAATCTCTTAAATTCTTAAACAGGGAAAGTCCTTTAAACTTTTTGAAACTAATAAGAAAACATCATGTTTTTTAAAAATTCAAATTTAAGTATTTAAGATTTATAGTTCAGTATAAAATTCACTCACTTAAATATCAACCTCAATTTTATTTCTATAATGCTACACACACACACACACACACACACACACACACACACACACACACACGAGTGGTGGGGACTGAAAGGGCCAGGAGAGAGAGGTTAACACTGAACTAGAAAAAAAAATAGTGTGTTATTTAAACTTGGGAGAAAGGAAACCCCCAAAAGTGTGGAGATGATGCTTTTGTCCATATCATTATCCTTAATATAAAAAGAAAAAAAATAGCACTTAGAGTTAAGGCCAACTCTATCTTTCCGCTCTTCCCCTATCTATACCAACCTCAAAGTGCAATTCCACTGCTGGGGAAACAGTAATCTACATGTATTTTACAGTGATATCTTTGCCATGGAAAATTGCAAATTCTATGCACTTGTTCTTGGCGTAGAAAATAAATACTGAATTAAATACTGGAATGGATTAATTTTAAAGAATAGCAATTCAGGGGTGCCTGGGTGGCTCAGTTGGTTAAGTGTCCAACTTTGGCTCAGGTCATGATCTCGCGATTTGTGAGTTTGAGCCCCATGTCAGGCTCTGTGCTGACAGTTCAGAGTCTAGAGCCTGCTTCAGATTCTGTGTCTCCCTCTCTCTCTGCCCCTCCCCTGTTCACGCTCTGTCTCTCTCTGTCTCTCAATAATAAATAAACGTTACCAAAAAAAAAATAGCAATTCAGAAATTTAGTGAACAGTGTTGCAGTAAAGTTGATTTATTCCAATATTTAATGGTTTTCTTCCAAATATGATTGTATTTATTATGTATTTGTGTGAAATCACAATATTGTCTTTTGCAGTCCTTTCTTTTTTATGTAACAGCCAAGCAAAATGTGAATGAAAGTATATCATGCATAATCCCTCATCATGATAATGAGCTAAAGTCAGTAACACAAATTTACCAAAGAACATGGGCAAATATATCTGCCTGTATAAACCTTCTCATACATGAACACACACACATACACAGAGCCATTCATAAACCATAGGCAAAATATAAATTTGTGAATATAAAGATTGATATTTAGCAGAACATGGAGATTTATGTTCATTTAAGCTGTTCATTTGCTAAATATTTTATATTGGGCATTTTTTCTGAACTTTAAAACTATTTATATTTATGATGGTATTAATACTTGCACTTGCAATGTCACAGGGCAGTTGTGACAATCACTTGAACTAATATGTGTGAAAAATGCTTTAAAAACTAGGAATTGAGAAGAAATTGAAAATGTCTTTTAAAGAATTAAAAGAACCCAATTATAGCTAAGTTCCATCTTATCATTAAAGAATGAATGATTTTTATTTTATTCATTTATTCCATACCATAAAAAGCATTGAATTGCTTTTTCTTGTTAATTCTAAAATTCTAGCCTAACTTTAATACTGAAAATAACAAAGTCAGTGCCCCCACTCCAGAATATATGGAACAATTTTACTTAAGAATAGGATACATAATTTCTCGAGGAAGTATGTGAAAAAGTCTAGCCATGAATTAAGAAGAATCACACAAATAGTAGGCAATGTTTATCAAGTACTTACATGATCTTCTTGTTTATAACTGTATGATGTAGTTTCTTTTATCATCCCAATTTGATGAGAAAATTGAAGAAACGAGGTAAAGTAACTTTCCTATCACAGTTGCTCTTTAATAAAATTATCAGGAAATATTTCAAGCATATAAATGCTTGAGAGGTAAAATAACATCCCTGTACACAAATAGAGCAAGTAGTCAAGTGAGAATTGGAAACCCTGCAATCTGACTCCTGAGCTCATGGTCTTAGGAACTGCTGTCCTTGTTTTCTTACCATGTTAGGTTCAAGGATAGTTTTTTTTTTAAAGTAAATATATCAATATAATTAATGACAGAAGTAAGGTAAAGGAGACAGCTATAAATTGTTTCCATATGTCAGTAGAGGTGATGTTATTTATCAGCAAAAACAAACAACAAACTTTGTATTTAAAAACCCACAAAACTTTGTTATGTTTCCAAAATGTGTATGTTCACTAAAGACAGTGCATGTGAATTTAGTTTAATTCCCACTAATATTGATTTGAGTACCTACCATATGCCAGGAATAGTGTACTTGGGATTCATAAAGAATGATGAGATGGAGAAAGGAATTCTGCTTGCCCTAAGATAAAGGAAGAATAAAAGATAGACAAGTGAAGACAGTCTGAGACACTTTTCAGGCAGAATGTACAGAGTTCTAAAATAGCCAGATATATATGAGGAAACTAAAAATAATTCATTGTTAATGGAGAGAGGAGTGAGGTGGAGAGTGGCAGAGATGAAGCTGGCAAAAAGGCAGGTGCCAGTTAGCAGAGAGCCTCCTGTCATCCTGTCATGGTGAAGTGCTTTGGCTTCATGCTATGGAAGCTATTTGAAGCCATTTCCGCTTTCAAGTGGGTTATACCTGAAGGCTATCGGGTAAAGTTAAACATAAAGAGATTGAAATAGTACAGAAAGTTGGCAAGGGCCTTGAAAGGACAATTGGGGAGTAGGAGATGCATTTAGGATTATTTTGGGTTCAAACCATCAGATTGGTGACTAATTAGAAAGGAATATGATAAGGTGAACTCTAATATAGAATGTGATTGGGTGACATGTGGAACCATTTCTGATCATCAGAAATAGAAGGCAGAGCCAATGAAGGAAAGGAGGAAGCTGATATGCTCATCATGTTCATTTTTAAATGTCTAAGAGATCGCCAGTAGCTATATCCAAATACAGATAGACACAGATGCCTGGAGCTTAGAGGAGAGGTCAGTACAATGCACTTGGGAGTTGTAAACTCATGGGTGGTACTGAAGCCATGCAAAGAGAATCAAAAAGGATTTGGCATAGGGGAGCCTGGATGACTTAGTCAGTTAAGCATCTGACTCTTGATCTCAGGTCTTGATCTCAGGGTCATGAATTTGGGCTCCATGTTGGGTTCCATACTGGGTGTGAAGCCTACATGTAAAAAAACAAAACAAAACAAAACAAAACAAAACAAAACAGGATTTGCCATATAGTAAGTTCTCCAAAGTTATTTATTGAAAAATTAAAGCAAGGTGTAATGAATCAAGAAAAGCACATTAAAGAATAGCACCATTTAGGGGCAAGAGGAAGCACTCATGGGACAGGGTTGATACATATAATTTATATAAGTTTTGTCTGTGGCTACAAATATATGTACTAAAATTACAAAAGAGTCCAGGGAACGTAAGCAGCAGATTACATTAATGATCAATTCTAGATAGGGAGGCAAATTGGACAGCTGTACAGAAAACTTCAACAGTATCTCTTAATTTTATTTTATTAATAAAAATAAGCAGGGAAACATACTAAAATTTGACAAAGCTATGCAGTTAATCTATAAGTATGTGCTACTTTCAACACATTTATGTTTGCCTGAAATACTTTCTGATAGCTTTTATGAAGGAATAACTGTAAGTTGTGGTACAGAATCAGTAAGTGTGAACTACACTTTGTAAAACCTGAGCTTGAAGGTGAAAAGATGAGAGCAAGTTAGAGTGGCCTCAAGACAGGGGAGGTTTTTTTTTTTTTTTTTTTTTTTTTTAAAGATAGGAGAGACTGTAGCATTTTATAAATTGAAGAAAAGGACAGAGAAAGACAGTTTTTGAAATACAGTTTTTGAAATATGGAGGATGTCTCAACAATATAGTTGTGAAATAAAAAATGAGAAAACTCATGTCATTCTGTATGTTTGTCCTTCAAATTCCATTACAATAGAGCTAGAACTTTTACATTTTTAATATATGCCTTAGCATGCTAAAAGCATAAACTCATTTTGTCTAGTTCTGCATTATAATAAAGAACTAAGGGGATAATGTTGTACTTCTTAGATGACATCATTCAAGAAATTATAGTAAAACAGTCACATAGTCTTTTGTTTTCCCCTCAGAGGAAAAAAGTTGCAGCACATTTATATTTTGAAACATCGTCACATGCTTATAGTACTGTCACTGATATCACATGATCACCAAAACAAACTGGAAAAAGAGCACGTACTGAAAGAAAAGGGAACGGAAGTGTGTTAGCCAACATATAATCTTATATTTCTCAATATTAAGGGCTGTTGCAAAGATAATATAATTGAAGTGATGGAAATGTCACAGGATTGTAGTGGAAAATTTATTATTTATAATATAGAATTTCTTAATGACTTCAAGAATTAATATCCCAGATAAAATATATTGCCTTCGACCTGCCCTGTATAACAACACCTACTGTGCTTCTGTGTCAGAAATTCTTTTAGGATTGGCATCATTTTAGTTGAAAGTACCTTTTAATTTTGCCAAATTCACCCCACATTGGGAGATGTTTTTCCATTTGGTCCTTAGAGAGATACAGAACATTTTCCTGAGAAGCATTTTCAGCTATACGGGCGCTATTTAGCATGTTTGAACAGTAATGGAGTTGAGGAAAGGATAACAATGATAAGAGATAGTATTTGAAAAGAATCATGGTCAGTGGTAAAGATGGCATTACAACTATCTCCTGAGTGACAGAAGTGTCAACTTGACAGAACTTGACAGAAATGTCAAAATTTTTGAATGCCTAAATCACATCCTCAGGTAGAGGCAAATCTGCCAAATGAGGGATAATTCAGCTGTCCCATTACTACTCATTGCATTACCACAAATCCCTTTGTTCCTTATTCTTTTCATTTTTGTTCGCTCCCTGATCCTTTTATTTTCTTTCCTTAGTCCTATCGCAGATACTTCTACATCTTGGTGTCAGTTCACCATTTTGGGCAAGCTGCCTTGAAATCCTGCTCACTCTTGACCCCAGCCCTCTGTTGCTGTTCTCCAGTGATCTCTGCCCCTCTGCATTCGCCAAGGTCTCACATGAGAGCTGCACAGTCTTCCTAGTCAGACAATCAGTTTTAAAAGTGCTGGCTGCTGTTATAACAGCCCAGGGATTCAAATTCAAAGGGTAGGTGGTCCCTTAACCCTTTCAGAATCCAAGCTGGATCTATCCTTGGGAGAATGATGACCTAGGTAAAAATAATTCATGGTTCCTCCCAGGCTGTAGATGTGGGTTCCTTTTAATCCTCTGTCTCTAATTCCATCTTTCAGGTGTGTTTTCCCACTAAGTCTCAGAGTGACCTATAATGGGAGAAATTCACCTCATGTTCTCAAAATACAATAATTACCAGTGTCATAGGGATTCCTCCCCTGAAAATACCTGTCAGGTTCCATGAAGTATTTTAGACATTATCAGGGGAGAAGTTTTTATTTGGCAGAACTCTAGATATTTCGAAATGGTACAGACAGTTACCTACTTATGTTAATTTATATGAAGTGATCTCTAACTTATAGCCTTTGAGATTGGTAATAACCACTAATTATTGGTAAGAATGATAATATCAAAAATTTATCATGTACCAGATTTTCTTCTCATTTAACCTGAAAACAAGTATATGATGCCACATATTATTATTCTCATTTTACTTACAAAATGTTGAGAAGCAAATAGGTTCCTAAACTTGCCCAAAGTCACCCAACAGAGGTGCTGTGGAGCTCTCTTATTTATAGTGAAGCTACCATTATAAATAGTAGTTTTTAAAAGTACTATGCTTACTCAGTTGTAACAGAGAAAATTAGGGCTCATTGTAATGCTCATGAGGTCAGAAATTTCTAAGCATTCTCCAGTGGAATTTTTGCTTCTGCTTGTAGATATCCAACAAGTATTGCCTACATTGAAACAGCTCAGAAGAAGTGAAACTGATAGCCCTATTAAATAAGAATATTTAAATAAGTATGTTAAAATGGGGGAGCTACACACACAGATATAAATATCCCTTAATGATGGAAGATATAAAACTTACACAAATGGTCACGCAGTGCAAGATGCATTGAAGATGCTCCCAGATGGAGTTTGGCCTTCCTGGGTCAGTCCACTGGGAACTGTAGTTGTTGAGGATACTACCAGCAGAGAATAATGATTCTACAAGGAGCAGAAACTCACCTTGTTCATTCTTAAGAAGGGGAGAGAGGAAAGGGGCGATTAGGGAGAGAAGGAAGGGGGGATAGGTAGAGATGGAGATTGAATCTTAGTTCTGACTGAGAGTTTTTTTTGTATTTTACCATTAGTGATCTGTGTTGCTTACCACAAGAATTAGTATCTGGTTCTATTTTAATTGGCAAAATAAAACTTTTGTTTATATTTTAGCTACTTACAGTGGAAAAAAATCACTTGTGATCTTGAAGAATGCTTTAATGTTTCTACATATCTTTTCATTCAAAACCCAGTAAAGTTCTTCAAAAGGAGCTTCAGAATTGCAAGTGAAAAACAAGGTGGTTTTGAAATGAATAGTTTTTAAAAAGAGAGAACAGATGTTCTCAATTTTTTATTCAGTGCAATGTCTCTTGATATTACTATAGCATTAGTAAATATTTATATTTGAGCAATTGCCTAGGTTTCCTTTTCAGGGTCAGTAGTTATCAAAATTTATAAATAGTTTCATTTTCATTTGATTAGCAATTTTATACATTAAATATTAGAAATATTTAATATTTTAAAATCAAATTGTGATTAACATTACATAGTGTCATATATTTAAATAAGCTATGCAAGTGTATGTGTTTGTGCAAATACAATTTTTTACAGTTTTTTTTTTAAATTCTCAAAATTAGCTCTTCCTTATTTGAAATAAGTAGCTTAAAGTATAAATAAAATATGAAAATAAATTCACTCAAAAAGAACATGGAAACAAATTTATTAATGATACTCAGGACCAAATATTGCAACATGAAGAAAACCCATTACAGTATTTTTTTTTTGCTCAATAGCAAACTTATAATCTCTTTAGAATTAAAAAAGAAAAAGTCAAAATTAACTTTAAGTACTCTGGAGAAATACTGCCAAGTAATAAAATACACTTAAATAATAAAAAATAAATAAATAAATAATAAATAAATAAATAAAAATAGAGATTATAAAAAAAAAGATTATTAATGTAGAGCATGGTCATTGAAACTGACCTGGCAAAAGGAGTAAAGACCTAGATCCTGTTCTTTTGTTTGCTACTTGCTGGGTTTGTGACTCTGGGAAGTGTATTTTACCTCTCTGAGCTTCAGGCACCCCTCTCTTATTTCATGAATTAGATTATAAAATCTTTTTGAGATAAACTGTAGCAAGCGCTGCCACTACTCTGCTCATATCCCTTTAGATTCCTTTATCATTTGCAAACACACACACACACACACATACACACACGTGCACACACATACACACATGAAATCCTGATGAGTGTTTACCCTCAGTAACCACGACCACACAGTGTTGTCAGTGAGCCATCCTTAGCTTTGGGAACCTGAGGCCACTTTGCTTTGCAGAGCAAACATCCCTTGATCAATGACTCATCTGTGTGGCAGGATTGATACCCCAGATCCATATCACTAACTCTTTTTCCTTTGGATAGGGACAATTTTGAGATGAGACTTCCCTCTCAAGGGTAGTTTTGCAGGATGGAGCAGAAGCCACCCCGAGATCTTGATGTTGGTCTTTTCGATGGACTCCTTCCTTTCCCAGTCCAACTGCCTCATTTTCCTATTATTTTTCCTGGGAGCATTTCCTAATAAATCAATTTCATAGGAATTATCAACTCAGAGTACATTTGTGGATATCTCAAATAATAATAATTTTGGTTTTCTTTTAATTGAGATATTACAAGCAACAGTATCCTCATTCATTTTGTTTTGGTTTGTCACATTGATTTATGTGAACTCTAGCTAACATCTTGCATTAGATAATGCACATCATCTCAGAAAAATATTGCAAGATCCACTGTACCACAGTGTGTGCCTCAAACAAATCAGAATAGATGTTGTTACAAATAAGACCTATATGGTAATTACTTTAAATAATAAACATGATAATATCATTGAAGGGCTCCTGTAAATCAGATATTTCTCAAGCTATTTAAAAGCTTACCAAAAAATGAGATCCATTTTGAGAATGAAACGGAAAAAGAAAAAAAAAAAGGAAAAATGTAAATGAAGAAACAAGCAAAAGTGAAAATAAGTAAAAAACATGTGAACTGGGCAATCTTACATATGCATATAAAAATAGAAAATTAACATAGTATGTGAGATTAAGGTTTATTTTAGAGAAAGATATTAGTAAATGACTAATAAAACATGTATGTGATTTCAAGGTCAAATAAACTCAAAGACTGACTCTGTTTTATGTTTCCATTTACTTTAAAATCAAAATAATACTTTAAAAATACTATTTTTATAGTACTTATGATACATAATGTATGCATACATAATCTTTGAAAGTTAGTTACAAAGTTTCAAAAAGTACTGATATGTGGAAATATTTGCATTAATGACAAAAGAAATTACCTCTGATACAGACTAATTGTGATTTTAATCAGATGAATTAAATGACATAAGTTCTTTTGAAGACTTAAAATATTTCTGAGGAAAAGAATCTTTTTAATATATGCTAATATATCAAAATACCATTTTTTCAACTAACAAGTGAAATAAGAAAAATGCTCACATTGCCTAATGTTTTCTATATTTTACAATTATTTAGCTTTAACCTGAGAGTGTGGCTTTTATTTGTTGGGGGGGGGAAGAAGTTAACAGCATGTTCACTCTTACTTTGCTTATCAATAATTTCAGATACTGCTCTAAAGTTTCACAGTATGGCATATATCATTTTGACAGATCCTTAAAGAACCTAAATGCTACCTAGACATGTAATGTTACCGAGATCTATACTACACTGCTACATAGACTTCATTCTTGTAATGGCAGCTGTTTTCTCTATCTTCTTCATTTGATTCCAGGTAACCTGTTTTATTAATGTGTATTACCTAGCAAACTGAAATGAAAATTTGTGTTTTTTTCCTATTAAACACAGTCTTAAATTTTAAATAAAATTATTTAAAAATATATTTCATTATTGGCCTCATGTAATCTGAAGATGAGAACTGATACATAGGGTAGAGTTCCCTTTATTATTAGGCTAAGAAAGTATTACTGTCCCACTATTATAATTTTACTAGCAATAGAATTTTAATTATAAGTTTCTCACTTTTTTACTGAGCACCTCTTATACTGTTTCTTCTCCTTCTCCTTCTTTGACTGTATCACGACCATGTGTACAAAGCACTTGTAAAGTCACGTAAAGCTTTAAACCATCCAAAGAAGGATTTTGTTTGTATGTGTGCTTGCTTATCAGAAATTAAGATTGCTTCCCTTACTTTCTCTGGGTTTATCTTTATCAGCTATATGTCTTTAATCCTTTTATCTCAATCTTTCTGTCTTTTTTGTTTTTGCATACAACATATTATTGGCGCTTACTTTCATTTCTTCCATTTGTGTGTCTTTGTCTTAAATTTGTTAAGTTCAATCTATCTTTTGTTTCAGGGAACCTGGGTGGTTCAGTTAGTTGAGCTTGCAACTCTTGATTTCAACTCAGGTTATGATCCTAGGGTCATGGGATCAAGCCCCATGTAGGGGGCTCCATGCTGCTTGGGATTCTCTCTTTCCCTCCCTTTCTGCCCCTCCCCCACTCAGAATAAACAAATTGTGTGTGTGTGTGTGTGTGTGTGTGTGTGTGAATATATATATATATATATATATATTAAAAATATTAAAAATATAAAAATATTAAAGAAGATGGTAGAATTAAATCCTGGATAAAAATTGAGAAAAAAGATTCTCAATTTTTATCCAGGATTTAATTCTACCATCTTCTTTAATATTTTTCACCCCATACTTTATGTGCTCTTTTAATGAAATTCTATAAAGTTGTCTTCTGGTGTTTAAAAGTTACATAGGCTAATTTTATCATTTTTCTTAAGAAACATATGAGATAACTTCTACATCCTGAATGTACCAATGACTATACATCCTCTTATAACAGAAGCACATCAGTACACCTCGTGTCTTCTGTTCTCTCCACTTCCTATTGTATTCCTAATGTCTGAAACATTATTTCTGGTAATATAGATAAACTTTCTCTTCTGTCTCACTATTCGTTTATTTATTATATTTATTTAAAATAATTTAATTATAGGGGCACCTGGGTGGCTCAGTCGGTTAAGCAGCCGACTTCGGCTCAGGTCATGATCTCGCGGTCCGTGAGTTTGAGCCCCGCGTCGGGCTCTGTGCTGACAGCTCAGAGCCTGGAGCCTGTTTCAGATTCTGTGTCTCCCTCTCTCTGACCCTCCCCCGTTTATTCTCTCTCTCTGTCTCAAAAATAAATAAACGTTAAAAAAATTTTTTTTAATAAATGAAATAATTTAATTATATGTGTATGCTTTAAAAAACAATTATTTTGTCTAGTTCATTGTTTATCTTTGAGGTACAGGCACTCTTCTGTAGTCTGGTAATTCATTCGACCTGTGAACTTGTATTTCCTGTGGAATATTGGCTCTTTGGTCCTGGAGAAGCTCCAGAGGCCAGACCACAGTCTTTGTCTGGCTAGACTATTTCAAGATTTGTGTATATGAGGGATAGGCATGAGTCATTCAGGCATCACCAACCAGAGTTATCACTCTCTTTTGCAGCAACCCAGCAAGAAACAACTGTATCAGGAATTTGCTCCTAAATCTGACTTCTAAAGCAGTGTCACAAGGTTGTAATTCATAAACTCTGGGGGTTGGATCTGGAAAAGTAAAGAACTGAATGCCCTTATTGGGGTGCCTGGTTGGCTCAGTCTGTTAAGCATTCGACTTGGGCTCAGGTCATGATCTCATGGTCTGTGAGTTCGAGCCCCATGTCAGGCTCTGTGCTGACAGCTCAGAGCCTGGATCCTGCTTCAGATTCTCTGTCTCCCTCACTTTCTGCCTTTCCCCTGCTTGTGCCTCTCTGTCACTCAAAAATAAACATTAAAAAAAAAAAGAGCTGAATGCCCTAAGACTGGCATCTCCCTGCTACTTTCACCTCATGAAGAAAAATTCTTGCCCACAGAGATACCCACAGCAGTGGTTTAAGGAAAGGGGATAGGCAATGATTGTCCAAAGGGAAGGGAGTGGGTGGGTGAGGTGAGGAGAGACAAACAGATTTTAAATTGTCCTTCCATTGCTGCCTCCAGACCTGTCTGCCCTGAGCTGCAGCCCCCAGTCCTCACACAGAGTGATTTAAAATACTGCTTTTGTCACTGCTGCTGCTGCCATTAGGTTTTGGATTCTGTCTCTCCCTGTTGTGTCCTCAGCATTATTTTTAGAAGTGGTAAACAGCAACTTCTGCAAGTTGGACATCTTGTTAAATTTTTGTACGTGTGGATGGTGAATTTGTATCTGTATTCAGTATGCATTATTTATGTAAAGATTTTCCATTAAGTGGTTTACAGTTTTTCCTATAACTCACTTTGCCCTTTTAAATTTTTCACATATTTTTCATTTGCTTTTATGAATTTACATATACAGACTTCATAGCTAGTATTACAGACAGCATTATTGTAGACAGTATTATTGTAGAATTGAAAATCTGTTTATTTTACAATGAGAAAATCTCCATTTACAATGAAAATTGGTATTCTAAAACCTGACCTTATAAACATTCTTTTGAAAGGATACTTAAATGGAGTGTGAAAATGCCAAGCATCAGCTAATAAATCTTTGTGAGAATTTCTCGTTATATGCAATTTTAAATGCATCAATCACTCACAAATATAAAACCTACAATAAATAGATAATATATGATGAGACTCCTTAAATCTCATCCAAAATCTTGTTTCGTGAATGAAATTGAATATGGTAAATATTACCTCTTTTATAGCCTAAGTAATCTTCACACATTATTTGAATGGATTAAACCACCTTATCTTTTTCAAAGTATATCAGTACACCAATCAAAAGAAAAAACTGGCATATGTTTGTCAGTAGGAGTACATGGCCTTATATTGGAAGTGCTAAGTCAGCAAATACTGCAAGACAACTAATACTTGTTTAAACTCTAGTTCATTTTATTGATTCCTCACACTTCCCCCCCCCCCGCCTCCACAAGAAAGAAACCCTGGCTGCACTGTCCATTGGCTTCATCTCTCCCTGTCCACACCACTTCCTCTTTTTTCTCTTACTTCTCAACCTGCTTCTTCTGCTTGTTTTTGCCATTTACTTCCTTCCCCTCCCTGATTCTTTCCTCTCTTTCTCTTGCTATTCTTCCTCCTATATGAAGTAGTAGTGATGGCTTTTCTCATACTTACAAATACCAATGATGGTTATATTTATTATTTATTTAATGCTTTCTATGCGCTAGGCATTGTGCTTAACATTTTACTGTATGAATAGAGTTGATAGTCCTTGGGATTCTGCTGTGGACTGAATATTTGCCCCTCCTCCCAATTTATGTATTGAATTCTAACTCCCCAACGTGATAGTATTAGGAGGCAGAGTCTTCAGGAATGATTAGGTCATGAGGGCAGAGCTCTTATGAGTGGAATTATGCCTTTATAAAAGACAACCTCAAAAGATCTCTCAACACTCCCACCATCTGAGGACACAGCAAGAAGTTACCTTCTACCAGGCCTTCATCAGATACTAAATCTGCTGGTGCCTTGATCCTAGACTTCCCAGCCTCCAGAATTGTGAGAAATAAATTGCTGCTGTTTCTAAGCCACTGTTTCTAAGTATTTTGTTCTGGTTATAGCAGTCCAAATAGAGTAAGACAGATTTGTTAGAAATTTGTGTGTGATTCCATTAAAATTGTACTGTAACAACTTTGAAATTAGATTAAAATTAAGAGACTAATGAATTTAAGTTAATAAATGTAGATTTAAAATCTATAAAGCTGTGTGTATACACTTAGAATATATAGTCTGTTTATGCATACTTTGTTCCTATGTTAATTTAGATGTTTTACTAAAAATGGGGCCAGTATACAATACTGCAGGAATAAGTGTTAAAAAGAGAGTTGAAAATGGAACAATACTAAAATTGTTCATAAATTTATTTAATGAGTTGTTATTCTTTGAATATGCTTGCTGTATTATTTTCTTTGCATTGGAACACCAACCATAAAGTAAATGGGCCTTCATAATAAACTCACTAGATGTTACCATACACACCAATGACATTTAGGGGTGAAAACCGTCTTTTTGAATTATTAAATTCTGTATTAAATATTTTACAAGAGATTGGTAACATTGAACTGAACCCAAACTAGCTTGATCTCTCTAAGAATAAAGAAAGTTGCAAGGTTTGCTTTGCTCAGTTCTTTCAAAAGGTTAAAAATATGTAAAAATATTTGCATTGTAATTGCAGGAATCAAATTAGTTTCACTTTATACATCCAAAAAAGGTGAAATGTGTAACTTCTTTACATTTTAAATCACAAGCATCTTGAGCCAAGTGAAAAAGGTGAAATAAACATACTTTAGGCTTTGAGTGAAATATAATAATAATAATAAAGACAGTTTGGAGAACTTATCAGATTACTAGAACAGAAAGTAATGTTTGTTCTTCCTGGATCTTATAGTGCCCTGGGGAGTGGTAGACCAGATAGACAGACAGCCAGAGACCAGGTCATAAGGAACCAAATAAACAATGCTAAAGAGTTTTAAAGTTATCTTGGATTTGGAGGAAACCAATGAAGCAGGATCTGTTTTATTTTAGAAAGTTCAGTTTGACTGCAACGTGTAGCATATAATAAGTGAAACAAAACTGGAGGAGGGAGTACTGTTAAAAGATTACTGCAGTGATTCTGGAGAAAAATTATGAGAGCCTGGAGTAAACACTGGCAGTTGAAATAGAAAGGAAGGGACACGTTTGAGGTGATTTAGGAGGATGATTTCTTGGATTTGTGATGGTTGAAATTGGGATGCTAAGCATCCAGAGTGACTGCTTTATTGAGAGCTTCTATAACAATGATACCTTTTACTGGTACAAGGAATCCAAAAAGAAAAAAAAATGTTCAAAGATGACAAGTTTTATTTACAATATGCTGAGATCGTGGTACGTGAGAGCTATTCATGTCAGGTGGACATGTCTAGCAGGCAGTTTGGCCTATGGAATAGACTTTCAAATGATTTGCGCAGATTTTATAACAAAATGAATGAAAAGGGTAGATGTCATATTTTTCATAATTTTGATTGGTTGTGTCATAGCTTTTCTAATAGCTTTAATTGAAGCCAACTTCTGTTCTTAAGCTCTGGAATCATTAGGATTTATGGAATATCCTCAAAATTAAATATGTTTTGTTAACTGGTATGAATATAATATACAAATATAAATATAATAGGCAAAGTAGAAAATGGAAAGTTAGTGTACATATGTCTAGTGTTATTTATTCTCCTTTGTTAGTAAGCAAATAAGAGCTAAAATAAATATCATTATGTTTACTAATCTAGCCAATATTTTTTAAAATAGAAATTCAGTGCTGGGAGCATTGCTGAAAAACTGGTACATGTATATCTAGTGTCTTTTTTTTTTTTTTGTAATTCTTACAGTCTTTTAGAATACAATTAGCAATTTCTGCCATGATCTATAAACATGTCCATACTATTTGATTAATTTTATTCTCACAATTTATCCTAAGGAACAATTCAAAATACAAAAAAATAGAGGTGTATACAAAAAGTGTTTAATATGGTTCTAAATAGGCTCAATATCCTTAAGATTTAATAAATAATGTAATATCAGCAAAATGCAATAGTATGTGTCCATTAGAGATTCACATGTAAGGAATGGAGGATGAAATTAAAAGTTTCTTTAGACCTTGAATCCTGGAGTTTTTTTTTCGTTTTTACTGAGAAAACTATTAATTAATAGGATTTTATTTCCTTTTTCATTGAACTAATTATACTACTTGTTCTGAACCCTAAATCATATTTACATATCAAATCAAAAACTTATTTTTTATATTTACATTAAACTAGAAAAGAATGAAATACATCCTATAATTATAGAATAATGCAACTGTATCCAACAATTTGAATATTAATAATAAATAAAAATTGAAAATAGAATGAAGAGGAGAGGCAAAAAAAAAGGATAAGCATACCACTGTCATAACATTTCATGATAGAGGACTACTAGATAATATCTAAATCTGACATGTCAAGAGATAGAGGTTTAAACATATCTGGGGCACCTGGGTGGCTCAGTTGGTGAAGTGTCTGGTTCTTGATTTCGGCTCAGGTCATGATCCCAGGATCATGGGATCAAGCCCCACGTCGAGCTCCAGGCTCAACGTGGAGACTGCTTAAGTTTCTCTCTTTCCCCCGGCCTCTCTCCCCCACTCGTGCTCTCTCTTTCTAAAGTCAAAAAACAAAAACCAAACACATCTCTGAAAATTAGTGATAATTAGAAGAATTTAAATATTAATAATTATATAGTGAGTGAAAATTGAAGGTTTAGAGAAAGTGGGAAATAAATCATGCTAGTTTTTCACAATTTTCATTGAGGTATCATTGGTGTCTAAGTGTGATGAATTTAAAATATAACTTCCTCTACTTATTATTTTAACTTCAAAAAGGGATAAAACAGGAGTGTTTAAATCCATAAGTAGGACCAAGGTGAGAGGAGAATATTTTCACTTTTAATTTTATGCACTTTTACATGATTCGTGTGGGGACACTTAAAGATATTGCATCTGTAATATATTTTTCAAAAATTATTAAAAGTTGCTGTTAATATTTTTTGATATTAAAATGTTTATTACAAAAAAGCTGAGCACAAAATAATATACAAAACAGGCACTGTGGTTGATAATAAATAAAACAGATATGCATAGTAGCCAATATGAAAGTAATACACGTATGCATAATATGGTTATATATCTTTTAATATTAAAATTTCACTCTTGATATCTTGATTTTTAAGTTGAAATTTTAAACATTAAAAAAACAGTAAGCAAAA
This sequence comes from Lynx rufus, assembly GCF_022079265.1. Taxonomy (NCBI): domain Eukaryota; kingdom Metazoa; phylum Chordata; class Mammalia; order Carnivora; family Felidae; genus Lynx; species Lynx rufus. The sequence continues at coordinate 72,381,547 of NW_025814845.1, forward strand.
CTGGACTTGAAAGCTGCTACTTTTTGATGCTACCACTATTTATTCAGTTTTTGGAAATAGATATTTTTGGGGGGATTAGTTTTCTATTTCCTTGCCTTTGGTTTTGGCTTTCTCTTTATATTCCCTAGATTTCTTGATTACAAATGTCAGAAAGACAGTTTGGTCTACCTCAAACTCAAAGGGGATTTATTAAAAGTTTGACTCATGAACCCTAAAAGAAGCCTAAGGCTGGGCCCAGGAGTTAACTACAATTAACAATTCATATGATAGTAACTTTCATTCTCTATGTTCATCTCTGCTGTTCTTTGATTTTCTTCTTTTGTCCTCTCTTTCTCTCTCTCTCTTTCTCTCTTTCTGTTTATTTCTCTTTCTTATAAGTTCCACTCTAAACTTGACCACCACTACCTCTCAAATTTCACAACTTTTGATCCAAGAAAGATCAACTTATTTTTTGTACTTCTTGTACCAAAATTGCCAGAAAAGTTCTGTAACCTAGCTTGGGAAAACAGGTCCACTTCCTGTAAAGCAGTGAACTGTGACAGAGTGATCATATTGCATTACCTAAGTGGGAGGTTCCCCGGAAAGAATGGATGTGTGAAGAGAGTAATGCGGAGTTCTAGTTAGGAAAGATGGTGGGGTGGCTTAGTTGACCAAGCATCCGGCCCTTGATTTCAGCTCAGTTGTGATGTCAAGGTTCGTGAGAGTGTGGAGCCTGCTTGGGATTCTCTCTCTGCCCCTCCCCCACTGGTGCTTGTTCTCTCCCTTTCTCTCTCTCTTCCATCTTGCCAAAAGCATTTCTTCTAGACTACTGCATTACCCTCCGAATTACCATCTTCTCATGCCTTCCTTAGCTCTATTTTCTTCTCCATATAGTAGCCAGAATAATGTTGGCTAAATGCAATTGAATTGCACTTAAAATTTCTGTGTTTTCTGCTGAGCTCAATATAGAAGTCAATGCTTAGCAGACCTTATAATCATCTGATGCCAATATATATGCCTCTTGCTCACTAGGTTCTAGTCACACTGTACTTTTCCCAGTTTCTCAGAAAAAAGGCCTGTGTTCCCGCCTCCTCCCCCAGTTCCCCAGCTTTGTCCCATCTCTTTCTGAAACAGTCTTCTGCTTGCTGCCTGGACGTGTCCTTGTCCCATAGATTTAACCTTAAGAGCCATGTCTTCAATAAGACCCACTGTGTCACCACATACAATTAAAGGGCATCCTGCATGTTATTCTCTGTCTCAACAGCTCAGTGCTTCCCTTTATATCATTTAATATTTGTAACCTTAGGCTTATTGGAAACCTATCTCCCCTATGAACTATAAGCTGTGAAACAGCAAGGAAACAATATCTGTCTTACCACTTCCTCTGTAAGAAGAGCATTGTGTTTGAGAGAGGCTTCACCCTTTGTGCCCCCTGCACAGTTGTGTCTCATTCAGAAGCTGGGTTCTACCATGGCTCACAGTAACCAACTGGCAAAATTGTTCAGAGGAATTGCTTTATTTGTAAATGATTTTATTTATATTTTATTATATTTTATATATACAAAATAATGAATATATCTTAAAATAAAATTTTATTGTATTTGTAATGACAGAGCAAAGTCATAGTTTAATTTGTGTAGTTAAATGTACTATAATTACTGGTAGATGAATTACTACCCTATAGATACTTTTAAATACTTGGAATCAATTAATAAATTATACGTACTCATTAAATATTTAGAATCAGTTAAGTCCAGCTTTAAATGCCTTTGCCTATCATTTCTGCTTAAAAGATGAATAAACAGACATCCAAAGCCACTAAATAATTCCTCCAGTCACATATAATCCTTCCAGATTCTGCTACATTAGATTTTGCAGTTTAGATAATACATCTGTAGGGTTATATTTTATTTGTTTTAATTTTTTACCTTTGCTTTGAATGTGCTGAAGGAAATCTGAAGGATAATGCATTTTCTGGTGTTGAGAATGTCTTGAGTTTGCCGGTAAAGTTTGATCTGTGTCTACAATTTGTCTGGTGAGGTTTGATTCATGACATCCACTGTTTTATAGCTGATTGTTGACCTGTAATGCTGTGCTGATTCTGCAAGTCTTTAGTGATCTTCTTCTTGTCTCCTTTATGCTTGTGTTTCCTGGATGCTGTCATCAGCATATTGTTGTTAATGAACAACTGCCTTGAAGACTTTTATGTCACTTCTCAGTTTAAAAAAATTCTATATACATTAAAATTAAATCAATACCATAAAATAAAATGCTCATAGTCCCCTAAAGCAAATCTTTTCTTCAAAACAGGAATCCTGTTTTTAAACCCTAATGGTAAAGTGGGAAGGGTATTCTATCCTGACCTTCTGAGTAAAAATATCGAGCGAGAAAAAGCTAGAACAGTCTTTTCCATACTTTCATGGTGTCAGTCTTAATGTTGCTGGCGGATTCCTGTGTTTAGTGATGAAGGGCTTGCTTTTTTTGTTCTTTGTTTTTCTTTGTTTTTAGTAGGAACAATATTCAAGGTTGAATTAAGGTTCTGTGGTTCTAAAGTCAACACTATCAGGACTTTGCTAGAACTTCCCAGTAACTACATTGAAAGTCCATTTTTCCAAATTGATTCTGTGTGTGTGTGTGTGTGTGTGTGTGTGTGTGTGTGTGTGTTGGAGGCTTAAAAATTGCAACAAGAAACATCCTTGTTTGTCCTCCTGAATTCAGAACTAATTGCAAAATGGAGGATTCAGAGAAATTGACTTATAATGCAGTATAAATCTGGATTGAAATGCAGCCATATAAGCTTCCAGTACATTCTTATCTGAACTGAAGTGACCCCCTGCAGTTGCTGACACAAATGGGAAAATTGCAGACCTCTGTCACAGGGCAGGAGTCTGTAAGCTTAAGTCTAGACAAGCTGAAATTTCATCTTATGGACCGGCCATGCCAGTAAGAAGCAGAAAATGTTTATTTATTCCAAGATCACCCACCAGTTTATAGATGAAGGGGAGTGAGTGAGAGGTGGGACTTCCACTAGAAGTCCCCTTCTGCAAATATGGACCAAGGGGAATGGAGGGTCCCCTAACAAATAGAAGATGTGTGTTATAGACCAGGATGTTGTTAATAAGGGAACGTTTGGGACTTAATACATCAGAAAATTCTCCTGGGCCCTATTTCCTGTAGTAGACAGGTCTCTGTTCATTATTTTTTCTCCTAATTATCTTCACTGAAAGAATCAGTTTATTAATTTCTCACTCAAACTATAAAATTCAGGCAAGAATGAGGATAGAGTACATAAGCTTTTCTTGAAAAAAAAATTAGGGGCACCTGGGTGGCTCAGTCAGTTGAGCATTCAACTCTTGGTCTGGCTTGGGCCATGGTCTCACAGTTTGTGAGTTCAAACCCCACATCAGTGCACTATCAGTACAGAGCCTGCTTGGGATTCTCTCTCTCTCTCCCTCTCTCTCTGCCCCTACCCCACTCTCACTCTCTCTCTCTCACAAAATAAACATTTTTTTTTAAAATTCTAATCTATTCTTGAAAATATTTCTCACTTGATGTTATAGCATCAAATCCCTCGACAAATTTTAGGATTTATGCCATTTCTTTAATCCTCACTTTTGTGTCTCTGTTTCCTTTCTTCTCCTTTTCTTTTGAACAGCCTAGAATTACCAGAATAACCCTTTAGTTCATATATCACTTCCAAGCTGTCCCTACTTAAATTTATATACCACCCAAATGCCAGAAATTTTACTGGATTTGTCATGTCACTAATATTAAATGCCCTAAAGCAAATGTTTCTGCAGTATGTCAGCTTTACCAGCTGGTCTGTGATGAATCCTCTCAAACCTCATGTATCATTTCTCCTTCTCCTACTTCATTTATTCAAAAAAGTATCCAGTACCTAGAATGTGCCAAAAACTACAGTAGGCTGTATGGAGTCAATATGACTCTAAGTAGACATGACCCTTGCTGTAAGGAATGTACATGGTAGTGTAGAAGACAGACGAACTATAGACAAATACCAAATAAAAGAAATAATTGACAGTTTTAAATGAGACATTTAGTGAAAAGATTAAAAGAGAACCACCTGGAGATGGGAATCTGTTTTAAAGATTATATCTGTAAAGCAATAACACTTAATATGAAGAACATTCCAGATGGAGGAAATATTATGGTAAAAGTTCAAGTGCAAAAATCTCAGTCCACTGAAGCAACTGCAAGAATATAATTATGAGTCATTTTTTTAATGTTTATATGCTTATTTATTTATTTTGAGGTGGGGGAGGGGCAGAGAGGGGAAAAGAGAGAGAATCCCAAGCAGGCTCTGCACGATCTTGCAAACCTCGAAATCATGACATAAGCCAAACCCAAGAGTTGGACACTTAACCGACTGAGCAACCTAGGCACCCGGAGTATGAGTCATTTGTGCAAGGCGAAAGCTGATATGAGATAAAGTTAGCATAATAAGGGCCAGGAGAGGCTGGAGCTATACATCATGATAAAGGTTTACTTTTTATTATATAGACCAGAACTGTTCAATAGTAATATAAAACAAGTAGCAAATCGTAGTCATTTATGAAATTTAATATTTAAAATACTTTTTTTTATTTTAGTGGGGAGGCACAGAGGGATAGAGAGAGAGAATCTTAATCAGACATCATGCTCAGAGCAGACCCTGACATGAGGCTCAATCCCATGAACCTTGGATCATGACCTGAGCAGAAACCAAGAGTCAGACACTCAACAGACTGAGCCACCCTCAAATGCATTTTATTTAACTTAATGCCCTCCAATGCCCTCAAATACATTTTATTTAACTTAATATATCCAAAAAAAGTATCATTTAAGTTGTAATAAATAGAAAATCATCCATGAGATATTTTATTAATTTTGTTTTTGTATTCAGTCTTCAAACTCTGGTGTGTATTTTACACTTACTGCACATCTCAATTTGGACCACCCACATTTCAAGTGCTCATTTGCCACATGTGTCCAGTGGCTACCATACTGGGATAGGATATTAAGTTTTAAACAGAGTGATGTGATCCAAGTTACATTAGCAAGTTACTTTGGAATGGAGAAAGTATGGGTGAAGACAGGAATACCAGTCAGGAGGCTGTCATAGTTTCCTTTGGCTGCTATAACAAAGTATGAGAGATTGGTCAACTTGAAATAACAGAAATTTATTTTCTCTCTGTTTTGAAGACTGGAAGTCTGGAATCAAGGTGCCAGGAAGACCATGTTCCCTCTGAAAGCTCTAGGGAAGGATCTTTCATTGCCTCTTCTAGCCCCTGGTGGTTGTTGGCAGTCCTTGTTGTTGCTTGACTTACAGATGCATCATCCCTCTAATCCCTGCTTCTCTCTTCATACGGCCTTCCGTATATCTGTGTCACTGTGTCCCAATATCCCTCCTCTTGTAAGGGCACCACTCATATTGTATTTATGACTCACCCTAAAATCTCATTGTAACTTGATTGCATCTTCAGAGATCCTATTTCCAAATAAGGTCACACTCAAAAGTTCCAAGTAGACGTGAATTTTGGGGGACACTATTCAACCCAGTACAGACGCTAATAGAATAAAAGAGAGTGGTAGCTTTGCACACTGGGCACACATCTATGCTCCATCTCCCTGCTTGTCCCTGGGTAGTGGACCCAGAGTAGTGATCATAGCTATAAAAAGAAGAAATGGTTGTAAAATATATTTCAGAAATGTATTTAGCAGATATCTTGAATGTGGAGGGAGACCAAGCTCAAGTAATCTGGGTGACAGTCCTCAAACTTCTCTCATGACTTTCTTGATCAGTCACTAAATGTCTACTATTTTTAACCCAGGACATTTGTATTCCTAGCTTCTAAAAGCATCTAACTCAAAGACATTTCCTTCAAGTTCCTCTTTATGAGGACTTAATTAGCTCCACTTTACTGAGAAGAGTATTAAACTAGAATTAATGGATTGGCCTGTCATATGCACAAAATAAATGAAATATATATTTGTTTAATATACCATTAATGAAACTATACTGGCATTTATATATATTACAGTATGCTCTCTGAAAAGAAGATCTGAATACCAGAGGAGTATTCTTAGAACAATTCTTGTTGGGAAAAAAAAAATCCATATGCTTTACATCTAGAATAGTGAATATAGTTATCTGGGTACAAGTATCTCCAGTGATTTCTATCTTGAAAGATATAAATTCCCAATTTACATTTTTGTTCTTATCTTTTTCTTAAATGAAGTAGCTGAAACTCTGAAATCTGGGTGTATTTTCAGTTTGTATAATGTCTTATGGATAATGAGCTCCATAAATTTATAATATGCTGTGTAACGGTATGTAATCTTCTTGAGAAAAAAATCATCTCCAGTGCAGTGTCATAGTGGGTTGTTGAGGATGTCAAACAGTTTAATAGTTTAGGTATCATAAAAGTGAATGAATATAAATATGTTATTTAGATGTTTGTTTTATTGATTTACCGGGCATATCCTCCTTCTGTTTCACTGTATATTTTGGCCTATTTTAAAAAATATATAAATTTAAAATAACCGCCCTGTCCCTTTGCCCTTTTCTGAAACTTTTTCAGACTTTTTAATTGTGTTTTCACTGGTGTGGTGATAAAAAAAAAAACAAAACAAAGAATCAGTAACAAGTCAGCTGCTAACATTTGTGAGAGTCAGGGCAAGAACATAAAATGGGGGGGGGCTCACAAAATGTAAGTCAAAATGTTAAAATTCTAAATTTGTATTTTAAAATGATAAAGTAAAACATGTTCTGTCCTTCTATCTTGACAAACATACTTTGCTAATGACTTGGAAAGCCATGTTCCAGTTATAACCTTTTTGGACTCCATAGCATTCTGTGCAGCACCTTGCCATTAGGGGGAGTCAGCCCTGCCTCTAGCTTAACCTACAACCTTTCCACCTAGGGTTCTGTCCCTCCAAGCCTTATGAACATATGTGTGATCAACCCAGTGAACACCCAAGCTCTACACCAAATAGCTATCCTGTGGCCACACCTTGGGAGACCCTCAGGAGGACCTGGTCATGTTCAGAACCAGGCAGTGAATTCTAGGGTTCTGGAGTATGGTAAGAAGGGAAAATATGGCCTGTGATTAGGAAGGAAAAATTTGGCCTGTGATTGTGGCACTTACCTTATCACCACAGAATACCCTCCTGATGGGCAGAAACATGATAAGAAGACAACCAGAACAGGGTACTCTAATGAAAACATTTCTTACCTAATTTGAAGGACTATATTGACCAATAGAGCTATTTAAGTATATAGCTAATACTAATACCTCTTTTTTAACCTCCAGTATCTGTTGGTGAAATTGGATATGAGTACATAAGGACTCTTTGTGTTATTCTCCCTTTCTGTTATATGTTAACGATTTTTAATAACAAAAAGTAAGAAAATAATATTAATAGATTTTAATGCTGTCTTGATGGTTCCAAGAAATTGTATGTTCTGTGTGAGGAGGTTCGATTTGCTTGGTCACTGCTATGCTTGTTTCTAATTCTACTGATGTCTTCAGTGGAATGCTCTCATTAAAGGTGGGTGAAAATAATCAATGTGATCTCTTTAACATAGCCTTTGCATTTCTGAGCTCATCTTTGGACTTGGCATTATTAAGCCATCTCAATGATTTTCCCTTTAGTTTTTTTCCTTATGTTGATTTAAATATTGTATTACTGACATTGAAGTCCATTATAAGATGATGTTCAAATTCTTTTTGATCTACCTAATTTCTAGTTTAAACGGGACTCAGAGCACTTTGTGAATTTTCTTGTGTCGAATTACATTGTCTTTCAATTTAAAGGTTAACTTTTCTCCACGTACCTGACAGCCTTAATTGGTAGAGCATGCGACTCTTGATCGTGGAGTCATGAGTTCAAGCCCCATGTTAGGTGAAGTTAGCTTTTCTCCTCATTTCAATACTATTTCTCTTTTCATAACCTTAACTTGTAGATCCATGATTTAGGACCTAAATTCAGGAGTATACTATTTTAAGTGGTCATTATGTCCTTTTTTAAATTATTATTTTATTATTTTTAACATAATCATTTTTCCAACACAAATCTATTCTTCACCGTACTTTTTTTGGAAAATTTTGGATAATAACACAGATGCTTTTGTGTTTCTCCCTTTAACCTTATTGTGTATGTTCGTGTAGATTCAAAAGCTGCATGTAGGCCCTCATGTTCTTTTTTTTTAAATTCATTTTCTTTTATTTTGAATTCATAAAAGTCTGTGTAGTCAATTAAGCTTATAATTTAAAACACAAACATACACAAAAGCACACACCCCAGAAATGACTCTAACAGCTTTAGCATAATTATTTCTAGATTATTCTGCTTGAACTGATTGATAATATCATTGCTATCAAAAGGATTTCATGCCATTTCAACATTTAGTTTTTATTTCAGTTTTGTGTTTGCACATTTTGTTTCCAACTTTGTTATAACTTACTATATTAACTTTATCATATAATTCCTAACTCATACTTCAAAATGCATTTCTGGTTTTGCATATTTATAGTATGGGGTTTCTATGGAATTACAGCTTTTGTAGGAAAAACTGTTAATTCCTAAGCGATCTCAAATCACAACAAAGAAAAATGACTCAGTAGAGTCTGTAAGACCATATACACAGGGCGAACATAAAAAACAGTTTTATTACCATACTAGATGTTTCGCAACTATACATTTGGTATGTGATACGCAATATGTGAACAGCAATACTGCTTGTAGGGTTTTTCAGCATAGGAATATCTTTATAGAAAGGACAAGGTTTTGGAGACAAGTAGGGGAAGTTTTCATTTTGGCTGTTCCACTTACTAGCTTGTGTGACCTTCAGCAACTGATTTCAGTTTACTATGTACCAATTTCCTGTTTAAAAAAAATACTCTTAATATGAGATAAAATTATTTGGAATCTAAGCACACATGTTTTATTGATCTTGCATGAAGAAAAAAAAAACAAGGGTGTGTTTTGTTAAGGAGTATTGATACTGTTATTACTTGGAATGGAAAACATAAAGACAAATTGATATTTTGTCCACTGTATAGATTTATTTAGAAACTTTATCTTCCAGGAGTTGAGTTGTTTCAATTCTCTATCCCTCTGGGAGAGTTTAGAAGAAGAAATTACAGTGTTTACTTACATAGGAAAATGCAAAAGAAGAGCCACATTAAATCACACGTGTAAATGAATTCTGTACTCTCTGGCAGACTCCCTTTACCACTCTAGTCTTCTACCTCACTGTTGTCCCTTTCATAGTCTACCCTTAGACAAACTCGAACTAGTAGCTGTTTATGTACATCTTTGGCACGGTCTCTCTGACTTCTAAATATTTGCAAACGTTTTGCCTAAGAGAGGACCCTCATCTCTTCTACTCCAAGTTGGCTAATAATTATTCATTTTTCTGGTCTTAGCTGGGGTGTCAGTAGCTTCTCCATTTCAAGTATTTAACTGTCTTATATGTTGCTTCTACAGTGCATAAGTGTGCACGCCCACCCCCTCCAGATCTCTCCAGACATCTCTATAGTTCTTTTATTTTATATTTTGAATACTAATTGCTTTTGATATCTCTGTCTTCCACAGTGGAAATTTCATTATTAAAGAGGCTATACATTTTTTAAAAAAAATTTAATGTTTATTTATTTTTGAGAGAGAGACAGAGACAGAGACAGAGAAAGGGGGAGACACAGAAACCCAAGCAGGTCCCAGGCTCTGAGCTGTCAGCACGGACCTGACTTGGGGCTCAAATCTATGAACTGCAAGATCATGACCTGAGCTGAAGTCTGACGCTTAGTCAACTGAGCCACCCAGGTGCCCCAGAAAATGCCATACTTTTTTTTAATGTTTATTTATTTTTGACAGACAGAGTGTGAGTGGAGGGGTGGGGCCAGAGAGAGAGGGAGACACAGAATCTAAAGCAGGCTCCAAGCTCTGAGCTGTTAGCACAGAGCGTGATGCAGGGCTCAAACTCACGAACTGTGAGACCTTGACCTGAACCAAAGTCAGACGCCTAACCCACTGAGCCACCCAGGCATCCCATAAGCTATACATTTTTTCTAATACTTTTTTAAGTTGTGGGGCGCCTGGGTGGCTCAGTAGGTTGAGCGGCTGACTTTGGCTCGGGTCATGATCTCACGGTTTGTGAATTCAAGCCCCACATCGGGCTCTGTGCTGACCGCTCAGAACCTGGAGCCTGCTTCGGATTCTGTGTCTCCCTCTCTCTCTCTGCCCCTCCCCTGCTCATGCTTTGACTCTCTTTCTCTGTCAAAAAGAAATAAACATTAAAAAAATTATACTTCTTTAAGTTGAGATGTGATTTTTTTTTTATTTGAGTTTAGTTGACACACAATGTTACATTAGTTTCAGGTGTAAAACTTAGTGATTTGACAAGTTCATACATTATGGGGCTATACATTCTTTTTTTCTTTATGTTCCATGTACCATGAGCAATACCCATAATATGCATTTAATAAAAATTATAGTTGAATGAAGGAGTATAAATACATTTGCATCATGAAGGTGAAATGTCTATTTCTCTATACCAAAATCAATAATTTAAATAAAATCTATTATTATATCAAATCAGTGTGAAATTAAAAATACATGATGATGCTTTATTTCTATTCCACTGACATATATATATTTTATATTAATACATATTTATTTTTTTATATAAATAAAATTCAGCAATCTCACCATCTGGTAATAGCCATTTTTGTGGTATATTTTCTATTTGATTGGGTATATTTCTATTTTCTATTTGATTTCTATATTTCTATTAATACTCTTTTTATCTCATGTTAAATTTATCATTCATAAATATCCATCAGTCTTGCAGAAATGCAAAAGCCCCATGGAGAATTATCTGCCTATAGCTGTCGAGACTTTATTTAATTTTGAAATTTTATATTATAGAAATTGATTATAAACTTTCATATGTTTTCTTCCTACTATTACACTAAACAAAATATTTAATCTTTAAGTGTGCACACCTAAGTATGTTAGAAACTTATAATTTATTCTCCCCATTTGAATATAGTGTACAAGTGCATAGATAAAAAATAATTCAAAAATGACATATTTGTTGTGAAAATGCCGTCAAAAGGAAGTGGCAGTGAATTGCATTAGAAATGTCTGTTTTAATGTCCGAAAATAACTATTCTTGATGTAGAGATTGTTTGTTTTGCTTTGATTAGGCTATTGGTTATGAAAATTGTTGAATATTTTTGAAAATTCATGAATTGAATGTTCTAAGTGTTACAACTCAGACCAATGAACCAGAGTTTACCAATACTTCTCACTCCTCTCTTCAGGATGGGAGGCCTTGAGAATAGAATTGTGAGGAAAGCATAATGGAAGATTTGCTCTCTATTCTTCCTTGCTTTTTGCATTAATGCATAGTCTCAATTCATGTGCAAATGTTTGTATGTCTGGAAATTTATAACAAAACTTGCTTTTCCAATACTTATTACTCCAGCCTGTTTCAAAAACAGATAAAATTTTCTGAACAGCCCTTCAATGATAGCAAACATTATTGCTTCCTCTGCTTATTACTACTTCTCCCTGCTCTTTTTCCTCAGCCCAATATAAGTCTAAATAAACACAACTTGTTACTTTACCTTTTAAATTTAGTTTGGAAAAATGTGGCCACATTTTCAGTTATCCTTTTCAAACAGTTAAAATCTTACCTCACTTGCGAGACATCTTTCGGAATTACCTAATCTCCATTTCATTTTGGTCTGAAAAGCAGCACTAGAAGTTTTGTGATAGGGAAGTTAGAAGTGAAATAATTCAAATAAAAATGTTTATGTAAATTATGTATGTGACTTGTTATATAACTCTGATTACTTGCAAATCTGAGGAAGAATTAAGGGAAAGAGAGAGGGGTTGGGCAGGGAAAGGAAATGGAAAGGAAGGGGAGGATAGAGGAGGGGAAGGTAGGAAAACAATCTTCTTAGTGAAGTTTGTGATGACCACCATCCCCTTCTGGGAAAAAAAAAAAAAAGATGAATTCAATCAGTTTATATCCTTAAGCTATTATGCAACTTTTATTGAGCATTCAAAGAAAAGAAAACAAAAGAAATTATCCTTTAGAGCAAGTTAAAGCAAAAACAACCTAGTAGAATCACATAAACTTATTTGGAAAATTTGTCAAGTTATTATGCTTTCTACGGGGTGCCTGGATGGCTCAATTGGTTAAGTGTGCGACTCTTGATTTCGGCTCAGGTCATGATCTCACAACTGTGAGATCGAGCCCCACATCCAGTTCTGGGCTGACAGCACAGAGCCTGATTGGGATTCTCTGTTTCCCTCTCTGCCCCTCTACTGCTTGTTCTCTCTCTGTCTCCGTTTGTCTCTCTCAAAATAAATAAACTTCAAAAAAATGTATTATGCTTTCTAAATTTTATTGTTCTCATTAAAAATGGGTGATAATAATAGCAAAAATCCCAAGATGAGGTTTGATCATGTAAGTACAGCACTTTCATATGTCTCAGGCATGCAGTAAACACATTACATAACTAAGCTCAAGATCCTTTTTTAAGTGACACATCTAGAAATGAGAAAAGAAGTCCCCAACCAGAAGCTCAGTCAAATTAGTAGACCAGAATAAGTGCATTTGCATTTGAGATGTGAAGTCCCAAACTTCCTTCATGTATTACTTCCCTTACTTATTTATAACAGGATTAGTTTAGTGTCACATCTTATATAGATTCCCAAATGTGTTGATTTCAGAAAGAGAGAATTAAGAAGGAAAAAACCTTGAAATTAAAAAGAAACTAAATGGAATCCACTGAGTAGTAGTATGTTTTGGATTTTAAATGGAAATGCTCTGAAACTAGATCAATAAAATCCTATCAATTTAATTTACAAAAAAATCCAGCCAATAAGAAACATAATACAATGCATTTGGTCTTGGATTTAAGCAATCCTGGCTCTCTAGTCTTCGACTGAGTGTCTATCTCAGTGGTTCCTGTACTAAAAGATGCCAAAGGTGGAGGATTTATGACCTGAGAATTAAAGTTATGAATATTTAAGCTGTTATGCAAAGCACCAACAGAGCAAAGTATGCATGCAGATAATCATGCATTGTACACTAATCAAATTTTAATAAGTGGGGAATATTATTGTAGAAGCACATGACTTACCAAAAATGTGTTTCTTTTCTTTTTTTTTTTTTTTTCATTTTGCAGGAAAAAGTCCAGCATTTACAGAAGGCTTTTGCTTCAAGAGTAGATAAATCCACACAGACTGAACTTCTAGGCTATGATGTAAGTAGCTATATAAAACCATTTTTATCTTCTTTATTGGTATTCAGACCTCCACAGCTTATTTACCTCTGTAGCTGCTGTGTCCATGCACTGATTTAATAGGATTTAGTGGCTCACCATTCATCTTTTTCTCTTAAATAATCCCCAAATACCTTCTGGAACTGAAAAAGATAATTACAGGCACCGACTAGCATACCAATGTCTTCTTATTTTTTTTAAACTAACATCTCTAATATAGTCTTTTGAATTAGTAAATTTGCAGACATGTGGAAGATACATACTAGAATGCAAGAACAATTTATCTTTAAGAAAGTACTAATTTATTTGTTAACAGTTTAATAAAGTTATGTTCACAATCACCATGGGCCAGGCACATCATTTTTACATTCTGGTATGTGAAAAGAAACACAACTTTGTAGAGAAATTTACTATTTCTAAATAGTAAGCTAAAATACTGTTTTAGCTTTTTAGCTCCAGTGCAGGCTACAGAAAGTAATTTAATTGAATGTTAGCATTTTTTTCTTAGTGTGAAGTACTTGTTGAATTGTCAAAATAGGATTATAAAACGTGTTGATACAAGATTGCTTCTAGTAACACTGGATGATTTTGGATAACTTAGATTTACATTCCTATCTTTTCTTAAATGAAGCTATAAAGTTTTCACTTTGCCTAAGTTCATGACTTTAAACTTCCTTTTGATGAACCTATAAAGAATTATCTTCTTTTTCCTGTATCTAACATTTGTAAGAGCTCTCTCTTCTATTTAAAAAAAATGATATTATTTTTAGCACTTTATTGACAAGTAAAATTAGAACAGAAGTAATTTTAAGTTGTTTGATGAAAGTCTTTAATGATAAAATTTAAGTTTATCCTCATGTCCTATTATATGAAATGACATAAATATGAATGGTACTTTTGTGTTGCCTTGCAAATTATATTGATATATTTAACATAAAGCTACTTGTGTCTATTAGGAAATAAACTAAAGTTTTGAATTTCACTGTTATTTTTTAATTAAAAAAACATTAAAAGCTATGCTTTTCTTTTGAATTTTTCTGTTACATTCATTTTAAGATATGTTTATTATAGAACCCTAAATATTTTAGATATCAGTATTGTGACTACACTTCTTGCTTAAATACCAATGTTATATATTATTTAAGTGATGTGAATATTTAATTTTTTAAAGTAGAAATGATTTCTAAGTTCAAAGAGGATTTAAGCCACAAGCATTTTTAATGTTTATCTCTTTTGAAGGAGGTTTTTTTTTTCCTGTTTAAAGTTTTTTGATGTGTATTATTTATGTATCAATACCTAGGATATAAACTCAGTATGTATTTTACAAATACCCTTTATCTTTTTAAATCTGCTAGCCAGTTGTCCAGTAAGGCTAATAAATAAATAGTTTCTATTAAATTGTATTCCAACATAACAAAATTCTAAGTTAACTGAGCACCAGAAAACTGAAGTCACTTGTTCACTACCACATGAACTTTGTGGAAGTCTAGTTATTATAAGTAATGTATTCTTACACAAGGAAAGAGGAAAACACGTGTGTACTGGGACTCAAATATTCCACTTTACTCAATAAGGAAATGATGTTTGGGAGACTTAGTTTCAAATTTTGAAAGAATTGAATATAAATATAGAATGTGAGAGAGCTATAGCACAATTAGTGACTGCAAGAGAGAAATAGTTGCTAAGAGATGAATGGTACCTGTGGGGAAATAACTAAGCTGTCTTGTATTTGCCTATCTATTCCGATAACGTTCTTGTTTCTATGAGATTTACTATATCAATGCTACATCATTCTCTCAACTGTAAATAAAAATTCTAAATAGAGCCATGAATGTAGTTAATCCTTACTAAATGTTCATTGTTTCTGGCTTCTTTTTATATCTAACAGTGAGAGTTTAATGTATTTTACTGTATTGAATAAAGGCTAAGAATAATAATTTCTTGGTAGTGAGTCCTTTCAGGATTCCTTTGTTTAAGTGTCTCGTATGATTTAGGTAGTCATTAACATAGAATAATAATCTGTTCTAAAGGTTTCATATTTTACTTTTCCTGGTGATAGATTCTAGGATATAATCATCAGAATCAGAAAATCAGTCACCAAAGATATGCATATAAACCTCATGTCACTACCTGGATGTAACTGTCATAGTAAACTTTGGGGCATTTTGTATGGAAAAACAGGGAAGGGAAGTATTTTAAATAAGCAAATTAGATGTAAGTAAAGCATTTTAAATGTGATGAATTGTGTGACTGTTGGGAACATATGACTCATCAACAGTGTATTTTTTTTTCCACGAATAGGATATATTTTCTATACTTTTCAATATGTATTTATACACTTTTCACTTTTCATATGTGATAACAATAATTATCATTTGACGTATAATACTTTTCTCAGAGAATAGTCTGAAATTATTCTGTTTTCTCATAAATACACATATTCACATATATACATACTATGTCTACTTATAATATGCAATAGTATTTTTCAGAGAAAAATATGAAAAATCCTGTAGAAATCTTACACATTATGAATGATTCTTATACTCTCTTTCTTGCTTTCTAACGCTGTCAATATTAGCCACAAATTATACTTTCCCGATCACTGTGGATCATGTTCCAGTGATACAATGTCAGAATATAAGAGACTACAAGTATCCTTTAATATAATTTTCTTGGGAAGATAGCTGTTGCTACACATCGCACTTAAGATAGGAAATATAATTCCTGAGTGACATTAATTATAATGAAAACTATGAAAAGAAATTTCTGAAAATCCGCTACAGCGAATAAGTTCTAAAATTCATATAATAAACTACTTCCATCCTGTAACAGTTTTATCAGGAGATTTGAAACTAATGTTAGTGTACAACGTGCTTTGATTTCTAATGCACGTGACAAAAAATATTTAAAAATAAATTCAGAGTGTCTCAGCAAGGGCCTATAAACACAATAGTTCTTGAGATGATGAGGAAGATTGTTAAATAAATGATGAATGTGTCTTAAATAATCAATGACAATTTAACCTCTTTCACTTTCCTGTGTCTACACAGGCTTAGTTTATTGAAAGATCAAAGAATAATTTCTTAGGTGTCACTTGTGTTATTAAAACAGGATAGAAGATGGATAGATGTAGTCAAGTAGCAATGTTGGCAATTACAAGATTACATTAAGAGTTAGGGATGATTTTTCTGGTTACATCGACTGTATACATAAATGTTTCAGCATAAAACATACGCTGTCTGTAAATATTTTATAGTTTGAACTCCTGCAAACAACATTTTTGGATTAAATAATCGGGAATGAATAACCAAAATGCAGTGAAGATCTTATATTCTAACGGGGCAAAAATTCAGGTACTTTAATTAATTAGGCATCTTTATAGCCAGGTTTTTTTCTTTTTAACTTCCTTTTGATGTTTTACAGGTTATCTTTTTACATGTGGCTGATTTACTTTAAGTGTAAATTTTCTTTTCAATTAGAGCTTGAATTAAACTCAGAACAATCCCAGGGTCTCCAAAGAAGTCTTCCTTTAATTAGCATATGTTTTATATTTCTATTTAATAAGAAGTGTTTCTTAGTATTGAACTTGCAATTTTTTGTTCAGATTTCTTTAAGAGTTTTGATGTTATCAAGTATTTCATCAAATATTATAATCACTGTTAGTCTTAATATCCTTAATGGTTTTCATTTGGCCATTTAAACTGAATCGTGGCATTACATATATTTTGTCTGTGTCACGTATGAGTGAAGCATAACTCAGTTTGGAAAAGTATGATCTTGCCACTGTGTATTTTTCAAATATTTTAACAGTTTCCAAGTGGTGGGATTTTCTTTATAACTGAACTTTCCTATGTATATGCTAGGAAACTAATATTAATACTAGTTGCATTATGAATACACATTTTGAAAGAAGAACTCAGTGCAGTTGTCTGTATATTTTCAATCTATGCTTCTTTTCTTAGATTTTATTTTGGACGCCCTCCTGACACAGTTAATAGTGTACAGGGAATTCTAACAAATACGGAAATAGTTCATCATATAAGGAGTAAGAATGATTAGTTTTTACCATAACTGTTTTGTTAGCTATGAGACGGAGGAAGAGAGTATTTTGTGTGATGCTACTATATTATGTCAGCCTATGGATTAAACCTAATTGTGAGAATTGCATAATTATCAATTAGACATTCTCATCCAGCTGCTAATAAGCTCTTGTTTGTTAAAGCTATCTATTTTGGATACATCATTGCTATTATTTTTCATAAACTCAGTACTTCTGATCATGTCAGTGTGCCTCAGCATTTATAGATGAGTGCCTTCACCCTACATACTTCATTTACTTACATTTACTTATATCAAGTATTTCTGTTTATTTTTATAAATTAAAAAAATCAGATTTAAAAGCTGATATATCCAAAGTTTTTTTGAACTATGGTTTTTCGTATTACATTAAGGGTCACTTTCAGACAAAACCATTGGTTTAAAACACAAGAAATATGATCATCTGCCATAGGGACTTATTAATATTTAATGGAGGAACCAGTGGTGAAGTTTTAAGGGCATCACATTTGAAAATCCATACATGGATTTATTCAACAAATATTACTAAGTGCCCCCTGGAAGCCAGGCTCTGTTCTAGGTGCTTGGAATACCTCCTTTAATCAAACCACACAAATATTTGCTTATTGAGCCTACCTTTTTTGACAGCATACTTATAATAAATAATAAAGTTCAGTAAAGTATGTAGTGTGTTAGTAGGTGCTAAGTTCAGTCTAAAAAGGAAAAATAGCACAAGGAAAGGATAATTGTGAATGAGGGGTTGAGGGCCAAGACTATGATCAGAAATTTTAAACAGGGTGATCTAGGCCGGTCCAGGGCGAGATGTGAGGCTTGAAGGTGGTGAGGTGAAAATCACATTTAGTCAGAAATCCTTTTGTGATTATGCTCCTTGAATACCCCTCAAAGCCCCTCGGTCAGTAAGAACAAATGCTTTGTCTTTGCTGCAGCCCTAGGTAAGAATAGTTGGCTTTGTTTATAGGTCATGTGGTATGAAAAATTGCATACAGTACCATTAAACTGTAGAATCAGACTCCATGCATTGAGACTCACACGAGGGGAACACAGACCCCCTGAGGGAACAGTCACATGGGCTCCTTCTTTCATAGCCCCTTGGCAGAAGCACTGAGAAGAAAGCTAGGTCCTATGAGCCATACCATGTAAATTGCATTGCTTTTCCTCATTCTTTTCTTGCATACACTCTGTCCACCTCCTTCTCTCTCTCTCTCTCTCTCTCTCTCTCTCTCTACCAGTCTTCTTACAGCTTAGGCAGAGTTGATTTTACATACTTTAAATGTATAATTAGACTTCATTGTATACCAGCACATCACATTTGTCAGAGGTGTACCAGTAAAGGAAACTGAGCTGTCAGCACAGAGCCCGACGTGGGGCTCAAACTTGTGAACTGCAAGATCATGACCTGAGCCAAAGTCAGACACTTAACCAACTGAGCCACCCTGGTGCCCCGATTATGTGTATTTTAATATGATTAAATCATACTTATGCAACTATTTGTTACTGAACTTTGTTATACTTGGTATAAATTAGTATTAATATATTTTCTTTTAAAGGCAAAAGTTGCACTGACTCTAGAAACATTACATTTTCCGTATGCAGAAATCATAAAACAATATATTCTAATTTGAAACAGTAATGACAAATTTTGCCATACCATAAGTATGACAGTGTTTTATTTTTCCCACTATACCTGCTGATGGCATTTCTGTGTCGTCATAGTTGAGCCTTTGTTTCATTAGACCATCAGATTTAATTAATTAAATTAATTTATTTTTTTGTTTTCCTGTGAGATTCACTATTCTCTGACAACTCTCCCACTTGTACTTGATTTAGCACCACAAATGGATAATATCTATAAAGATCATTAGCCCTCATAATGATCTTGCTCCATCAAAAAGTTTCTCAAGCACTTGATTTATGCTTTGGGAACTGGGGATACATAGAAGGGTATGGGGATGGAGGGAGTAATTTTTCTTTATCCTTCAAATTTCTTGGCTGAGAACCTCTGTAATAAAAGAGAGATTAAAAGAAGAGAAACGAAAGTTTAGTAATGTATAGGCCTCCTATTATACGCAGGCGATACCTAGGGAAATTAAGTTGACTCCTGAGATGGCCCAAGTCATCACCTTAAATGCCATCTCCAGCTAAAGACCAAAGAAAGATGTTGGGGGTTGGGGAGGCCAGTTGTGGAAGTTTACCAGTGGGAAGAGCACAGTGAACAAGGGTAAGGGTGTTACGCAGATATAAGTCTATGTCTTCTCTTTTGATAAGGGTTTCTAGAGATTTGGTCATCCCCTTTTCCTAGTACAGAAAGAGAGATACCCTTTCAAATGGAGATTTTCCTTATAAATATAAATAACCTTTACAAAAGGGTAACTTCTACTTGATTTTCAGAGGTTTCCCTTTGTCTGCAATCTCTTAAAAATTACCAGTTCAAGTTATGCCAAAAAGCATATTTGGGCTGGCAAATTCTGCTTCCCTTCAATTCCACCTTGAAACTTCCCCAAGAAGTTTCACAATCCAGAACCTGAGTTGATACATTGCTCCAATATTTCACTGAGCCCATGTCTGACTCCTGAAAATAGATCACTTCAATTAACTGCTATGTCTCATTTTAGGAAGTGGTCTTGCAGATGGGCTCCCAAAGTTAGTCTTATATTGTGCTAGCAATCAGGTATTTAATAAGAGGCATGTCTGTGGAAAAAGATAAGCAAAGTTTAACAATTAGCACAAACTATAATAATGCAGTTTGTGAGAACAGGGTGGAGGTAGGGGGCAGCCAATTGAGATTTCTATATGTCAGGTTCAAATCATCTTTCAAAGTTTGAATATCTCTGATGCCATCAGGTGTTAAGGTGAACTTTCTGAGTGGCCTACATATCAGCAGGCACAAAAGGTTGTCCATATGCGCTGTTGTGATGATTTCTCTTAAGTTTATATGAAGTTGTTCACATTCAATTCGCACAGCTTTGGGAAAAGGATAGGTTTTTTGTTTTTTGTTTTGTTTTGTTTTGCTTTGTTTCCTCTCAGTCATTTCAAGTTAGAATGGTGGGAGAGGGATGTCTGGGTGGCTCAGTCTGTTAAGCATCCAACTTTGGCTCAGGTCATGATCTCACAGTTTGTGGGTTTGAGCCCAACATCGGGCTCTGTGCTGACATCTCAGAGCCTGAAGCCTGCTTCAGATTCTGTGTCTCCCTCTCTCTCTGCCCCTCCCCACCTTCTCTCTCTCTTTCACTCTCTATTTTTTTTTTAATTTTTTTTTTACGTTTATTTTTGAGACAGAGAGAGACAGAGCATGAACAGGGGAGGGGCAGACAGAGAGGGAGACACAGAACCAGAAGCAGGCTCCAGACTCTGAGCCATCAGCCCAGAGCCCGACGCGGGGCTCAAACTCACGGTCTGTGAGATCGTGACCTGAGCTGAAGTCGGACCCTCAACCGACTGAGCCACCCAGGCGCCCCACACTCTCAAAAATAAATAAACAAACATTAAAAAAAGAAAAGAAGAAGAAGGGTGGGATAAAATTGGAAATTAGTTCAGAGAGTTGTAGCAAAATATTTGAGAAAATTGTTAGAATTTAGGATTTGGCCCAATTTACAGGTAGAAAACAACATTTCTAAGACAATAAATTGGACTAGAATCTAATATCCACAAAGTTTTACTACTGAAACATAATTTTCTCTATAATCACCCTTATTTTTGCCAAAATAATCACAGTAGGACTAATTTGTTTGCAAACTAAGTTTAGTTTCATTAAACTTGACCTGATTATGTGCAGGAAGAATAGTGGTTGAATATGTATAGGTTCCTTTGAGGTCTACTTTGCTGGAACTTTCACAGGGAATTTTAGACTGAACTTTTAAAAGCCTTGAGGATAGGAAGCCAAGTGAAGGGCTCACCGTCAGACTTTGCCTGCAGAATCTAGAGATTTGGATTAATTTCTCTCTTCTTGAGGTCCCAGAGATATCCTATGGCTTCTGCACCATCCAGAAAGTGAGCTTTCTTAGTCATCTGGTAGGACTGCTGGGATCACTGTAAGCAAAACACCAGGCTGCTTTTCCAAGGAGTGTTATCTGCTTCATGAAGTGAGACTTGGTTCCTTGAACCTGTTTGGTCATGTTTAATTCTATGCACATTCTCAAGGGATCAGATAGGGAGAAAAAGTAATTGTTTCATCTGTGTTCACAAAGACATACTTACCAAATTGCTGTAATTCATACTTAGCTTACTAGAAAAGAAAAAAAAAAGTTTCCTTAAATCTAGAAAAAAACAAAACATTAAAGAATCAACGTTGCAAACAAAGTCATAAGAATTCACATTTTCATGAGTTTATTCAGCACCATGTTATTCTTGTTCTGCTTGGTTTTCTATTACTTGAGTCAGTTCTGGACATTCTTACCCAGTTCAGATTAAACCTATGTTCAGCAATTAATGTTCAGTATTTTATCTTATTTGCACATGATCTAGATATTCAATAAATTTACATCATTCAGCTTAACTCAAGAAAACTCTAAAGGCAGAAGTTACCTAAGAGATTTGGGAAACTATTTCAGTAGCTATATCATAAACACATAATTGTTGTTCAAAAGTTCACCTAAAAACTCTTATTCCTCTTACATCTAAATCACTTGCTCCCAACAGTTATGCTTAGACTACTCACAAAATCTTTGTGAGACATTAGGCAAAGTCTGTCATTGTTCTGTTTTCTTACCGAAGAGCTTTGTAACAGAGGTAACATGAACTTCTTTGACCTAGGTAGAATAAAAATTGTACACCTGAATTATATTTGTTGACAACATTGAATACATGTCTATTTTTATTAAACCAACAAACTTCACTTAGCTTTTATTTACTGCAAAAAAATCCAAGATCACATGAATTTGAAACAAATATTTGGGTTAGTTTTTATATTTTTGACTTTTAGAAATAATTTATATAGTGCATATTTTAAGCTATTTAAATAGAGTTTTTACAAATTAATTTTAGCAATAGCATCCAGAGGTTAATTTAAAAAATCACACATTTTACATCATATATAGACACAGGTAAACATATAGGCTGACTGAAAAAGAGATCTTATAGCTAAAATTTTAGCTATGAGTCAGGTACAACACTAAACTCACTAGTTTATAAGAGAATATTTGGGTGCAAATCGTGTTTCTGGCACTTTACCAGCTCAGATAGCTAAAGTTTTTCATACTAATATTTGTGAGGAAGACACTGGGATATTTCATCTGCCCAATTTCCAATAAACCCTTTTTTCTCCTTCTGATGAGAAATATCTTCTTAAAGTTTGCATTTTAAAGAATGGCTCTTAGAACATGGAGAAGATGGGTAGAAAATTTACATCTCAAAATCACAGAAAGTATCTGCATTTTCTCCAAAATGGAGTTTGGGGGTATATTTGCCTATTATCAGTGGTCTGAAGTAATTACTATTTAAAATTTCCTGATATCTCTTAGTCAAAGGACATTCAGTTTCCAATGTATTGATCTTTTGCAAGCATTTTGAGATGAATTTTGAGAAGTTTGGAGAATTAGTAAAAAAGGACAGATGGATTTTGCATTGCTTCTGGAACTGTACCTCTGTTTTTACAAAGATTTGCAAGACAAAAGCAATTGTTTCTAATTACTCAAAGAATTGGGTTATAGCCTGAATGATATCAGGGAACTGACCCACACATCTGACTTCAATTTCAATTTGCTTTATAGCAGAAGAAGATGTCCAGTTAAGAAATCAAAATATTTCTATGTTCTGGAACTTCAGTAGGTCTTTGTGCAGGATGCATAAAGCATTCAACCAAAGCCTTCAGGTGGTCTTCTTCCCCTACCCCCCCAAATGTACCCTTCATCCTTAGACCAACTTAAACTTAAGGGGGGGAACAACTTAAACTTAGTTTTGTTTGTATCAGCCTCTGACCCTTGGCCTCCAGCTAATCCATTTCCTGATCATTTGTAGGAGGATCTGGGAGAAATTCTGATCTGTTTACTTGGTGCGTGGGGGGGGGGATGGGGGGGGCAGCCAGCTTGTCTGATAACTGCAGTATAATCATAGAAAGGAAGAACCTTAGCCATTAGTCAAAGTTCCTGTGAGTGGTGTTGTGAATGTCCACTGATTTTTCTAACTCTTTTCTAAATTTGGTAACATCTTGTGAAAGTGGGATAGGTATTAAGGAGGGCACTTGTGATGAGCACTTGGTGTTTTTTGTGAGTGATGAAGTACTGAATTCTATTTCTGAAACCAATATTGCATTGTATGTAAACTAAAATATAAAAATAATAATAAATAATAAATAAATAAAACTTCATAATTTTATCTTGTTAAAGAAGCCCATAATGTGAGCCATTATACTTCTTTGTGTCTTCTTTTCAATTTAGTCTTTCTGTAGATACCAATAAGATAATTCTTTAAAAAAAGAACTAATTTTTTTTTTCAAATATAGAAGTTTGTTTATGTTTTCAGTTCAGAGTATCCATCATTTGGTCATTGACAAGTAGGGTCTTTTATTAATTCAATAGCAACTCAAACCAATCAGGCTTAACCATAAATTTATGGTTTAACCATAAATCCAAGAGGCATCCTAAAAGAAGGTGTAAAGATGCAGCCCTCACAAGATCCAGAAAATTTACTTTCAGTTATCCTAGGAAAGCAAAGACCTGTTGCCACAGGTGGTAAGAATGAGAACTTTGGATGCCTCCAGTCACAGACTCTCTAATCAATTACCCCAAACAGATGGTACTAGAATGGGACTTTTGGGGGGCGCCTGGGTGGCGCAGTCGGTTAAGCATCCGACTTCAGCCAGGTCACGATCTCGCAGTCCGTGAGTTCGAGCCCCGCGTCAGGCTCTGGGCTGATGGCTCAGAGCCTGGAGCCTGTTTCCGATTCTGTGTCTCCCTCTCTCTCTGCCCCTCCCCCGTTCATGCTCTGTCTCTCTCTGTCTCAAAAATAAATAAACGTTAAAAAAAAAAATTTATAGAATGGGACTTTTCCAGCACTAATGAGACAATGCAGGTTGAGAGTACAAAGACCCCTTATGGAATCAGGATCCTTTAAGACAGTCTCCCCTGAGAGGTGGCATAGTTGGACAAAGAGTATACTGCCTTTGGGATCCACAGCCTATTGGGTTTTATGCCAAATGCATGTGGACACATTCATTTTCCAGCTGGCAGAGACCAGAGTATATTCTCACTGGTCACAAAGCCAAAGTCTTCTGACCTAAAATAAGACAAAAGGAAAACCTCCTCTAGGCTATGGTTCTTTTTGTGACCAATGACACAAAAGACAAACCACCAAAACCAAACAAAAACAACGGTCATCTCTGGGAGAAAAGAGAATCAACAGAAAACCAGATTACTCACAACAAATTTACCAAATTCACTATACCCAAGGAACTAGTTTACATAAATATTATCTCCTGTTAATTTAAATTTGGAAAGGAAGCAATAAGAATTTTTAATCTTCATCTCTTGATCAGCCACTACAGAGAGAGATACCTGCGAGAGCTGACTTTGGTAAGAATTCTTACCCTTTGTTAATTTCTGCCAGTTTTCCAGGATCCCATCTGCAGGCTCCCCCAAGAATGGGGTCTCATCAGATCCCTTCCGGAGGCACCAAACTGTAGCAGAAGGAAAATGATTTCCCCTCTACCCTCCCAGGTTCTTGGCAGAGACCTCCCCTATCATAAAAGATTAACAGTGGGAAAATACTTCCTGTATATATGGAAGATACCCAGGAAAATTTCCCAAAATGGCCAGGCCACCACCTTCTGTATCATTCCCAGTTAAAGACAAAAGAAGGCTGTTGAGGCTCAGGAGAGGTTATAAGAGATAACCAGGAAGTACAGAGTAAACAAGGATAAGGTTGTTATGCAGATTTAGGTCTGTGCCTGCTCCATTGATGAGTTTCCAGAGATTTGGTCATCCTCCTCTTCTAGTACAAAGAGGGACACACCTTACAAATGGAGATTTTTCCTTATAAATGTAAATGTATTTTACTAAAAGGGTAACTTTTACTTTGTTTTCAGAACTTGTGCTGTGTCTTTGGTGCTTAAAAATAACCAGCTCAAGATAATCCTTATGTCAAAGAGGCATATTTTGGGTGGCAAATTCTCTTTTATGCCAGCTTATATCTTCTTCCAGTGAAAGAACTGAATAATGATTCCAGGGGGAAAGGCATTAAATATTACATTATTAGTGTTTCAAAACAAAAACCTAAGCTGTTTTCATAACTTATAAATGGTGTAGAGAATTAAAGAAAACAGTTCCATAAGTGTTTGACTTTGTACCAAACAGGTAAAGGAATAGGAATTTTCAGGATATTGCATTACAGAAAGTTTCCTAAAAGGGAGCCACATGTAACGTGAATCTCATGCTCTGTGAAGTAAGAGTACCAGGAAATGATACTCATGTGATGCTACATTGTTAAAATGATAATTAGAATTTTAAATTCATAAAGTTGAATTACTGTGGAGACAATTTATACCAGAGTGTGATTTGCAATGCAGAGTACTTAGAGAGTCATAGTTTTTTACATGTCAGAATAACTTCAGATTTGTCATTATTTTATGAATTTTGTGCTTGTATATTGATTATGAATTTGGGTTTAATCCATCAAATGAAAGGAAAATATATTTAAGGTACCATCCGATATAGAGGATTTTCAGAGAGAAAAATACTCTAGACAGGTTCAATATTTTCTTGCATTGAAGAGTATAACCTAAAAATTGATAAATTATTCATATTTTAAGACTATTATTGAATTGAAAATAGTGCTTTTCAACTTTTTAGGTTACAAAAAACACTCAATATTGTTCCTAAAATGTTCCTTAAAGGCTTTGTTAATTTATTAGAAAGTTGCTACAAAAGCTAATTTAGTCTGAAACGATTAGTTTTTCTTCTTTGAGGGAGCATCAGTAACGTGAGAAATAAGCCCACTGAACCAATTGAAGGAGGGAGTCAGAGACTGGGAGCACAGTGAAGGGAGGCTTTAATCAATGTTCTTGCAACACAGAGACTTCAGTTTTTTGGCGCATGCTCATTGCAAAGCCTGTGAAGATAAGCCCACAAAAGGGAGAGGGGAAGAACCAGGAAGTTAAGTGTCTAAGGGTTTGGGACTCCATTATGAGTGGGTGGGTGGTAGATATTTCCAATAGGTTGTAAGCCTATTGTTAACTAGACAGCCCAGCTTTTATTTGGTATTTCTGAAAATCAATCATCTCACTTATGTCTACAATAATGACTCATCATTTAACATTAAGAAATATGAAACTAAAAGGAACTTAATGTGAATTATAAAAATACACCAAAATTACTTGGTGTTGAGTATATGTATTTTCTACTCTTTTAAAAGCTTTCCTCAATTTTGATTATTTAGTATGTTAAAATAAACACACAAACACTGAATCATTGTAAATATATTACATGTACATAAACAAATATTTTAGTATTTCAAATATAATGGATATAATCTTACTCTAATTGTTACTGAAACCCAAGTTTAGCTGCCTGTCATTGCTGGAAGAGCCAAAACTCAGAAGTGTTGATTGGAAAGGAATATGAGCTTTATTCAGGAGGCTGGCCACCTGGAGAAAAGTTGGACTCTGGTCCAAAAGCCACCTCCAAAGTTTCTGCCTGGCCTAGGAATTTATAAAGGGGTTTAGGGTAGTTAATCAGTAAAGGGGGTGAACTGGTCCATAACATTCCTTGATTACATGTAGCCTTGATGATGCCAGCTTCAGACATTATCTCAGTGCTCAGAGGTTGTGCAAGGGGGCCTGGTTTCTGTTTCATGATTAGCAGAAGGGCAGAAAGAACCCGTAATCTATAGGTATACAAAGAAAGGGGTTAGTTAATCACATTGGCTAAGGGAATTTGCTAAAGTTAAAGACTAGTAGGTTGGTCCATGGGCCTGAGGCAGCTTCATAATATTAATGTTTTTTACTTATTGATTTAAGTGACTGAATATCATTCTATCCTGTGAACCTTTTAAATATTTTTTATAATTCTTTTTAATTTCTTTGTCCTTTTAAAGGACATTTTTATATGGCACAATTCCTTATCAAGGCGAATTTTGAAAAATCAAAATTTATGTGGTTTTATCCTCCAGTCAGCAGTGCTATTTCTAGAACTCTATGCTGCACATACACATTTGCATATAGCAAATAAAATTCCCATAACTTTTTTTAATTGGCATTCATTGTAATAAAGACAAAAAATTAACACAAATGTCCATCAATAGGGGGCTGTTTTATAATGGCTCGTTTACATAATGGAGGAGCATAAAACTAAAAAAAAGAGAAAACATCAGTGTTCTAATGTGGAGTAATTTTTAGAATCTGTTAATAAGTCAAAGTGTAGTTATACGGTATTTCATTTTTTTGATGTTTTGTATAAGTACAGATAATGGAAATAATAAACATGTTTATCTACAAGGGGAAGCAGGAGAGAAAAAATAGTGTGGAAGGGATGACAAAGTGAATTTTTTAAAAGTGTATATTCTAATATAGTTCTCATGGAAGAAAAAAGAGTAAATGTGCTTGAAATACATAAACTTAACTGGACATCAAATTAGAATATAACCACAGGGGGAAAAATATTGTAAAGTGATTTGGACCCATTCTCTGGTTGTACTTCCTTAGTGGGTTATAGCTTAAGGACCAAGAGAACTGCAAAAAATATATAACTTGACTTAGTAGAATTTTATTAGTACTGTTATAAGAATTTTGAAACTATTTGAAGGGCACATACACCCCAATGTTTATAGCAGCACTATCAACAATAGCCAAAGTATGGAAAGAGCCCAAATGTCCATCGATGGATGAATGGATAAAGAAGATGTGGTACACACACACACACACACACACACACACACACACACACACACACAATGGAGTATTACTCAGCAATCAAAAAGAATGAAATCTTGCCATTTGCAACTACATGGATGGAACTGGAGGGTATTATGCTAAGAAAAATGAGTCAGGGAAGGACAAATATCATATGACTTCACTCATATGAGGACTTTAAGAGACAAAACAGATAAACATAAGGGAAGGGAAGCAAAAATAATATAAAAACAGGGAGGGGGACAAAACAGAAGAGACTCATAAATATGGAGAACAAACTGAGGGTTACTGGAGGGGTTGTGGGAGGGGGGATGGGATAAATGGGTAAGGGCACTAAGGAATCTAGTCCTGAAATCGTTGTTGCACTATATGCTAACTAACTTGGATGTAAATTAAAAAAAAATAAAACTTAAAAAAAAATTTTTAATTTATGTACATTGTAAGATTTAACTAATTACATCAAATGTTACTAGTACTCATATTGAAAGATGAGAGAAAAGAAATATAATTATGAAAATATAAATTAAAAGGGAAAAATAAACCTGTAATATAATATCCAAATAGAAACTATCAACAGGAACTCATAATTTACTACAGAATTTACTACAGTCAGAAACATCTAACCTGAAACAATTCAGACTTATAGGCCTAACTTCCAGTATACAGGCAACACAGAAAGTGGATGGATATGTAAAACAATACCATAGGTCAACTGTCAGAAAACTTCCAAATGTGCAGTATTCTGAGAAAACTGACATTGTATCCTTAAAATCTAAAGTGCTGTTAAATATCACGAAATTATCTTAATTAAAGAGACTAAAGGGGCGCCTGGGTGGCGCAGTCGGTTAAGCGTCCGACTTCAGCCAGGTCACGATCTCGCGGTCCGGGAGTTCGAGCCCTGCGTCAGGCTCTGGGCTGATGGCTCAGAGCCTGGAGCCTGTTTCCGATTCTGTGTCTCCCTCTCTCTCTGCCCCTCCCCCGTTCATGCTCTGTCTCTCTCTGTCCCAAAAATAAATAAACGTTGAAAAAAAAATAATTAAAGAAAAAAAAGAGACTAAAGAGATATCACAAGAAACTCTTAACTACTGAATCCAGGTGTTAGCTCTGCCAAGCAGGTGCTAATTGTACTAGTTTTTCTATTTTTCTGTATACTTAGAAGTTTTCCCAGTAAGGGGAGAGGCTAATCCAATTTTAAAAATTAGAATCTAGATTTAAAATGACATTACATTCGGCTGTGATGCATGGTCCAGTTGTAACTCTTGGGTTGTACAGGTTAGTAGTTAATAGCAGCATTTACTAGTAGTATTTGAAGGGCATTTGAGGAAATTTGATTAAGGATAACTATTACAAATGAAAACATGTTGACATGGGAAGTTAGAAGCCATTAACTTAGAAAAGTAAGCAGCAAGTCCAGTAATTAAAAAAAAATATATATATAATATATATTATATATACATATATATAATACATATATATATGTAATATATATTATATATGTATGGTGTGGTTTCATTTTGGTTTAAACAAAAAATGAAAAGAAATACCCAAAAGTCAATGTGATCATTTCTGATCGGTAGGGGTATGACATTTTATTTCCTTATTTCTGCTTCTCTCTTTTTTTCATGTTTAACAATGAACATATGTGCCTTTATAATTTGTAATTTCACTGTAGAAATATATTTTTATTTAATAAATTGATAATGACTTAATTTAATAATAATGTAAATAATTATTTAAAAGAGCAAACTCTGCCACACTGCTATAATGAATACAAAATTATGTTTGTACAATGTATTTAACTTCCAACACTACCTCTATACAAAATAAAATAACTTAGACATTTTCAAGGAACCAAAGTATTAAGATATTTTGTTCTTAAATATAATTTCTAAAAATATTAAATATTGGAGGGTTTTTTGTATCAAATTTGATGATCTGTTGAGTTCATCACATTTTAAAGCCCAAGGTGATTAATCTGTTTCTTGATATACAATATCCCCAGAGTAGTTCATTGTAAAAAAGACTTGTATCTTTCGAGTTTTTGTTGTTCTTACAGCGAAGTCACAGGGAAACATTTATCCTCATTAGTTGAGTTTTAGTATTTCTTGTAGTCCTCTCCATGTTCCACTCGCTAAAAAATGAGAGAAGTCCTGGGGCTTTTTGTCCTCTCCACGTGACAAGTACTACAATATTGTAAACTTTTATGGCAAGAGAAATGTTAGTATCATATATTCTAGTAACATTTGGGCCTCTGAACATAGTCAACCTCTTAAGATATTTTTTTCACTCTAACTTTTTTTTAGAAAATTAAAAGGCAGAACTGGGTTAGAATTTTATTAAAAATGAGAATGTTAAGAAGCTTAAAATACACTGGAAAACAGAATCCAGATTTAGGAAATACAGAAATATAACAATATATCACCTCTGTCATTCATTCAGTAGCATTTGGGGAACAAGTACTCAAATGTTCATTTGTTATTCTTAATGATTCTGCAGACTTTTTTTTTTTTTTAAACATGTTTGGTTGGCAATTACATTTCTGCTTCTGTGTGTAACATGTAGTTATGGTCCTGGGGTTCCTTTCATCTCAAGTTACTTCACCCTTTTTCATTTATACAGTCATTTAAAAAATAAAAATAAAAAGCTGCATTCCACGCACTGAGATTGTAGCAGTGAACGAGAGATAGACAAATGTTAAAAAACAAAATTCAATTGAGTAAATTTGAAGATCTAATTGGCTTTATTCAGTGATTCATTAATCAAGCAGTAGCCCATCTAGCAAATAGAAGGGAGTTCCAGGAGCTGTACAAACAGAAGGCTTTTCTAGGCAGAATGGAAAGTGGTAGACAAAGAGGTTTTAACTAAAGAAAAGAAACAATCGGGCAAGGTCACCCTCCCTTGGGGTAATGGTGGGGAGGGGGCAAGGAGGTCTTGTCTTGCAGACTACGTCACTAGTACAGATCAGGAAATTCCAGAGTGACTTTTTGAAAATTCCACTCCACTCCTGGGAGAGGCTAAAGCCGAAATTAGGTTAGCTATTAAATTCTGGTGAGGCTTAGGAAAAGAAACTCCATTTTGGGGCCTGTTGTTAAATTTCTTTATAAACCTCACATTCCAGTGATGAATATAGACAATACATTTGAAATAGAAATAAGAGAATTGCACACAGTGATAAAGGTCATGATACAAATAAGCAGAAAGACAAAAGTAAGAGATGAATCAGGTGAAGAGGAGAGCTTGTGTCTGGGAAAGACTCATCAGGGACTACATGAGTGTGCTGTTTCGGAGCTGTAACCTGAATGAAGGTCAATTGTTCATAAAACTGGAACAAGCATCTTGATGGGGGAAATCAGGGTTTGGAAAATAGTCACCTTCCAATACTGCTTGCCGCTTCAAGACTTCCTCACCTGGGTTTTCATCTTGCCTTCCTACTTACAGTCTCTACATGGTAAAATCTATATAGCATCACACATAAGTCTGTAAAACAAATAAACAAACAAAAAACCACAACAAACACACCCCTTTCATTGTGTTGTATTTCTACTTTAAAACTCAATGATTCACTAAGTCTTAAAAGACAAAATTCACTTTCCTCAAACAGTACCCATAGTCGCTGAAATTAAACCCTTCTCTATTTATGTTGCAAATATAAACCTTTTATTCTACTTAAACTGCACCAACACAAATTGCTATTTCTTGTCTCTGTTGTTTAGAGTTTTGTTTTTAACCATTTTATCTGGAATGTCCCTCCTCTGTAATAGATCTCTGTTTTCCAGCCATGCTCCAATTTCATATCCTTACTATGAGGACCCAAACTGGGGGTAATTTCTCTTTCCGTAGAATTATGTCAGCAGTTATCAGTCCTGTATAACTGACTGTCTTGTAGTTGGCAGTTACTATAAATTCTAAAAATTCTCACCAGTTTTATGTATTGACATATAACTGATGTCTTGTTATATGTCAGTCTTGTAGTAAGGCTTCTCTCTTATTTATATTCATTTATATTCAACTAAATTCTACATTCCTCAGGGGCAAGTGCTATATTCTATACTTCGTGGATTATGTATTTCTTTTTATGTATATTTTCTGCACAATAGAGTTTCTCTTTTTTTTTTTTGAAGTTGAAAAGATGGAAGATTATGAAATGTTTCCATTTCTATCACTTAAAACTATAATGAAGTATACAGGTTAAAATAATAATAATAACTGCTGCAGATAAAATTCTGTTGGAGTTTTGTTTAGGACCTTGGATGGTGACTATGGTTTAGAAATATATCACGAAAGCCATGTGAGATTTACCTATTATTTAATTACGTAATTTTCTTTAAGCCGTTTTATTTGAGAAATACATAAAGGAAAGAGCTGGGTAAAACTATTTTTTGTTTTTGTTTTTGTTTATTCACAAAACCAAAGGAAATAATAGAATTTTGCCAATCGATCTTTCCTCTTTTACTTGCATAAAATGTATTTCATTGGATGTTAGGAACCTGTAAGCATTACTAATAAACATTCATAAATTTTAATTGGAATTTTGACTTAGAAAATCATAAGTAAAACAGTTTTTTGTTGGCCTCTGCTTTTTTAAGTGTTTATGTTTTAAATTTTCATATGAAATAAAAATTTCATTTCATTTCATTAATTTGAAGTCATTCATTTATTTACTTTTGTTTTCTTCTTTTCAAGGCCCTGTGGAATCCTACATGCACTGAAGGTTTATTTAAACCAGTAAATATTTCAACCTAGGTTAAATCATTTGACCATAAGCAATGTATCATCAGTCTGTGACATGTGAAATATTGAATAAAATCAATTTTCCATCATTCCATATGTTAGCTATTTCATGTAATATGCTAGTTTCCACTCCAAATATTTCATTTTCTGCATTTGTACACAATCGCATAAAATACTTATTTATTTTACATATTCCTACCTTATTCTTACTGTATGTTGACAACAAAAATAGGCTTACTTAAAAATTATATGCAACTATTTTTAAATGTAACATTCCACTTGGCAGGGCACATTTTCTGTTCAACCTTTTCATCCATCTCATTTGTCTCTCTGGTTATAGTTTTCATTTAATTTCATCACATATTCTATGCACATTAGGGAAGTTTGTAAACAGTACTAGTTTCTCCCATCCTAGTGAGATAATTCCTACTGAAGAACTAAATTCTCTCTATGTTTCTCTTGTATTGAGATCAAAAGATGAAAGCAGGGTGTCTCCAAAGAAATACATAATGAGTCTTATTCAAACTTATTCAAAATACGTAATGAGTCTTATTCAAACTACAGAAAGTCAGAAACCTATTTATATCTCTGAACATGTGAAAAAAGTTTATTGGATACTGACTGACCTCATATTAAGGGAAGTTTCTTGAATGTATCATGAAAGAACACTTGTCTCCTGGACTTAGCATTGCTGCCTGATTTCCGTGTTTTGTTTTGTTTATTGCCTTTCTAGAAGAGCTCACTTTAATTATTAAATGGCCAGGTGGAACAAGGCACCCTTGAATGTTGTAGTTTATTGCAAGGGTAAGTGACACAGCCCAGAAGGGTTTCAGTGTTGTGAGCAGGGTGCCCGGCAACAGAAGAGCCACAGAGCTAAGGAGAGGAAAGCAGGTCTTACGGAGTTCTCTATATTTTTTTCAAACAGACAACAAAATAATCATAATTAATGGTAGTAACATTCAGATATATGTTATAAAATGTCTTAAATTATTTGAATCATTATGTAATATGAATGATCACATGTTGGCTTTAAACCATGGTGTTAAAATAAAATTATAAATATATTTATTTACTTGAAAACATTGTATGTGTCCTTGTTGACTTTGCCCCTTAATGCATTCTTTTATAACCTAAGATAGAACTATTTTGTTTCTCTAACAATTTTCTATAGTTTATTTTGTAATCCTATTCTTATCTCTTCCTTTTTATGACCTTATTTTATATTTGAAACCTTTAAATGTAGATAAAGTAAGAAACCCCATCACCTACAATAAAGCACTCACCTGGTAAAGATTTTTATCAACTTGAATGATCAATATCATTTTAAATAAGAAGAAAGAATTTAATGATATTTTGACTAAGATGCAAAGAAAAGAAAAACTTGTATTATTAACTGGATTCTAGATTAAGTCAATGAAGAAAGTTACTTTTTTCCCTACAAGCAATGTAGCAGAAACTGTCCACACAGACAAAATGATCACTTACCTCAAATCGTACAATTTCAAGATTGTTCTTTAACACTAGTGAGACGTTTCGGTGTTGCTTCCTTGGATGTCGGCCAAGGAAATGAAACTGTTCTTTCATTCTTTCCCTTTTTCTCTTAATGGAACTTGGACTGAGTATACATTAATGAGCATGTTTGTAGTTAATAATTTTACTTTCTTAAAATGTGTTTATTTGATTGCATTGAAAGTGTTTTTAGAAAAATGTGCAAGAACCATTGTACTTACTGTACTATACTCCAAGGTGTTGCAAAGCTAAAGTTGGTATTTGATGACAGGCATCAGAGTATATCTGACCATTGAAAATAGTACAACAATAGTGTATATTGATGAAAGGAAGCATTATGTTGAACTATGACTCCTGAGTGCCTGAAATACTCTAACAGTTGCTAACTCAAAATAAGAGAATGATAAGCTTAATTATGTTTTGTTTCCTAATAAGGAAAGTGAAATTTGAAGAGTATGAGCTTTCTCAAGTTCATGTAACTATTCTAATGATATCAAAGTCATAGATTATGCTCAGGTGTTCCAGATCAAAAGAATTTTGTTTTATTTTTCTGACTTCAGAATACTGGTGGATTTTACAATGACAAAACTCAATACAGATTATACATGGATTACATTTACAGATATATAGATAATTGTATATTGTGTATACATTATGCATTATTAAAGATAGAATTTCTCTGAAATATGCATTATGGATAGGAATAATTGTGATGATAAAATCTTGACTATGTGAATACCTAATTCTTTAACATGTATAACATATGAGCCAAGAAAATAGTTTTATTAACACATTTTATCTATATTTTAAATCATGAAAATTTAATTTGTCATGCTCTGTAATATATGCATGTTAAATGTTTTTATTTATCATATTTTAAAATATAGGCAACTTAAGGGCGCCTGCCTGGTTGGTTCAGTTGGTTGAGCTTCTGACTCTTAATTTTGGCTCAGGTCATAATCCCAGGGTTTTGGGTTTGAGCCCCATGCTGGCTCTGCACTGAGTGTGGAAACTACTTGAGATTCTTTTGCTCCCTCTCCTCCTGCCCTTCTCCCCTTCTCACACGTACTCTTTCTCTCTCTCTGTGTCTCTCTAAAATAAATAAACAAACAAACAAACAAATAAAACAAAAAATATTAAAACTGTTCACCTCTTTAAAAAAATGTAGGTAACTTATTCCCAGTTAGATTTATGACATATAGCTGTTTGTATTTTTTTAATGAAGAGTCTAAAATATTTTATTACACACGTAAGATTTTGTTATGACACACATAATTTCCTTGCTAAAGTTTTCAAAATGGTAACATTTTTCATAATTACCTAAATTTGATGTTCTTTTGAAGTTCTGTTTATTTAGAAAACAAAATGTACTTTCTTTCCCATGTTTAACTTGCTGCTAGAGGTGGAAATGTCAAATTTTAAAAAAGGATGCTTTCAATGTTGTATTTTTTTGCCTATATGTTCCTACAGGAACTCTAAATGTAGTTCTATGCTATCTTAACATTTTTTTTTCTTGAACTATAGTTGACAAAAAATGTTACATTAGTTTCAGGTGTATAACTTAGTGATTTAACAACTTTATATGTTATGCTGTGCTCACCACAATTGTAACGACCATCTGTCACCATACAATGCTATTACAATACCACTGATTATATTCTGTATGTGGTACCTTTTATTCCAGTGATATATTCATTCCATAACTGAAAGGCTATATCTCCCACTCCCCTTTATCCATTTTGCCTATCCCCCCCTTTCCTTCTGGGAACCATCAGTTCTCTGTATTTATGGGTCTGTTTCTTTTTGTTTGCCTATTCATTTGTTTTGTGTTTCAGATTCCACATACAAGTGAAATTATATAGTATTTGTTTTTCTTTGTCTGATTTATTTCAATTAGCATGATATGCTCCAGGTCTATCCTTGTTGTCATGAATAGCAAGATCCCATTATTTTAATGTTCAAGTAATATTCCAGTGTGTGTGTAGGACATCTTTCTCCATGCATCTGTTGGTGGACACTGGGTTGCTTCCATATCTTGACTATGGTAAATAATGCTGCAGTAAACATAGAAGTGCATATACCTTTTCAATTAATGTTTTTGTTTTCTTTGAGTAAATACCCAGTAGTAGAATTACTGGGTCATAAGACATTTCTATTTTTATTTATTTTATTTTATTTTAATTTCAGTTAACATACTGTTATAGTAGCTTCAGGTATAAACTTATATTTTTAATTTTTTTAGAAACCTCCATACTGTTTTCCACAGTTGCTGCCCAATTTACATTCCCACCAACAATGCATAAGGATTGCTCTTCCTCCACATCCTCACCAACACTTGCTATTTCTTGCCTTTTTGATTCTAGCCATTCTGACAGGTATGAGATAATATTTCAATGTGGTTTTGATTTGCATTTCCAAGATAATTAATGATGTTGGGCATTTTTTCATGTGTCTGTTGGCCATCTGTTTGCCTCCTTTGGAAGATGTCTAGTCAGATCTCTCCTTATTTTTAATTCGATTTTTTGGGGGTATTGAGTTGTATAAGTTCTTGATATAGTGGGGGTATTGACCTTTTATAGGATATATAATTTATGAATATCTTCTAACATTGAGTAGGTTACCTTTTCATTTTGTTGATGATTGCTTTTGCTGTGCAAAACTTTTAGGGGTGCCTGAGTAACTCAGTCTTTCTCTTTCTCTCTCTCTCTTTTAAAATAAACATTTTTTTTTAAAAAAAGCTTTTTTTATAATGTAATCCCAATATTTCATTTTTGCAGTTGCCTGGGTGGCTCAGTTGGTTAAGCATCTGACTCTTGGTTTTGGCTCAGGTCATGATCTCACGGTTCATGAGTTTAAGCCCCAAGTTGGTCTCTGAGCTGCCTGTGCAGGGCATGCTTGGGATTCTCTATCTTCCCACTCTCTCTCTTTTTCTCAAAATAAATAAATACACTTAAAAATTATCTTGCTTTTATTTCTCTTGCTTGAGGAGATATATCCACAAAAATGTTTCCATGGCTGATGTCCAAGAAATTACTGCCTCTGTTTCTTCTAGGAGTTTTATGGCTTCACAACTCACATTTAGGTCTTTAATACATTTGAGTTTTATTTTGTTATTTATTTATTTATTTATTTATTTATTTAAAGATATTTATTTTTAAATATTTATTTTGAAGGGGGGAGGGGCAAAGAGAGGGGAAGACAGAGAATCCCAAGCAGTCCCCATACTGTCAATGCAGAGCCCAATGCAGGGCTCAATCTCACAAACCATGAGATCATGACCTGAGCTGAAATCAAGAGTCGGATGCTTAACCAACTGAGTCACCAGGCACCCCTAAGATTTTATTTTTAAATAATCTCCACATCCAATTTTGGGCTTGAACTCACAACCCAAAGATTGAAAGTTGCATACTGTACTGATTGAGCCAACCAGGCACCTCCATTTTGAGTTTTTGTGTGTGATGTAAGAAAATGGTCCAGTTTCTTCATTTGCATATAGCTGACAAGTTTTTCAGACCATCTTTTTCCTAGTGTATGTTCTTGCGTCCTTGTTGTAGACTATTTGACCATATAAGCATGGTTTTATATCCGTACTCTCTATTCTGTTCTATTGATCTATGTCTGTTTTTGTGCCAGCACTATTCTGTTTTGATTTTTACAGCTGAGTAATATGTCTTGGCATCTGGATTTGTGATACCTCCAGCTTTGTTCTTTTTCAGGATGGCTTTTGCTATTCAAGGTCTTATGTGGTTTCATACAAATATTAGGACTATTCTACTTCTATAAAAATGCTATTGATATTTATTACATTGAACTGTAGGCTGCGTTGGTTACTGTGGACATCCTAACAATAGTAATTTTTCCAATCCATGAGAATAGTAGATCTTTTCATTTTGTTTTTATGTCATCTTGAATTGCTTTCATCAGTATTTTATAATTTTCAGAGTATAGGTCTTTCACTTCCTGGTTAAGTTTATTCTAGGTATTATTTTTGGTTCAATTGTAAATGGAATTGTTTTCTTGATTTCTCTTTTTTTACTTTGTTGTTAGTGTATAGAAATGCAACTGAATTTTGTGTCCTGAAACCTTACTGATTTCATTTATTATTTCTAATAGTTTTTAGGTAGAGACCTTAGGATTTTGTATGTATAGTATCATGTCATCTGCAACCAGAGACAGTTCAAATTTCTTTCCCAATTTGGATGACTTTTAGTTCTTTTTGTGGTCTGATGGCTGTAGCTAGGACTTCTAAGACTATTTGAATAAAAATGGTAAAAGTGGACATCTTTCTCTTGTTCCTGACCATAGAGAAAATTTTCTCAGCTTCTCTCCATGGAGTATGATGTTAGCTGTGTAGTTTTCACATACAGCTTTCATCATGTTGAGGTGTGTTCCTTCTAACTCCATTTTGTTGAGGGTTTTTATCAGGAATGAATGTTGAATTTTGTCTAATGATTTTCTACATTTATTGAGATCATCATATGATTTTTATCTTTCATTTTGGTGTTAATTGATTTATAGATTTGGATCAGCTGGTGTAAATCCTATTTGATCATGGTGAAGAATTTTTTAATGAATTATTGAATGTGATTTGCCAACATTTTGTTGAGGATTTTTGCATGTATGTTCATGAGGGTTATTGGCCTGTAGTGTCTTTGTGTTTTTGGTATGAGGGTAATGCTGGCCTCATAGAATAGGTTTGGAAGCTTTCCTTCCTCTTCTACCTTTTGGAATAGTTTGAGGAAAAGTAGGTATTGACTCTTCTTTAAATGTTTGTTATAAGTCACCTGTGAATCCATCTGATTCTGGACTTTTGTTTGTGGTAGTTTTTTGATGACCAGCTCAATTCTGTTACTAGTAATTGGTCTGTTCATATTTTCTCATTCTTTCTCATTTAATTTTGGGAGATTGTACATTTCTAGTAATTTTTTCCATTTTTTTTCTAGTTCAGTTTTGTGGTATATAACTTTTCATTGAGTTCTCTTAAAATCCTTTGTATTTCTGTGGTGCCAATTGTTACTTCTCTTTCATTTCTGATTTTATTTATTTGAATAATTTCTCTTTTTTTCTTGATGAGTCTGGCTAAATGTTTACAAATTTTGTTAATCAATTCAAAAAAACAGCTTTTATTTTTTTATCTTTTCTCCTTCCTTTCTTTCTTTCTTTCTTTCTTTCTTTCTTTCTTTCTTCCTTTTCTTTCTTTCTTTCTTTTTCTTTTTTTCTTTTTTCTTTCTTTCTTTCTTTCTTTCTTTCTTTCTTTCTCTTTCTTTCTTTCATCTCTGTTTCATTTATTTATGCTCTGATATGTTTATCAGAGCATTATGTTTATTATTCCCTTCCTTCTACTGTTCTTGGGCTTTTTTTTTTCCTTTTTCTAGTTCCTTCAAATTAAATTGTTCATTTGAAATTTTTCTTGTTTGGGGCACCTGAGTGGCTCAGTTGGTTAAGCATGTGAGTCTTGATTTAGGATCGGGTCGTGATCTCACAGTTCATGAGTTCCACTCTGCATTGGGCTGTGCACACTGATAGTGTGGGGCCTGCTTGAGATTCTCTTTCTCTCCTCTCTACCCCTCACCCACTTCCTCTCACTTTCTCTTAAAATAAATTAAAAAAAACTCTAAAAAAAAAGAGAACATTTTCTTATTTTTTGAGGTTTGGACCATTGTGTTTTCATTTTCATTTGTTTCCATTTATTTTTTTTTTAATTTCCTTCTGATTTCTTTGTTGGTTGTTTGATAGCATGTTGTTTACCTTCCGTGTGTTTGTGTTTTTTTCCATTTATGTTTTCTTCTGATTGATTTCTAGTTTCATGCCATTGTGGCTGGGAAAGATGCATGACATGACTTTAATCTTCTTAAATCAATGTGACTTTTTTATGTGGCCTAATATGTGATCTCTTCTGGAAAATGTTCTATGTGTACTTGAAAAGAATGTGTATTCTGCTGTTTTCGGATGGAATGATCTGTTGTGATTGTCATGGGCTGGTGTTGCAGGGCATCCTGTGCTGAGGCTGCCTTGGTTGGGTGGAGCTGAAGTAGGCATGAGACTGGACAGTCTCTGGGATCTCTGTGCAGAGAACACCCTGGCAGGGCAGCCAAAGATGAAATGAGCATGGACCAGGATGCTCCCTGGGCTTTCCATGCAGTGGGAGCATGGCAGGGTAAATGAAGCTGAAGTGTTTGCAAACTGGGGTATCCTAGGGTACACAGTGCTGGGGACACCTAGGTGAGGCATCTGGAGCCAAAAAGCAGGTGTGAATCAGGAGGTCTTGGGGCACTCTGTGCTGGAGGTGCCCTAGCAAGCTGTCTGGATCCAAAGTGGTACAGGTCTGGAGTGTTCCATAGTGCTTTGAACCTGTGTCACCTTGATGTGATAGCTGGAACTGTAGTGAGTGCTGAAAAGGGGTGTCCCTATGTCTGCCACACTGGGGCTGGCTTGGTGGGATAGCTGGGGCTGGTGTGGTCCAGGGACCGAGGGCTCACTGAGGTGGTAGGTTAGTTAGAGAACCCAGACCATGCTCCTGTCCATGCTATCAAGGTGGAAGGGGAACATAAGCCATGGTGCTCACTATGCCCCCACCCCCGCCAAACCAGAGAAAGTTCCAGTAGCTCCCCCTCCATTTGGTATGGTTCTGGGTCTCATTCTTCTATATTCTAGTTTTTTGTTTGTTTGCTTTAAACTATGTTTTTTGTTTGTTTGTTTGTTTGCTTGCTTGTTTGTTTCAGCTCCAAGGTATCTGGGGCTGGTGTAGGCTAGAGGCCCGGGTCTTGCTAAGGTGGCAGGCTGAGTATGGTGCCTGGACCCTGCTGCCATCTGCACTATCAAGGTATAGGATGCATGTAAACCATAGTGTTCCAGCAGCTCCCACCTCTCTGTGGTGGGAGTTCTAAGGCTGCATATTTTAAACACTAGCTGCTTTTTTACACTATGGCTTCTTTTCTGTGCCCAGGGCAGACAGATCTGCTCCCAGTCCCCTCAGTGGTATCCCTCCCCCTGCATTTCCAGGAGTGTTGGAGGTGGGAGTTCCCTTCATTACCACATCTTTGTCTCTATTGCCATTCTCTCCATGTGTTCTATCTTTTGTTCAGTCAGCCCTCTGTTTTTCAGGAGGAATTGCTCTATAAATAGGCTTAGATGTGTTGTGTCTGTGGAGAAAGTAAATTCAGGGTCTTCCTGTCTTGCCATATTATACCATGTTATGTATGATTATTATTTCTAAAATAAATCTCTGCCCCTTGGTGCTTTTTTTGGGGGGAGTGGAACAGTAATTACAATTATGATATGCAATATTCTTTCCCCCTGTGAGGAAAAATAGCCAATAACTTGAACTTTGATAACAACCTGAAAGGCTTGTGTATTCATAAATCTTGAATGTAAT
Source organism: Lynx rufus (assembly GCF_022079265.1). Lineage (NCBI taxonomy): Eukaryota > Metazoa > Chordata > Mammalia > Carnivora > Felidae > Lynx > Lynx rufus. The sequence goes on from NW_025814845.1 coordinate 72,423,362, forward strand.
GTCTGTGGAGAGGGAATAGATGTCATGCCCTCCTACTCAGGTTCTTCATGGAAGTTTCTTCTTCATAGGGCTGGCAAGATTTCTGACCTGGAAAGAGATTTATTTTTACCTTTTCCCACTAAGGATAGCAGAGTCAACTTAAAAGAACAAGTAACTTCACTTAGTAATAAATATTCTACACAAATTTTAATTTTGTTTACCTCATGGTTTGTATAATATGTTTTAAGAAGTTATTGTGTTGTCGTTTATTTAGTGTTCAATTTATACTTCAGTAAAATTTTTACACAATTTTATGATTTATGTTGTTGGAGATCTCTATCATCTGACTGTCATTTGGTTGTAGCTACATGAATTTTAAGAATAGGACCCTAGGGGCACCTGGGTGGCTCAGTCAGTTGGGCGTCCAACTTTGTCTCAGGTCATGATCTCACGGTCGTGGGTTCAAGCCCTGCATCGGGCTCTGTGCTGGCAGCTCAGAGCCTGGAGCCTACTTAAGATTCTGTGTCTCCCTCTCTCTCTGCCCGTCCCCACTCATGCTCTGTCTCTCTCTGTCTCTCAGAAATGAATAAACATTAACAAAACTTTTTTTAAAGAATAGGACCCTAAAAGTTAATGACGAATATCTTTTTTTTTTATTTTTTTTTCAACGTTTATTTATTTTTGGGACAGAGAGAGACAGAGCATGAACGGGGGAGGGGCAGAGAGAGAGGGAGACACAGAATCGGAAACAGGCTCCAGGCTCTGAGCCATCAGCCCAGAGCCCGACGCGGGGCTCGAACTCACGGACCGCGAGATCGTGACCTGGCTGAGGTCGGACGCTTAACCGACTGCGCCACCCAGGTGCCCCAATGACGAATATCTTAAAAGCTACCCTATCCATTTCATTAATGGAAATACAGAATGAATAAACATTTATATATGCATAAATTGATACTAATATGGTTTTTCTAATGCTCTGTTACCAGAAGGTGAGCTTTAGAAACCCCCAATTTTTTTAAAATTAATTTGATATAAAAAGTAGAAAGCATCTAGTAGAATTTCACATATATATTATCCATTAGAAATTTATTGTTGGTTTTTAATGAAAAAGAATATGCAATATCTGATAAGCTAACACAAAGGATCAGACTGTCCATTTAGACCAATACAAATCATAGATCTTACCCAATATCAAGCTTTACTAATTACTTGAAAGGTTTTGACAAAAAAAGCTCAGATGAAAGAGGGACAGCTCTCCAAACTCTTTCATCTCACACTGAACACCCACTCTCTGGTCCAGAATAAAAAGATCAGATATCTAAATGAGGTTTTGTGGAGTTACCACACAGGGAAGAAAGAATGTTTCATCCGTGAAACACCTCTATTTTATATTCCAACAATGACATTTTTCAAAGGGAGCTGTGCTCATAAATCCATAGATTTTGAAATTTGTTTTTCAAATCAATCCTTAATCAGGGACCTCTATTAAAAACTCCATATATAAAGACTATTTTCCTAGGAAGTATTATTAGGTTATTTTTCTGGAGATTTAGTTTTCATGTCCGTGCAATTAGACAAGGTTACTTCCCTTTTTTCCTTCTGTGGAGAAAAGTCAGTTGCTTTAATTCCTCCTCCTCACCTGTTCCATTCCCACCAATTATTCTGACAGTGATATTCGATTGGAATGGAATGGTCAACCCAGTCTCCTGGAATTTTCATTTCTTTTTAATTGTTAAAAAAATGCCTTGTAACAAAAAGTATATCTGACCAAGATTGCAGTTATATATTTGGTTTTTCATCTGTGTTTTGAATGTTTCAAAACACAGTTTGAGGCAAGAGTTAGAAGATTGCTTTTCTTGGAGATTACCTTTTTGTTTCCTTTTATTTCTCACTTAAGGCAAGCTTTCAAGAATTGCAATTTTTGAAAGTCAAGAATTTCATGATTCAGTTGGAGAAAAAAAGTAAAATTCCTTTACAAAGATAACATTGTGGGTCAACTATACTAAAAAAAAAATTAAAAAACAAAAGTTACTTTTAAAAACATTCTGGATGTATACTATAAAATAGGAGAATAGTCCATTTTTTAACTTTATATATCATATTTAAAATAAGTATTTACTCATTTTATTTTTTGTTTCCATTTGCTGTTTATACAAAATTACTCACACTGGAGCAGTAATGCATTCAGTTGATTAGAATAGAGTATATGCTCTCTTTGTGTTCTTCTAGTTATGATATATATACCTCATTATATATTTTACTGAATATAAAATACAATATAAATAACAAAATGTTTTGGATATAGTTTTATTCCTATAAAGTGTCTATCCTTTTTATACTTCATTTTCTCCCATTTAGTTTGTATCAAAAAGTACAGTAGAAAATTCTCTTAAGAGAAAACACATATAAGAAAAACTGAATCTAACATTTGCAGCGTGATTTGTATGTTTTCCTGCTGTTTCAGAAACAGAATGTGTTATTTCTACTCACAAGTCTCAGTGCCTTTACTTACATCATTCCCTGAACCAGTAGAGCTATGTCTTCTCTCTTGCTTTTTCTTTTTAATTTTTTTTTCAACGTTTATTTATTTTTGAGACAGAGAGAGACAGAGCATGAACGGGGGAGGGGCAGAGAGAAAGGGAGACACAGAATCGGAAACAAGCTCCAGGCTCTGAGCCATCAGCCCAGAGCCCCACGCGGGGCTCAAACTCCCGGACCGCGAGATCGTGACCTGGCTGAAGTCGGACGCTTAACCGACTGCGCCACCCAGGCGCCCCACTCTCTTGCTTTTTCATATGAAGAAGAAAACAAATTTTATTTTCCCTATTCCACCGCAGCATATAACCTGGCTTCCTTAGGCATAATTGAATTCTATCTTCTTTAAAGCCCTCTATAGTTCACTGATGGCTAACATTTTTGGCTCTGTGTGTCAAGTGCTGTTCTAAAGGCTTTACATATTTTAAATGTTTTAATCCTCATAAAAGTCTGTGAGGTAGCTATTCCTATGTGGTATCCTTTGCAAGCAAGAAAACTGAAATACAGGGAAATTAAGTAACTTGCCCAAATCACACAACTAGAAAGTTACTAAGCTACATTTAAGCATAGGTCTGCCAGACCCAGAACCTGCACTTTAAAACACACTTCTCTATAGCCTTGTAGGTGAATCATGGAATACTTGAATTTATCCGTGGCTATTTCATGTGTGCTACTCTCATCACCCCAAGTGAGGTATTAACTCTTTAAAATATAGAATATATTGTATAAGATTTTTCAGTCCTCTTTAAAAATGTGGGGGGTGGGTGGAGGGGTGGTTAGAGGTAATTTAATTCATCCTCCTTGCTTTACAGATGTACTTACACAACTTAACAGAAAATGGATTCAAAATGTTTACTTACTTGTCCAAAGTCACAACAGAACACTTATCAGAGTGTAGACTGAAGTACTATTTTCAGGTTCTGTATGTTTGTTTGGTTTTTGTTTTGTTTTATTTTGTTTTACAGAGCAAAGACATGCTCAACTATATTCAGAACTGAAATGTAAATCCTTATGGGCCTAAGAGGGGTACTAAAGAGAGTTGTATTCATATTCTTTGTTCTCTAAGTGTCTAGACTCTCAAGAGCTGATGTCAGTAGGCTTTACCACAGTGATTTTCAGGGTAGCAAAAGTGTTGGAAAACCGTAACAGGGACTGAGAAGCTGAAGAGGGCAAAGCTGCCTCCCAACCACAGGGTTAGTCTTCAGAGTCTTAGTCCACAATGCTTTCTGTCACTCATGCTGAGTCTACTTGTGCTGCTGTCCCTGGGAATATGCTGGTCTACTAATACCAGGGTAAAATAAATATGTTCCAAATGATGATGGCTAATAGTATTGGTATCATTGCTCTCATATTGTACTCACTCTTCTTTATCAGAATTAGAAGAGATAATATGATTATAAATCAAATATTCTGTTTAATAGAGAAATAGCATATATGCATCATTCTGGAGTGTGATGCTTCTAAAAAAAGACAATAAAACTAAAATTCTAATAAGGCAGCTATTACATTTCATTTTTTCAATGATAATTATGAACAGTTATAATGACATTACAATCATAAGCAAATGCAAGGTGCTAGAGTTCTTTTAGATGGAAAGAATAATGGCTAATATTTATTAGGTACTACTACATGCCAAGTAAATGTTTAAGTGCTCTGTGTGTGTTGACTCATCTAATCTTAAAACAAGATAGATTCTATTGTTATTCTCATTTTATACGGGAGGAAATTGAGGCATAACAAGTTGACATAAAATTCCCAAGTTAATATCAAATACATGGTGATGAATCTGGGATATGAATCCAAGCAGTCTTGATTCCAGGATATAGATCATCATTATACTGTACAGCCCCCCAAATAGAGTGAAATAAACTGAATCCATGGTTATGCTGAAGAAACAACAATTCCCAAATTTTAGTGACTTTAACATCATTTATTGATGAATTGATTGCTCACTTAAGCTATACATCTATTGCTGGCCAACAGGCACCCGCCTGCCCTCACTGTAAGACTCAGGTTAGTGGAACAATCTTTGTATGTTATGTTGCAGCCTTTGAGGGAAAGAGAGTAAGTCACAAATTGTACATCAGATATTAAATTTCCATTCAGAAGTGGCTCATAACACTTCTCACATCTTATTGGTCAAAACAAAGTGAGTCATATGGTCATAGGTAAGGGGGCAGGAAACACCCACCAACCATGTGCCCAGAAGTGGGAAAACCAAAAAACACTGACAAACAGCACCAATGCCGATTATACTTTTTTCTGAACTAATCTTTTTTTTTTTTTTTTTTTTTTTTTAGTGTTTGTTCTTATTTTGAGAGAGAGAGTGAGCACCAGTAGGGTAGGAGCAGTGAGAGAAGGAGAGAGAGAGAATCCCAAGCAAGCTCTGTGCTGTCAGTGCAGGGTCCAGCGCAGGGTCTTTCTGATATCATAGTAGGTTGTGAGATCATGACCTGAGCTGAAACCAAGAGTCAGACGCTTAACCTACTGAGCCGCCCAGGGACCCCTGAACTAATCTGCTTTTAATTAAAATGTGAAAATTATCATTTGGTAAATATGCTGACATAAAAATCCTTTGATTCCATCAGTTTTTGAGAAAAACTTAATTCAAAAATTTGTAAACCTGTGAATACCTTCTCCTTAAAATGTCACATGTACGTAATGCTATCTCAGTTTTTAAGATATGACATAAACATATTACTTACACCATATTCTTCAGGTATGTTGCAATCTTTCCATTAGTTTTTCAAGTATTTCTATTTTTTATAAAAATATTTCTGCTTATAATCAACAGTCTACTGATTTGCCTAGGATTTGTTGATGTTATCTCAGCCTTATTTCAGCTTATTTTAACTTTATTTTTTAAATAAATGATCATCCCCATACCTATAATAGAGTTTTTTCAAGGCTACTTCACAATGTATTTCTAACTATTAGTATTGTACTTGTCAGAATAATTCATGGTGACAATGTTATTCTAACAACATTTTTTAGTCATTTACCTCCTTACAACCTTATCATTAGGCACATTTTTCTTCTGTAAATATCTCTGGAGATTTTCAGTGACAAGTATAACATTTTAAATGTGTGAACAAAAATGGCTTTCTTATTCCCAAACAATATGTTATGCTTTATCTAGAAATAGATAATTTGCCTCAACCAAAACAAATAGATTTCATGTAAGTTTTTTGCCCTCTAATTTAGTGTTAAAGGCTTTCCATATTTTCTCCTAAATCATGTATCATATTTTCAACCTTTATGATATAAAAAACATGGTCTCATTCAATTCTCACGGTACATGATTCACATTTTTTACTTAATGAGAAAAGTGTCTTTGGGAATTTTCATATGTAAGCAAATCAAGCTTCATCTTTCTAAATGTGTTTTCCTACCACTTAGGATAAAGTGAAATTCTTGGCATTATTTACTTGCAGCCCATTATTAATTTGCTGATTCCTACTATACTAATTGATTCAAACTATTTTCATCATAAGACAAATAGGTCAACATTCATTATGTCAGTATGGTAGCATTACCAAAGCTGTCACTTACTTTCAGTTTTTTTTTCAATTTTTTTAAATTTTATTTTTTAATGTTTATTTTTGTGAGAGAGAATGACAGAGCCTCGTGAGGGAGGGAGGGGCAGGGAGAGAGGGAGACACAGATCCAAAGCAGGCTCCAGGCTCTAAGCTGTCAGCACAGAGCCCGATGCAGGGCTTGAACTTCTGAGCCATGAGATCATGACCTGAGCCAAAGTGGATGCTCAACCTACTGAGCCACCCAGGTGCCCCACTTTCAGTTTAGTCTAAAAATAATTACAATGTATATGTATATATACTAAATTAGGATTCTGATATTTTTAGGATGATCTTTTTAAAATTTATTATCAGAATAAATTATTAGAAAATAATTATGTAAGTTGGAAGAAAGCATTAATCAAAATGTTAGAAAAACATTTTGTGTTCTCAGAATTTTATTCACATTTATACTTTTAAAATATACAGGATGAAAAGAAAATTTGTAAATAGTAGAAGCATTTTCAGTCTGTGTTTTACTGTCACGATTTCAAATCTTATCAATAGGATTTTAACTACACAAAATTTAAAAAGATGCTAATTCCCACTGTTCATCAGTAATTAATTTCCCAAGCTTTAAAACATAGATTTTGACATTCTTAAGCAATTTTTATGCGTTAGAAGTGTCAAAAAGAAGCAAAAATAAAACCACTAAATCAATAAACAGTATTTAATAAGAGTTTATGGTGCATATAAGAACAGTTTGTAAACTGGGAGCCTTCAGATTCAAAGACTGCTGTGAAGCACCATGGCATGAAGTTATAGGATGGCTTAAAAGTGAAAATGAGGTTGTTTACCCTTTACAACAATTGGTTATTACAATAGATGTTTCCAGATGGCAGGAGATTGGTTAAGTGACTATTTCATACCATTTTTGGGAAGGTTGACTTAAGTTTCTTTTATACTTTCAGAGGCATTTACAAGAAATAACCTAGGTTTAAGTTTCAATTATGGTTATGAAATGAGATAGATTTAGTTCTAAATTATGTGAACTTTTTGTCTGCCCAAAGAAGTCTCTAGTCTCCATTCTACTTAATTTTAACTAAAAAAATAAAATAAAATAAAATAAATAGAATGAGGTGAAATACTTAGAATATTTGGTTGAGTATAAGTTTGATTCATCAACCAAACTCTCCTAAGAAATCATGATTTGTATGAATTGACATTATTTTTAAAATATTATTTAGCAAATGTTTGCTAGCTTAAAGTGTGTTGAGCCCTGGGACATAAAATCATATAAAATGACATACCAACCAACCACAAATGAGTAGAGATTGTCAGAATACATAGGTGCAGTCACAATGCCTTTTAATGTTGTTATAATTACCATAACAAACATGTGTACTGTGAGATGTGGTAATTTCAGAAATATCATGTATTTTAGCACAATTCGAGATTTCCTATCAGCTTATTGATTTCTAGGATTATTTTACAGATTTTTATAGGGGAAGAGAAGAGATACTTATGAAATACCTCTGAGTATCAGACACAGGCACACTTAGTGCTTTTCAATATTTTCTGCTCACTTTTCTATATTCTCTTATTTCTGTATGTAAAGAACACATTTTATGTCTGTTTATATGAACAACTGTGCTGCATAGGAACCCAGTTTAACCCTGTTTAGTCCCATCAGACATTTAAAAATGCCTTCAACTTTAATAAGAATAAAGCAATAATTAAATAGGCCTGAATAACACAAAAAACACATAAGTAAAAATTTAACTTGAAAGAAAATCATATTCTCCAACTGGTTAAGTATAGTAACCACTGGAAAATCAGAAAACATTGTAGTAAATAAGGGAGTGTGTGGTCATGATTATTGTCACTACAGGGGGTGAAGCACAGCACTCTGAGTACACAAATAATAGTTAAATGTCTTCCTGCAGTTATATGTTTAGTTCTCATGTGATATAGTTGGGAAAACAAATCATTACAATGCAGTAAGCTAAATGCCATGCATTTCATACATTCATTTATTTGACAAAATATGTAATGAGTATGTTATATGCCAGTTACCTGTGTAGGTGTTGGGCATACCCAGTAAGGAAAGCAACTGTAATTTCCACTCTATGGTGTTTTCACCTCATTCAGTACCCCTAACAACTGTAAGTAGCAGACCCTGTCATTATTCCTGCTCTATAGACAAAAACATGGTGGTTTAGAGAAGATAGATAACTGGCCTGATTTCACAACAAGTACTAAGTGTGCCCCATGTTAGTCTGACAACAGAGACTAAGCCCATTATCACACCACACCTCTCTGCCAGGTACAGTGATAGAAGAGTGCTTACCGGAAAGGTGCAAAAAGCAGTGATGATGCTTTGATTTCATTGAGAGACTATTCCATAGGACCCCAATTAACATTATATTTTGATAAAAAGAGAAAGTAAAGAGAAAAAAAGACAAAAGACAATAGACATTTTTTATGGCAATTTGTTGTTTTGTGTTACGTATTAATGCCTCAGACTGAATTAGCTTGAATTTCCTTTTATCATTGGTACATCTACATTTCTGAGTTATCAGAGTGAAGCCTTATAATTTTTTTTCTGAGACTAACTTAACTTGTTGGAGACTGAAATGTATTTTTATTACCAACTACATAATGTATTTTTATTTACCAACTACATCTTCTGGTATAGGCTCTCATGGAGAAAACTGAATTATGCTGCCGCATTCTAATATCATAACCTAGTAATCAAATATAGAAACTTTAAAAATGAATACATGTTGAATTAGCACAGCTCTAGCCATTTGATTCAGAAGGGGAGGTTGGAAGTCACTTCTGTTCTTTGTACAAGCTTCTGTAGAACTGTAGAGCAAGAAGCATATTTATAGTCCTTTAACAAGCATACATGATAATTAAAAACAGCAAGGTTTCTGCCTGCATAACCTGGTTCTTGGGTATGGAGATAACCACTTTTAGCTGACTCCAGGGTACTCTTGAAAGCAATATGATTGCACCGTGGAGTCTCTGTTTGTTTATCCTACATGTAATTGAAACAGAGCTGACATGCTACTCTGGTGCTCTCTTCTGCCCTACTCTCTGAGGCAACCATATGTTACATTTCCAACTTTCATAAATATGGTTAGAATTGTTCATCACAGATAAGTGTAAGATCTCTCATTATCACCGACTTTCATTCAGGGATCATTTGTTGGGTATCTCCTATGCACCTGGGATAGAACTTTAGTAAGAGGGAAGGAGTATAAAACCAGATTTCACTCAGGATTGGTAGAGAGTAATGAAATTATAAATTTTGCATGTGATATAGTTGGGAAAACAAATGTTATAATTATAAATTATAACATTTATATAATATTTAGATAAATATAACATTTATATAATAAATTATTATAAATTATAATTTATAAATTATATAATTTATAAATTATAATTTATAATTTCATTTATAATGAAATTATAAATTTCATCTTACTAATAAGTCCGTGAGTGTGATTTCTCAGGACAATTGATATCATGAATCCTAATGGCTCACCACCTCACTGCAAAGGGTTAATGAATCAATGCCTTATCTCTCAATAGTTCTGGATTTGTTAAAGCATAAAAGAAATGAGAGTGTGACCTTAACACTTAGCTTTTCATCTAGCACTCTTGTCCAAGGAGAGGTAATACAATGTACTTTTGTAGAAAGTACTTAGTAACTGAAAAGTTTGTCAAGGAATTCCATTGAGAGTTCTTTGGGCCAAAAGAGGGTAAAGTGCTATGAAGGGCATACCCCTTTTTTCAACAGAAAAAGTTTTATAAAGTAAAGACATTTTTTAGTTACTTTTCTTCCTTTTATAAAATAAGAAAGAAGAGTACTAAAAGTGGGGGTAAAATGTTCTTCTCTAACTTTTCATAAATTCTATTGGCATCATATTCTTTGGAAGGTTCACAAGGTTTGTTAGAAATCAAATACAATTTTAAAAAGAAATATATTTTGTAAATATTAATGAAGAAATGTTATAAAAAGCCACATTTTATTAACTCTTGGTATGTCTTGCAAAGAGAAATAGAATTTGATATCTGGCTTCCTATAGACACATTTGGAAGCTTTTAGCAATATTCTGGATATTGTTCTGAATTTTTCTAAATTCATTATTCTGGTTTTTATTATTGCAACCAGAAGTTAGATTTTCTAAGGAGGAAGTATTGAAGTTTTTATTACACGTGAACTCTAATGTTTAAGCTAACTTTTCCAGTCATAGTAGGATACCTCTCTAGGGATTCTCCAAATGTTATTTGGAGAAACACACACACACACACACACACATCCTTCTTTTCTCACTTTACTCTCATGAGTAGGGATAAAACATAACTGTCCCTTTTTTATGGAATATCAAGAAAAACTACAACTTAAGTCACATTTCAGAAAAATTTACTGGTAAAGGAGATTTTCATGAAGCATAGATCAGAAATGATTAAAGACTTCATTTTTGTTGATTCAGTATGAAAGTATTTAAGTGTTTATAAACATGGCAGAGCAAATGTGTGAAAGGAAAATATTAAATCAAACTAAGAGAGAGAGCCAGAAAAAAAAATCTGTAGGTAACGTATGTTAATTCTTTTTTATTATCCTATTTAGAGCAGTGATATTCAGTTAGAAGCAATTCCCTGCTCACCACATCTCCTACCCTTCCCAGGGACACTGGGCAATGTCTGAAGATATTTTTGATTGTCACAATTGGAAGATACCACTGTAACCTAGTGGGTAGATGCCAGGGATGCCGCTTAATATCCCACAGTGCACAAAAAAGCTCCCCACAACAAAGAATTATCCAGCCCTGCATGGCAATAGGGCCAAGGCTAATAAACCCTTCTTTAGATGGTAGTTACTAATACTGAAATCTATTGGTAACTGAGATGTTTTATAGCACTTTTCAGGAAAATAACAAAGGGACTTGTTTACTCTCTCATGGTGTTATTTTTCTGCCTGGGGAAGCACCATCATGTCATACTGCTAGACACTTTATTTCTCTGGTATCCCTTGTTAAAACTGACTCAGAACTGAGTCTCTTTTAGCTCAAAGTAGCCTATCATATTCTCCAAGGTTACCTCTGAACAGTTCTGTTTTCAGCCCATCTCTTTCTCATGACAATGTTTGAGTTAAAGTATCTAGGGAAATACATTTTGATTACAGGTTATTTTTACATGTGCTTCTACCTGGCCCCTTTAGACTCCAGAATTGAATCATATACATATTACATTCTAGAAACACCCTTGAGACCCACCCAGACAGAAAATCTAGTATTAATCCTGTTTTAAGTATTCTTTCAAAGCTCTAAATTTAGAGACCATAGGAAAAAATTATTTAAATCATGTTATTTTAATATTTCCCTTCTTAGATCTATATACCCTGGTATATTGTTTTATATGTTATTTTTCTATACAAAGGATTTCATGTGTAATTTCATATTGACAGTGCAGTTGCAATTGCATATTGACATCCGTGTGTTGTATTCATATATTATTTTTAGCATCTAGTTAATTTTTGTTGTTACAGTCACAAAAAAATGACTCCAGGATATTAGTGATAAACTTTTTATATTGACCAAAAATTAAAACACTTGAGCTAAAATTAATCATAAATCAAGGAAAATTTTGCTTGCAGTTTAATTTTAGGAATGCAATTCTCAAAATAGTGTTTTATTATTTTTAATTAAAAATAGACTTGTAGAAATAAAAATATTCTATTCAATGATATTTTTGCTATCAACAAGTATTCAGTAAATATTCATTGACCATTTATTGACATGGCATTGCATATCTACCCTAGAAATATTCAGAATATATTAATATTTAAATAATGAATAAGTATGAAGGTAAGGAGAGAAATAGACTGTATTTTACCCGCATCCATTTTGATATATATTTCATACACACACACACACACACACACACACACACACACACACACATACATACAAATATACACACATTCATACATATATATGTTTAATACTGTTACATATCCATATTTTTTCTTTTGTGAATAGGTATCTGTATTTACATTCATGTATGCCAGTTTTTGTAGGTAAATTCATACATGTATAGAGAGAATTTTGTATTGACTCACTTTTTTTGTTCCTTCATTGAATAATTGAATCCATAGTACAGGCTTCAGTGAATTATTTGCACCTGCAAGCCTTCAAATAAAAAGCAATAGCCTTTAAAAAAACCTCTTATCATCTTATAAGTCCACAGCACTTTTCCAGTAATCTTCTTAGCAATCTGAGAAAATGATAAAGTTCTGTAAAATTGTCATAACAGAGGAGGTTCTTAATTTTTCTTCAGTTGTATTTTATATTGATTATCAGAAAAGTCATGTATACCTCCTAGAAAGTTAACCAATTAGCTAAAAGTCTGTTGATTTTTATTGAAGATATTTCCACTAAGCCATAAATTTTATAACATTTCCTTTTAGTGATGCATTTTATAGTCCCCATTGGAAAGCATATACTTTCTGTAATATTTTACATATTATTTAATTAGTTCACATATGACTACCTGAAACAAAATTTTTATCTTGTATTTGTTGCATAAGATGCACTTTGCATGCTACAAAATGAAAGGATTCTAGAGAATTGATAATAACACTTCTTTTTTAAAAAAAATATATATATATAAAATTTATTTAGTATGAGAGAGAGCACAAGTGGGGGAGGAGCACAGACAGGGAGTGAGAGAGAGAATTCCAATCAGGCTCTGCACTGTCAGCACAGAGCCTGATGTGGGCTCAAACTAACGAACCATGAGATCATGACCTGAGCCAAAATCAAGAGTCAGACACTAACTGACTGAGCCACCCAGGCACCCCGATAATAATGCTTCTTTATTTATTCTCTCAAAACTACATTTTATCATAATTAGGAAATTTTAGTAAACATTTTAATTTTTTGAATTTCCATCAGTAAGTTGGCCAGTTTTATAATTTATTCAATTTTTAATTTACACTTACAGTTTGCTTAATATTTCCCTTGGTATTTACCTTATGAAGGATGATTATATTAGTATAACACAAGTTGAAAGAATTCTTACATAGTTCTCATTCCAAGTATCTCATTAAATTTTTAATGTTATTTTAATATTATTCCATGCTATTTCACACAGGTAGTGCTTCCGGCTTCTCCCTAGTGTGGGACTGAATGAAAAATATGTATTGAATAAAAAACAAAAAATGCACAGGCACAGGTATTCTCTATCTTTGTGTGAATATTTGTAAATCCTAGCAAAGCAAGTTCCATCTAATGAAATGTGAAAACATTTGTAATCTATTATGATTAGTTATTGCAGATAAATGGCAACCGTCCATTTGCTTAAAAATGAGCAATGATTACTAATTCATATTGAAACTACTATTTTGTAGAGCTAACCATGACTGAAATAGCAATATCATTCAGAACAAACATTTGTGTGAAGGAATCTTTAGTTTGGGGTGAAGAGTAAAAAGATACACACACACACACACACACACACACACACACACACACACACACTCTACAAACACAGCTGGTAGGGTGAGAGACAGAGAAAGGCCTGGAAAGATATTGACCAATATTTTAATGTTGTTTATCTGTTTGTGTTAGGACTATGTGATTTCTCTCTTTCAATTTTTGGCTACAATTTTTTTTCCATCATGAACACCTGTGTTTTATGGCAATGGAATGATACTTACTTTTTAAATAATATATGAAGACAAACAAGTTTGATAACATAAAGAGTTAAATGTGTCATGTCCTTGACAATCATGTAGCTGGTGCTCCTTCCTTCAGTCCTCTAAGTCACCTTTATCTGTTCTCTAGAGGTCAGTTAGAGGGTTGCTACTCAGGACACTCCAATGATTTCCAGTTTATCAAAGAGTGAAATGTAAAGTCCTAACACAGCTTGGCCCACCTACCACTCCCATCCCATTCACTTCTCTAAACTTTTGCATACCAACTTTATTATTACTACACTGGCTTTGTTTCTCTTTTGTGCACCTATCTCCGGCCCCAAGGATTTTGCTCCTCTTTTCCTTCTGCCTGGAATTATCTTTTACCAGATACCTTCCTGCTCAGTACTTTACCTTTTGTGGATTTCATGGCCTAAATAATTCTGTAAATATCCAGTTTACATTCACTATTTCCCTTTCTTGCTTAATTTTTCTCCTTGGCTAAAACTTGTCACCATCTAACCTGTTAGTATTTTGAGTATTTATTCCCTGTCTCCTCATTTGAATGTAAACATAAAGAGACAGGAATTTTAATGGTTTTTTTTTTCATTGCTGTACCCGTGCTCTTAGAAGAGTAATTCATTGGTCACAAGCTGACATTCAATAAGTGTCCTATGTATAAAAGATGCCAAGGGCTTGCAAGCACAAAGCAGATGCCACTTTCAGGAGTGTCACGTTGTTGTTGTTGTTGTTGTTGTTGTTGTTGTTGTTATTGTTTTAATGTTTGTTTATTTTCAAGAGAGACAGAGACAGAGTGCAAGCGGGGGAGGGACAGAGAGAGAGAGAGAGAGAGGAAGACAGAATCCCAAGCAGGCTCCAGGCTCTGAGCTGTCAGCACAGAACCCCACGTGGGACTCAAATGCACAAACTGCGAGATCATGACCTGAGCCAAAGTCGGACTCTCAACTGACTGAGCAACCCAGGTGCCCCACATGTGTGCTGGTTTTAATCCATGGTACAAGATCTGGAAAATCACTACTGAGAGGTTGCAACAGGCAAGCATTAGCTCATAGAATAAAGCAAGTTGACAGAAGGACATTAAACCAACAAATGGAGACATCCTGCAACTCCAAATCACATTAAATCAAAGTCTCAACAGTAAACACTCTCTTGCAGTGCTTTCCAATCTTTTCATAGTGTGCTGCCCAAAGAAAAGGATATTTGGATAGTATGTTGAGATTACTCAACAAAGCTGTTTGTGGCCAGAAGATAGTGCCCCAAGATATAACACTCTATCAAGTATCTCATCACACTGTAAAAAATCTAAAATCCTTGCTCTGTTGAATAACTTATGACTCCTGATTCCCCTTCCAACTTCAAAAGCAGATCTTATTCTTCTTGCCCTCATGATGGCCTCACTCCTTTTTTTTTAATTAAAATATAGCTGACATACAGTATTATATTGGTTTCAGGTGTACAACATAGTGATTTAACAATTATTTGCATTACGAAATGCTCACCACAGTCAGTATAGTTACCATCCATCACCTTACAAAGTTGTTACAATATTATTGACTATATTCCCTATGTTGTACTTTTCATCACTGTGAATTATTTTTGATCCCTGTGACTCCATTGTATGTATGTGTGTATGTGTGTGTATCTTTATCCATCTATTAGTGGAAACAGGTTAGTTCCATATTTGGCTATTGTAAATAATGCTACAGTAAACACAGGGGTGCATAATCTTTTCAAATTAATGTTTTTAGTCTCTTTGGGTAAATACCCAGAAGTGGAATTAATGGATCATGTGGTAATTCTAGTTTTAATTTTTTGAAGAACAACCGTACTGTTTTCCATACTGGCTGTACCAGTTTACTTTCTTACAACAGTGCACAAGAGTGCCTTTTTCTTCATATTCTCACATCCTCACTAACACTTGTTATTGTGAGTCTTTTTTATTCTAGTCATTCTGACTCGGGTGAGGTGATATCTCATTGTAGTTATGATTTGCATTTCCCTGATCACTAGTGATGTTGAGCATTTTTTCATGTGTCTATTGGTCTACAATGTATTTTCTTTGGAAGAGAGTCTATTAAGATCCTCTGCCCATTTTTTTAATCAGATTCCTTTTTAATTTTTTTTTTAATTTTTTGCTGTCAAGTTGTAGGTCTTTATGTATTTTGGTTATTAACCCCTATCAGATATATTAATTGCAATATATTTTACCATTCAGGAAGTTCCCTGTCATTTTGATGATGGTTTCCTTCACTGTGTGGAAGCTTTTTATTTTGATGTAGTCACATTATTTATTTTGGCTTTGTTTCCCTTTGCTGAAAAAAACAGATCCAGAAAAATATTGGTAAGACTGATGCCCAATAGTTTACTGCCTATGTTTTCTTTTAGGAGTTTTATCATTTTGGGTCTCACATTTCAGTCTTTAATCCATTTTGAGTTTATTTTTCTGTGTAGTGTACGAAAATGGTGCAGTTTCATTCTTATGCATATTGGTAGTCTGGTTTTTCCAACATCATTTAGTGAAGACATTTAATGGGCTAAATAAGCATGGGTTTATTTTTGGACTTTCTATCATGTTCCATTGATCTATTTTTGTGCCAATACCATATTGTTTTGATTATTATAGCTTTGAAATTTGAAATTTGGGATTGTGATACCTCCAGCTTGTTCTTTTTTCTCAAGATTACTTTGGCTATTTGGGGTCTTTTGTGGTTCATTCTAATTTTAGGATTATGTGTTCTTGTTCTGTGAAAACTGCTATAGAGAGTACATTAAATCTGTAGATTACTTTGGTCAGTATGGACATTTAAACAATACTTTTCCAATTCATGAGCATGATATAACTTTACATTTGTTTGTGATATCTTCAATTTATTTCATCAAGGTCTTTAACCTCCATGGTTAATTTATTCCTAGGCATTTCATTCTTTTTGATGCCATTGTAAAAGGAATTCTTTTCTTTCTTTTTTCTTTGTTTTTTTTTTAAACTAATTAATTAATTAATTAATTTGTTTTTTTTTTTTAAATTTACATCCAAGTTAGCATATAGTGCAACGATGATTTCAGGAGTAGATTCTTTAATGCCCCTTACCAATTTAACCTATCCCCCTCCCACAACCCCTCCAGTAACCCTCAGTTTGTTCTCCATATTTAAGAGTCTCTTATGTTTTGTCCCCCTCCCTGTTTTTATATTATTTTTGCTTCCCTTCCCTTATGTTCATCTGTTTAGTATCTTAAATTCCTCATATGAGTGAAGTCATATGATATTTGTTTTTCTCTGACTAATTTCACTTAGCATAATACCCTCCAGTTCCATCCATGTAGTTGCAAATGGCAAGATTTCATTCTTTTTCATGGCCAACCAATACTCCATTGTATATATATACCACATCTTCTTTATCCATTCATCCATCGATGGACATTTGGGCTCTTTCCATACTTTGGTTATTGTTGATAATGCTGCTATAAACATTGGGGTGCATGTGTCCCTTCAAAACAGCACACCTGTCTCCCTTGGATTAATACCTAGTAGTGCAATTGCTGGGTCATAAGGTAGTTCTATTTTTAATTTTTTGAGGAACCTCCATACAGTTTTCCAGAGTGGCTGCATCAGTTTGCATTCCCACAGGCAGTGCAAAAGAGATCCTCTTTCTCTGTATCCTTGCCAACATCTGTTGTTCCCTGAGTTGTTAATGTTAGCCATTCTGACAGGTGTGAGGTGGTATCTCATTGTGGTTTCGATTTGTATTTCCCTGATGATGAGTGATGTTGAGCAGTTTTTCATGTGTCAGCCATCTGGATGTCTTCTTTGGAGAAGTGTCTATTCATGTTTTTTGCCCATTTCTCCCCTGGATTATTTGTTTTTCAGGTGTTGAGTTTGATAAGTTCTTTGTAGATTTTGGATACTGACCCTTTATCTGTTATGTCATTTGCAAATATCTTCTCCCATTCTGTCAGTTGCCTTTTAGTTTTGCTGATTGTTTCCTTTGCTGTGCAGAAGCTTTTTAGTTTGATGAGGTCCCAATAGTTCATTTTTGCTTTTGTTTCCCTTGCCTCCAGAGACATGTTGAGTAAGAAGTTGCTGCATCAGAGGTCAAAGAGGTTTTTGCCTATTTTCTCCTCTAGGATTTTGATGGCTTTCTTTCTTACATTTAGGCCTTTCATCCATTTTGAGTTTATTTTTGTGTATGGTGTAAGAAAGTCATCTCCAGGTTCATTTTTATGCATGTTGCTGTCCAGTTTTCCCAGAACCATTTGCTGAAGAGACTGTCTTTATTCCATTGGATATCCTTTCCTACTTTGTCAAAGATTAGTTGGCCATATGTTTGTGGGTCCATTTCTTGGTTCTCTATTCTGTTTCATTGGTCTGAGTGTCTGTTTTTGTGCCAGTACCATACTGTCTTGATGATTACAGCTTTGTAATATGTCTTGAAGTCTGGGATTGTGATGCCTCCAGTTTTAGTGTTCTTTTTCAAGATTTCTTTGGCTATTCGGGGTCTTTTCTGGTTCCATACAAATTTTAAGATTGTTTGTTCTAGCTCTGTGAAGAATGTTGGTGTTATTTTGATATGGATTGCTGTTTTCTTTTTTTTTAATTTTTTAAAATATTTATTTATTTTTGAGAGAGAGAGAAAGCACAAGCAGAGGAATGGCAGAGAGAGAGGGAGACACAGGGTTCAAAGCAGTCTACAGGTTCTGAGCTGTCAGCACAGAGCCCAACATGGGACTCAAACTCACAAACCATGAGATCATGACTTGAGCTGAAGTCAGACGCTTAACAAACTGAGTTACCAGGCACCCCAAAGGTGGAATTGTTTTCTTAATTTCTGTTTCTGCTGGTTCTTTTTTACTATATAAAAATGAAACAAATTTCTGTGTATTAATTTTATATACTGAAATTTTACTGAATTCATTTATTCTCATAGTTTTTTGGGGGAGTGGATTAAGGGTATATACTGTATTGTCATCTGCAAATAATGACAGTTTAACTTCTTTACCAGTTTGGATTCCTTTTATTCATTTCTTTTCTTATATGACTGCTGTGGGTAAGACTTACAGTACTATGTTGAATGAAAGTGGCAAGAGTTTGTATCCCTGCCCTGTTCCTGAATTTAGAGAAAACACTTTCAGTCTTCACCATTGATTTATGATGTTATCTGTGGGTCCATCACATATGGCCTTTATTATGTTGAGGCATGTTCCTTCTTACTTTGTTGAGTGTTTTTATTATGAATGGATGTTGAATTTTGTCACATGCTTTTTCTGCATCTCTTGAGTTGAACATATTATTTTTACCCTTAATTTTGTTAATGTAGTGTATCACATCATTTGAGGTGTGGATATTAAACTATACTTGCATTCCGAGAATAAATCTCACTTGGTCACGGTAAATGATCCTTTTAATGTATTATTGGATTTGGTTTATTATTTTGTTGAGATTATTTTATCTATGTTTATCAGGAATAATGTCTGCTTTTTTGGAGTTTTTTTTTTGAGTCTTTGTTTTTGGTATTGGTAATTCTGGCCTAATAAAATGGATTTGTCAGCATTTATTTCTCTTCCATTTTTTTCTGAATAGTTTGAAAATAAATGTTAACTCTCATTTAAATAATTTGTATAATTAACCTGTGAAGCCATCTGGTCCTGGATTTTTGTTTATTGGCAGTTTTTCTTAATTACCAGTTCAATTTTGTTACTAGTAATGAGTCTATTCAGATTTTTTATTCCTTCCTAATTCAGGTTTGGAAAATTTTATATTTCTAAAAATGTATCCAGTTCTTATAGTTTGCGCAGTTTGTCTGCATACAATTTTTAGTAGTAGTCTCATGATCCTTTGTATTTCTGGAGCATCAGTTGTAACTTCTTTTTCATTTCTGAGTTTATTTATTTGTGTCCTTTCTCTTTTTTTTCTTGATGAATCTGGCTAAAGGTTTATTAGTTTTGTTTATATTTTCAGAGGACCAACTTTTAGTTTGATCTTTTCTATTATTTCTCTAGTCTCTATTTAGTTTTGCTCAGAAATATATGTTTTTATCCTTTCTTTTTTTTAACGTTTATTTATTTTTGAGACAGAGAGACAAAGCATGAACGGGGGAGGGTCAGAGAGAGAGGGAGACACAGAAACCGAAACAGGCTCCAGGCTTTTAGCTGTCATCACAGAGCCCGACTCAGGGCTCGAACTCACAGACCTCAAGTTCATGACCTGAGCCGAAGTTGGATGATTAACCAACTGAGCCACCCAGGCGCCCCTACTTTTTTTTTTTTCCTTTCAAGTGACTTTGAGCTTTGTTAGTTCTTTTTGTAGTTTCTTTAGCTGTAAGGTCATATTTTTTGAGATTTTTCTTGTTTCTTGAGGTAAGCCTGTGTTGTATAAGCTTCTCTCTTAGAACTACTTTTGCTGTGTTTCAAAGATTTTGAGCTATTTCGTTTCCATTTTCATTTGTCTCCATATATATTTTTTTACTTATTTCTTGATTTCTTCATCAGCTCCTTTGACTAGTAACATGTTCATTAGGCTCCATGTGTTTTTTTCTTCTAATTTTTTTTTGTAATTGTAATTTCTGCTTCCATATTGTGATTGGAAAAGATGCTTGATATGATTTTAAATCTTATTCAACTTCCTGAGACTTGTTTTATGGCCTAACATGAGATCTATCCTGGAGAATGTTTCATGTGTACTTGAAAACAATGTGTATTCCTCTGTTTTGGAATGGAATATTCTGTATATATCTGTGAAGCCCATGTAATCTAATGTATCATTCAAAGCCACTGTTTCTTTATTGGTTTTTGTTCTGGATAACTATCCATTGATGTTAGTGGGGTATTAAAGTCCTCTATTATTATATTATTATTGTCAATTACTCTATATCTGTTAATATTTGCTTTATATATTTAGGATCTCATATGTTGAGTGCATGGATATTTAAAATTGTTACATATTTGTGCTGTACCAATCCCTTTATCATTATGTAATGTCTTTGTCTCTTTTTATAGTCTTTGTTTTAAAGTTTATTTTGTCTTGTATAAGTATTGCTACCCAGCTTTTTACCTTTTCCATTTCCATGAAATATCTTTTCCATCCCCTTCCTGTATGTGTATATATCTATATTTGTCTTTAGGTTTAAAATAGATCTCTTCTAGGCAACATATAATGTATCTTATTTTTTATCCATTCAGTTACTCTGTCGTTTGATTGAAACATTTAGTCCCTTTATACTTAATTATTGATAGGTATCTACAGTTGACCCTTGAACAGCACAGAGTTAGGGGCACCAAAGCTGTATGCAATAGAAAATCTACATATAACTTTGGCTCCCCAAAACTTAACTACTAACAATCTGCTGTTGACTAGAAGTTTCATTTATAACTTAAATTGTTGATTAACTCTGTATGTTATATGTATTATACACTGAATTCTTACAATAAAGTAAGCTTGAGAAAATAAAATGTTATTAGGAAAATCATAAGAAAGGAAATGTACTGTACTGTATTTATTGGAAATAATCTGCATATAAGTGGATCCATGCAATTCAAATTTGTGTTATTCAAAGGTCAACTCAACTTATTGCATTTAATTAATTGTTTTCTGGTTGTTTTGTAGTTCATGCTGTTATTTTCTTTCTTTCTTTCTTTCTTTCTTTCTTTCTTTCTTTCTTTCTTTATTTAAAATATGAAATTTATTGTCAGATTGGTCTCCATACAACACCCAGTGCTCATCCCAGCAGGTGCCCTCCTCAGTACCCATCACCCACCCTCCCCTCCCTCCCACCCCCCATCAACCCTCAGTTTGTTCTCAGTTTTTAAGAATCTCTTTTGTTTTGCCTCCCTCTCTCTCTAATCTCTTTTTTTTCTTCCCCTCCCCCATGGTCTTCTGTTAAGTTTCTCAAGATCCACATAAGAGTGAAAACATATGGTATCTGTCTTTTTCTGTATGACTTATTTCACTTAGCATAACACTCTCCAGTTCCATCCATGTTGCTACAAAAGGCCATATTTCATTCTTTCTCATTGCCATGTAGTATTCCATTGTGTATATAAACCACAATTTCTTTATCCATTCATCAGTTGATAGACATTCAGGCTCTTTCCATAATTTGGCTATTGTTGAGAGTGCTGCTATAAACATTGGGGTACAAGTGCCCCTATGCATCAGCACTCCTGTATCCCTTGGGTAAATTCCTAGAAGTGCTATTGCTGGGTCATAGAGTAGATCTATTTTTAATTTTTTGAGGAACCTCCACACTGTATTCCAGAGCGGCTGCAACAGTTTGCATTCCCACCAACAGTGCAAGAGGGTTCCCATTTCTCCATATCCTCACCACATCTATAGTCTCCTGATGTGTTCATGTTGGCCACTCTGACTGGTGTGAGGTGGTATCTGAGTGTGGTTTTGATTTGTATTTCTCTGATGAGGAACGATGTTGAGCATCTTTTCATGTGCCTGTTGGCCATCTGGATGTCTTTAGAGAAGGTCTATTCATGTTTTCTGCCCATTTCTTCACTGGATTATTTGTTTTTCGTGTGTGGAGTTTGGTGAGCTCTTTATAGATTTTGGATACTAGCCCTTTGTCCAAAATGTCATTTGCAAATATCTTTTCCCATTCCATTGGTTGCCTTTTAGTTTTGTTGACTGTTTCCTCTGCAGTGCAGAAGCTTTTTATCTTCATGAGGTCCCAATAGTTCATTTTTGCTTTTAATTCCCTTGCCTTTGTGAATGTGTCAAGTAAGAAATTACTGCAGCTGAGGTCAGAGAGGTTTTTTTCTTGCTTTCTCCTCTAGGGTTTTGATGGTTTTGTGTCTCACATTCAGGTCCTTTATCCATTTTGAGTTTATTTTTGTGAATGGTGTAAGAAAGTGGTCTAGTTTCATCCTTCTGCATGTTGCTGTCCAGTTCTCCCAGCACCATTTGTTAAAGAGACTGTCTTTTTTCCATTGGCTATTCTTTCCTGCTTTGTCAAAGATTAGCTGTTATTTTCTTCTATGTTCTCTTCCCTTGTGTTTTGATGATTTTCTTCAGGGTTATGTTTAGATTCCTTTTTCTCTATATTTTTTGTATCTAAGTTTTTGGTGTGGTTACCATGAGGATTATATATAACATCCTATGTATAGAGCAGTCTCTATCAATTTGATGGTTGCTTAAGTTCGAATACATTCTTTTTTTTTTTTATATATATATGAAATTTATTGACAAATTGGTTTCCATACAACACCCAGTGCTCATCCCAAAAGGTGCCCTCCTCAATACCCATCACCCACCCTCCCTTCCCTCCCACCCTCCATCAACCCACAGTTTGTTCTCAGTTTTTAAGAGTCTCTTATGCTTTGGCTCTCTCCCACTCTAACCTCTTTTTTTTTTTTTTTTTCCTTCCCCTCCCCCATGGGTTCCTGTTAAGTTTCTCAGGATCCACATAAGAGTGAAACCATATGGTATCTGTCTTTCTCTGTATGGCTTATTTCACTTAGCATCACACTCTCCAGTTCCATCCACGTTGCTACAAAAGGCCATATTTCATTTTTTCTCATTGCCACATAGTATTCCATTGTGTATATATACCACAATTTCTTTATCCATTCATCAGTTGATGGACATTGAGGCTCTTTCCATAATTTGGCTATTGTTGAGAGTGCTGCTATGAACATTGGGGTACAAGTGCCCCTATGCATCAGTACTCCTGTATCCCTTGGATAAATTCCTAGCAGTGCTATTGCTGGGTCATAGGGTAGGTCTATTTTTAATTTTCTGAGGAACCTCCACACTGCTTTCCAGAGTGGCTGCACCAATTTGCATTCCCACCAACAGTGCAAGAGGGTTCCCGTTTCTCCACATCCTCTCCAGCATCTATAGTCTCCCAATTTGTTCATTTTGGCCACTCTGACTGGCGTGAGGTGATACCTGAGTGTGGTTTTGATTTGTATTTCCCTGATAAGGAGCGACGCTGAACATCTTTTCATGTGCCTGTTGGCCATCCGGATGTCTTCTTTAGAGAAGTGTCTATTCATGTTTTCTGCCCATTTCTTCACTGGGTTATTTGTTTTTCGGGTGTGGAGTTTGGTGAGCTCTTTATAGATTTTAGATACTAGCCCTTTGTCTGATATGTCATTTGCAAATATCTTTTCCCATTCCGTTGGTTGCCTTTTAGTTTTGTTGGTTGTTTCCTTTGCTGTGCAGAAGCTTTTTATCTTCATAAGGTCCCAGTAATTCACTTTTGCTTTTAATTCCCTTGCCTTTGGGGATGTGTCGAGTAAGAGATTGCTACGGCTGAGGTCAGAGAGGTCTTTTCCTGCTTTCTCCTCTAAGGTTTTGATGGTTTCCTGTCTCACATTTAGGTCCTTTATCCATTTTGAGTTTATTTTTGTAAATGGTGTGAGAAAGTGGTCTAGTTTCAACCTTCTGCATGTTGCTGTCCAGTTCTCCCAGCACCATTTGTTAAAGAGGCTGTCTTTTTTCCATTGGATGTTCTTTCCTGCTTTGTCAAAGATGAGTTGGCCATACGTTTGTGCGTCTAGTTCTGGGGTTTCTATTCTATTCCATTGGTCTGTGTGTCTGTTTTTGTGCCAATACCATGCTGTCTTGATGATGACAGCTTTGTAGTAGAGGCTAAAGTCTGGGATTGTGATGCCTCCTGCTTTGGTCTTCTTCTTCAAAATTCCTTTGTCTATTCGGGGCCTTTTGTGGTTCCATATGAATTTTAGGATTGCTTGTTCTAATTTCAAGAAGAATGCTGGTGCAATTTTGATTGGGATTGCATTGAATGTGTAGATAGCTTTGGGTAGTATTGACATTTTGACAATATTTATTTTTCCAATCCATGAGCAGGGAATGTCTTTCCATTTCTTTAAATCTTCTTCAATTACCTTCATAAGCTTTCTATAGTTTTCAGCATACAGATCCTTTACATCTTTGGTTAGATTTATTCCTAGGTATTTTATGCTTCTTGGTGCAATTGTGAATGGGATCAGTTTCTTTATTTGTCTTTCTGTTGCTTCATTGTTAGTGTATAAGAATGCAACTGATTTCTGTACATTGATTTTGTATCCTGCAACTTTGCTGAATTCATGTATCAGTTCTAGCAGACTTTTGGTGGAGTCTATCGGATTTTCCATGTATAATATCATGTCATCTGCAAAAAGCGAAAGCTTGACATCATCTTTGCCAATTTTGAGGCCTTTGATTTCCTTTTGTTGTCTGATTGCTGATGCTAGAACTTCCAGCACTATGTTAAACAACAGCGGTGAGAGTGGGCATCCCTGTCGTGTTCCTGATCTCAGGGAAAAAGCTCTCAGTTTTTCCCCGTTGAGGATGATGTTAGCTGTGGGCTTTTCATAAATGGCTTTTATGATCTTTAAGTATGTTCCTTCTATCCCGACTTTCTCAAGGGTTTTTATTAAGAAAGGGTGCTGGATTTTGTCAAAGGCCTTTTCTGCATCGATTGACAGGATCATATGGTTCTTCTCTTTTTTTTTGTTAATGTAATGTATCACGTTGATTGATTTGCGAATGTTGAACCAGCCCTGCATCCCAGGAATGAATCCCACTTGGTCATGGTGAATAATTCTTTTTATATGCTGTTGAATTCGATTTGCTAGTATCTTATTGAGAATTTTGGCATCCATATTCCTCAGGGATATTGGCCTGTAGTTCTCTTTTTTTACTGGGTCTCTGTCTGGTTTAGGAATCAAAGTAATACTGGCTTCATAGGATGAGTCTGGAAGTTTTCCTTCCCTTTCTATTTCTTGGAATAGCTTGAGAAGGATAGGTATTATCTCTGCTTTAAACGTCTGGTAGAACTCCCCTGGGAAGCCATCTGGTCCCGGACTCTTATTTGTTGGGAGATTTTTGATAACCGATTCAATTTCTTCGCTGGTTATGGGTCTGTTCAAGCTTTCTATTTCCTCCTGATTGAGTTTTGGAAGAGTGTGGGTGTTCAGGAATTTGTCCATTTCTTCCAGGTTGTCCAATTTGTTGGCATATAATTTTTCATAGTATTCCCTGATAATTGTTTGTATCTCTGAGGGATTGGTTGTAATAATTCCATTTTCATTCATGATTTTATCTATTTGGGTCATCTCCCTTTTCTTTTTGAGAAGCCTGGCTAGAGGTTTGTCAATTTTGTTTATTTTTTCAAAAAACCAACTCTTGGTTTCGTTGATCTGCTCTACAGTTTTTTTAGATTCTATATTGTTTATTTCTGCTCTGATCTTTATTATTTCTCTTCTTCTGCTGGGTTTAGGCTGCCTTTGCTGTTCTGCTTCTATTTCCTTTAGGTGTGCTGTTAGATTTTGTATTTGGGATTTTTCTTGTTTCTTGAGATAGGCCTGGATTGCAATGTATTTTCCTCTCAGGACTGCCTTCGCTGCGTCCCAAAGCGTTTGGATTGTTGTATTTTCATTTTCGTTTGTTTCCATATATTTTTTGATTTCTTCTCTAATTGCCTGGTTGACCCACTCATTCGTTAGTAGGGTGTTCTTTAACCTCCATGCTTTTGGAGGCTTTCCAGACTTTTTCCTGTGGTTGATTTCAAGCTTCATAGCATTGTGGTCTGAAAGTATGCATGGTATAATTTCAATTCTTGTAAACTTATGAAGGGCTGTTTTGTGACCCAGTATATGATCTATCTTGGAGAATGTTCCATGTGCACTCGAGAAGAAAGTATATTCTGTTGCTTTGGGATGCAGAGTTCTAAATATATCTGTCAAGTCCATCTGATCCAATGTATCTTTTAGGGCCCTTGTTTCTTTATTGACCGTGTGTCTAGATGATCTATCCATTTCTGTAAGTGGGGTGTTAAAGTCCCCAGCAATTACCACATTCTTATCAATAAGGTTGCTTCAGTTTATGAGTAATTGTTTTATATATTTGGGGGCTCCCATATTTGGCACATAGACATTTATAACTGTTAGCTCTTCCTGATGTATAGACCCTCTAATTATTATATAATGCCCTTCTTCATCTCTTGTTACAGCCTTTAATTTAAAGTCTAGTTTGTCTGATATAAGTATTGCTACTCCAGCTTTCTTTTGGCTTCCAGTAGCATGATAAATAGTTCTCCATCCCCTCACTCTGAATCTAAAGCTGTCCTCAGGTCTAAAATGAGTCTCTTGTAGACAGCAAATAGATGGGTCTTGTTTTTTTATCCATTCTGATACCCTATGTCTTTTGGTTGGCGCATTTAATCCATTTACATTCAGTGTTATTATAGAAAGATATGGGTTTAGAGTCATTGTGATGTCTGTCTGTTTTATGCTTGTAGTGATATCTCTGGTACTTTGTCTCACAGGGTCCCCCTTAGGATCTCTTGTAGGGCTGGTTTAGTGGTGACAAATTCCTTCAGTTTTTGTTTGTTTGGGAAGACCTTTATCTCTCCTTCTATTCTAAATGACAGACTTGCTGGATAAAGGATTCTCGGCTGCATATTTTTTCTGTCTAGCACACTGAAAATCTCGTGCCAATTCTTTCTGGCCTGCCAAGTTTCAAAAGAGAGATCAGTCACGAGTCTTATAGGTCTCCCTTTATATGTGAGGGCACGTTTACTCCTTGCTGCTTTCAGAATTTTCTCTTTATCCTTGTATTTTGCCAGTTTCACTATGATATGTCGTGCAGAAGATCGATTCCAGTTACGTCTGAAGGGAGTTCTCTGTGCCTCTTGGATTTCAATGCCTTTTTCCTTCCCCAGTTCAGGGAAGTTCTCAGCTATAATTTCTTCAAGTACCCCTTCAGCACCTTTCCCTCTCTCTTCCTCCTCTGGGATACCAATTATGCGTATATTATTTCTTTTTAGTGTATCACTTAGTTCTCTAATTTTCCCCTCATACTCCTGGATTTTTTTATCTCTCTTTTTCTCAGCTTCCTCTTTTTCCATAACTTTATCTTCTAGTTCACCTATTCTCTCCTCTGCCTCTTCCATCCGAGCCGTGGTGGTTTGCATTTTGTTTTCCATTTCCTTTAAAGCGTTTTTCAGCTCCTCGTGACTGTTCCTTAGTCCCCTGATGTCTGTAGCAAGAGATTCTCTGCTGTCCTGTATGCTGTTTTCCAGCCCAGCGATTAGTTTTATGACTATTATTCTAAATTCACTTTCTGTTATATTATTTAAATCCTTTTTGATCAGCTCATTAGCTGTTGTTATTTCCTGGAGATTCTTCTGAGGGGAATTCTTCCGCTTGGTCATTTTGGATAGTCCCTGGTGTGGTGAGGACCTGCAGGGCACTTCCCCTGTGCTGTGGTGTATAACTGGAGTTGGTGGGCGGGGCCGCAGTCAGTCCTGATGTCTGCCCCCAGCCCACTGCTGGGGCCACAGTCAGACTGGTGTGTGCCTTCTCTTCCCCTCTCCTAGGGGCGGGATTCCCTGTGGGGTGGTGTGGCCCGTCTGGGCTACTTGCACACTGCCAGGCTTGTGGTGCTGGGGATCTGGCGTATTAGCTGGGGTGGGTAGGCAAGGTGCACGGCGGCAGGGGGGGCAGGCTTAGCTCGCTTCTCCTTAGGTGATCCACTTCAGGAGGGGCCCTGTGGCAGCCGGAGGGAGTCAGATCCGCTGCCAGAGGTTTGGCTCCACAGAAGCACAGAGTTGGGTGTGTGCTCGGAGCGAGCAATTTCCCTGGCAGGAACCGGTTCCCTTTGGGATTTTGGCTGGGGGATGGGCGGGGGAGATGGCGCTGGCGAGCGCCTTTGTTCCCCGCCAAACTGATCTGTGTCGTCCGGGGGCTCCGCAGCTCACCCTCCCTTTGTCCTCCAGCCTTCCCGCTTTCCGAGCAGAGCTGTTAACTTATGACCTCCCAGACGCTAAGTCGCGCTTGCTGTCGGAACACAGTCCGTCAGGCCCCTCCGCTTTTGCCAGCCAGACTCGGGGCCTCTGCTTGGCCGGCGAGCCGCCCCTCCGCCCCGGCTCCCTCCCGCCAGTCCGTGGAGCGCGCACCGCCTCGCCGGCCTTCGTACCCTCTTCCGTGGGCCTCTCGTCTGCACTTGGGTCCGGTGACTCCGTTCTGCTAATCCTCTGGCGGTTTTCTGGGTTATTTAGGCAGGTGTGGGTGGAATCTAAGTGATCAGCAGGACGCGCGGTGAGCCCAGCGTCCTCCTACGCCGCCATCTTCCTGTTTTTTTTTATCCGTGAGCGAGGCACCACAAGGCGGAAACTGGCTGCTCAATCGAAGCCCCGAGAGGGCACGTCTTCTTTCCTCTGCGCAGGCTCGCCAGATCCCTCGAATACATTCTTAAAAGCACTAAAGTTTTTTTACTCTTTCACTCCATACTTTATGCATATGATATAATATCTTCTCATTTTGTGTATCCCTTACATATTGTAGATATAATTGATTTTACTACTTTTGTCTTTTAACCTTCATACTAGCTATATAAGTGATTGATCTACTATCTTTGCTATTTGTTTTACCAATGATTTTTTTTTATAATTTTCTTCTAGTTATGACCTTTCATTTTCTGCTTAAAGAAATTCCTTTAACATTTCTTTTAAGGCTGGCTTTGGGTGATGAATTTAACTTTTGTTTGGGAAGCTTTTTATTTCTCTTTCATCTCTGAATGATAACCTTGCCAGGTAGAGTATTCTTGTAGGTATTTTCCTTTCAGCACTTTGAGTATAACATGCCATTGTCATGCCAGAAGGCTAACTCTGGCATGGTGGGTGAGGTTAGTTCTTTAAAAAGTTTCTGATGAGAAATCAGCTGATATAGCCTTATGGGATTCCCCTTATGTGTAAGTCTTTATTTTCTCTTGCTGTTTTATCAGATTCTCTTTCTTTCACTTTTGACATTTTTACTATTATGTATCTTGGTGTGGTTCTCTGTGATTCCTTGGACTGGATGTCTGTTTCCTTCCCCTGGTTAGGGAAATTTTCAGCTATTATTTCCTCAAATAAGTTTTCTGCCCTTTTATCTCTCTCTTTTCCTTCTGGAACCACTATAATGTGAATGCTAGTGTGCTTGATATTGTCCTCAAGGTCCCTTAACCTAGCCTCATTTTTTTAACATTCTTTTATTGTTCAGCTTGAGTGATTTCCTCTACCCTATCTTCGAGATCACCTATTTATTCTTTTGCATTCTCTAATCTGCTGCTGATTCTCTCTGGTGTATTTTTCATTTCAATGATTATATTCTTTAACCCTGATTGGTTGTTGTTGTTGTTGTTGTTGTTGTTGACGTTCTCAATGAGTTCATCTACTCTTCTCTCAAGTCTAGGGAAGCATCTTTATGACCATTTATTTGAACTCTTTATCAGGTAGATTGCATATCTTTGTTTTATTTAGTTATTTTTCTGAAGTTTTTTTTTTTTTAATTATTATTTTGTTCGGAATGTGTTTCACTGTCTTCTCATTTTGTCTGACTCTGTGTTTGGTTTTATGTATTAGGTAGGTTAGCTATGTTTACTGATCTCAAAAGTAGTGGCCTTATGTAGGAGGTGTACTGTGGGGCCCAGTAACACAATCACTTCTGGTCACTGCGATCAGGCACTCCAGGGGTGTCCTCTCTGTGGGTTACATGCTTCCTTCGTTGTGACTAGACTGTGACTGCTGTTGGTGTACTTTTGGGAGGCATTGGCCCCCAACCTGGCTGTCTAGAGTGACTGGCTGAGAGTACTATAGGCACACTGGCAGGCATGGCTGGCACTCGGCATGGCTGGCTAAGAGGTCTAGCTATAACTGCTGCAGGGGTGTTGGTGGGTGAGGTTAGTTCTTAGCACAGCTGGCTGAGAGGCCATAGAGAAACTAATTTGTAGCAATCTTCGTTATGTTTCTTATGGAGAGAAACATGTAAATAAGCAAGTAACATACATTATAAGAAATGCTATGCTGTTGGTTTATGCATGCATTTCCTGGGAAAAGTGGATTTAGAATTCCATCTGATAAAGTTCTAATTGAGGGCAAATCTAAAAAAAGAATACCAGTTTGCCTGATGAACAAAAGAGAGAAAGTAATTGCAGGCACATGAAAGAGCAAAGGCACAGAATGAGGAGAGAACATGAGGAATGACAAAAATTTTTAGAACGACTTGAGGAATTACTGGTGTATATGACCAAAAATTTAAAGTTTATATATCTTTAGACCGACAATGTCATCTGGTGGAAAAGCCTTGTTTGTCTCCCTTCAAATATTTAGGTAACACCCAGGCTAACACATCGTTACATATTGACAAGAAAAATGATCAAGGACTAGGACCTCTGCCTTGGGTTCTGAAAATAATAAGTTAATTTAAACTTGCATCTGCCGGGAGCTTGAAAACTCATTCACTCAGTTGGGAAAAATAGAGAATAATGTAGTACAGTTTGAAGAGGTACTTTCAGTTACTTGAGAGAGTTTCTAAATTAGCTAGGGGACCTATAAATTCCAGTACCTAATTAAGAGCACCTGTTGAACATTTTTGTGGAATTCTTTTGGAGATATTTTGAAAATATGTTTATGGTTTGCACCAATTTATTTAATGTTTAAGACCTCTGAGTTTTCTCTGAATTAGAAGCAATCCCCCCCACACCCCCGGAGAGCTATTATCACTTACAATCCAAATGGTCATGGGCAAAGTAACTGCTCATTAAAGTAACTGTCAGTCTTTGCCATGCCATCTTGTGAGATTTATAAGTAACCAGCTCTCTGCTGGTTTTCCTATCTCCTTCTAAATTCTGCAAGGAGCCAAAAAAACCCCACAACAACAACAACAAAAACCCAACAACAACAACAAAAACAAAAACAAAAACAAAAAAAAACAAAAAAGAAGAAGAAAACACACAAAATATAAAAACCCAGCAGAGTAACAGGACTTCAGTCTTCAAAATGCTGTGGCTATTAGCTATATCTCATGTGGTCCCCCTTCTTACCATTTGGGTAAGATGTGATGTCTAAGATGTAGCTGGATGTCCCTGCTTGAATTTCTAGTTTCTTTCTTTCTTTCTTTCTTTCTTTCTTTCTTTCTTTCTTTCTTTCTTTCTTTCTTTCCTTACCTGCCCTAGAATTCTGGGAAAGGTGTGTGCTGTGGGAGAGGGAATGCTGCACTACAGTTCAGCCAGGTGACTGGCCTATGTACCAACCTTAAAGGCAGACCTCTGTCTTTCTTCTGTCCCAGTTTGTGTTTAGATTATTAAAGTATACTTTTCAAAAAGTTAAAAAAATGACTCTCACACAAATACGAAATGAATGTCTGTCAAAGATTTTATTCAATTTGGTAATTAATTATGTAGTCAATGAGATGTTAAAAATGTTTCAAATTGCATTTGAATAGGTATCTATGGGCAGTGAAGATGCTAGAATAAGATTGCTGGGTTTTCTGTTCATCAGGCAGAAATTTCCATCTCTACTATAAATTCTATAAGATAACATCTGTTTTTACTAAATTGTAAAATAGCCTCACCAACAGGAAGTGAGTGCATCATGCTATATCATAGCACTACAGTGAAAGAACACCCAGTAATCTCTTTGCTTGTTTCCAATATTTATATTGTATTTCTGAAGCCATGTCTTCAAACAGTTCCCTAAAATTGTTTTTGAGGAATATGGACTGTGAGACTTTTAGCCCTTTGTTTAGGCTAAAACAGAGTTGATGTTTAACAGTTCAAATCTGCTTTGTCTGTTATTGTTATTTTGCATATTTCCTGATAGTATTCCCCAACTTAATTTTCTTTTTTTTTTCCATTTTTTTAAAAACTTCTTTTAATGTCTATTTATTTTTGAGAGAGAAGGTGAGAGAGAATCCCAAGCAGACTCTGTGCTGTCAGTGCAAAGCCCAACATGGGGATCAAGCCCACAAACCGTGAGGTCATGATCTGAGCAGAAGGTGGATGCTTAACCTACTGAGCCACCCAGGCACCACCTAAGTTTATCTTCTTTTCTCCTAACTATCCGTGGTGCTAATTCTGACAGTAACAAACACATCTCAGACCCAAGTGGCCAACCCTCATGGCCTCGGATACATGGTAGGTTCTCAGAGAGATTCTGAGAAATACACTGTACCATATCTGCCCTTATTTGAACACTTTGGTAGTCTATTTGCTAGGCATCTTATTCATCTCCTTGCCGTAATAATGTTGCATAATAAACTTCCCCCAATCCCAATGTCAAAAGTGCTTATGTCTTTGTTCATGAGACTGCAGTTTGGCTGTGGCTGTGTTGGGTTCTGCTGGGATTTACTAAATTTGATTCTAGGCTGAGACTGTGCATGTTTCTTCATTTTCTTTAGACAATGAGCCATCCAGGGCATGGTCTTTTTGTACTGGATTATTAAAGTGCACAACCGTGTCGAACTGCCTAATCATTACATCATGTTTGATAATATCCCTTTAACCAAAACAAGTTACAGAGCAAGTCCCAATATCCATGGAGTAAGAAGTATGCTTTGCCCACAGTAGGCAGAGGAGGAAAATTAATATTTGATGAACAAAAATCCACACTATTACAACTATATATTTTGTAAGACATATATTCCCAATATACCAATTTCTAGGTAGTGTGCCTTAGCGAAGATAAGCACCCCTAGGGTGAACATTACACACACACAGACAAATCTTTTAAGATTCTAAGTGGATACACAGAGGTTAACAGTAATGATTGTTCTATTTCTTTAGCACTTTTTCCATGACAGGCATTTGGTCCAGGCATTTCTGTCCAATGACAGACATCCATTTTCTCTGACACTAAAAATAACCCACCAAGTAAATTCTTGTAAAGAAACTGAGACTGAAGAAGGGTAAGTCGTCCATAGTGCACACCATTGGTTAATGGCAGACCTTATTTTTCTTTTTATATATAACATATTCATACAAGACACTGCACTAAATGACTTATAGGTCTTGCATCTTTTAATTATTTTAAAAATCGTAAGTACCCCCTCTTGTTATGAAAAAACTGGGCTTAATAGGATTGAATAACATGCTAAAGATAAATTTGACACAATTACCTAGGACTTCAGCATGTAATCAATGATTAGATCAAGGAATAGATCTCAACTCCATATCTCTGGGGCTTTTCTTTTTATTTCTGATAGCAATCAATTTTGTTTGCCTCCCTCAGTCAATCCATATCTTGATCTTAAATAATAGTACCTCTCTTCTTGCCTGTGACCTTGGAGCCCTTTACCTTAACTTTGCCATTTGATACTTTTTGTGCTCTGGACCTCACTTCCCCTGTACTATGTCTGCTTCACATTAATAATGTAGTTCAGACTCTTGGTCATACCTTTTACTTCAGCATTAGATTTGTCTATGCTTGTCTCTGAATTGTGCTCCAGCATGACAGCTCAACAAAAATGACCTAAATGCCATTCCTTTAAGATAAGGAAATAGTTTTCCTTTGTAGTAATTAGACATTGAATGCTATGAGTTAGAATGGAAAGATACCTGAAATTGTATTTCACAGGGCATGTCTATTCACGTTGTTTCATTAATCATTCATTCTTTTTTTAAAAGATTTCATTTAATGCTTTTATATGCAGAACACAGAGAAGTACAGTTCAAGCATTCAGAGATTAAAAGTAGGTATTACTCTGAAATTAATTCACCTATTAAAATTATACCCCTAGAAAAAGTATAGTAAAATAAAACACTTGTTTCTAACCTTTGCATCTCTCCTTTTCCCATAGTATAGACTTTTGATCTTTCATCTACATTCTGGTATGTTGTCAGCCATTATTTGTTGCTTCATTTATGTTCTACCCAGTTTCCATCATTAGGCTCAGTGATACCCTCTACTGAAACCTCAGTTGCATCTTAGCTCCTAAATAACTTTGGACTGAAGTCAGAAGTAGATTTTTGTGATCTGAATCCCTCTCAAGCTTCAAGTTGAGGTGAATTAATGTGGTCTTCCTCCTTTGCTATCTTTCTGTGAACTAATTCCTCACTGCTAACCAGTGGGTTTTCACTTTGATTTTGATTCAAGTGTCAAACCTCCACTTGACCTTTGGTAATGGAGTCACTGTACTTAGAATCCTGACTTTTTTTTTTTTTTTAAGTAGGCTCTATGCCCAACATAGGCTCAAACTCATAACCCTGAGATCGAGTGTCACAGGGTCTGCTGATTGAGCCAGCCAGGCACCCGTAGAATTCTGACTCAACTTCTTGCTTCAAGAGCCAGAACTGTTCTTAACCATTAGGCAAGGCTGGATCGAGAGGTTTCCAGGAAGTTATAAAATACTTACTTAGCACTTTAACATAATTTATCCACTGCTATAAATGCTTCACAAATACTGTGGGGGGGGGGGCGCCTGGGTGGCTCAGTCACTTAAGCGTCCATGATTTCATGGTTTGTGAGTTCTCTCTTCTTTCTCTCTGTCCCTCAGCTCATACACTCTCTCTCTCTCTCAAAATAAATGAAATAAAATCAAATACTGTGAGGCAAATAGTGTTGTTATCCTCCTTTTATAGGTGAGGTAACTAAGGGATAAAGAGGTAAAAAAAAAACAAAACAAAACAAAAAACAAAACAACCACCACCACCACCACAACAAAGCAGGTAGTCTAGCTCAGATCCCATGCACTTCACCACCATGCAACCTGCTTTCTGAATTATACCTTCCACTTACAGCTATGCTTTCATTGCCAGCCCTGAAACTCTGGCATTTTCACTAGTTCCTGTGACCTCATGCCGTCATTGTTGACTTTCAGGCCTCCATGCTATAACCTCTGTTTGCATATTGAGAAACTCTGAGATTGCTTAACAGTACTTGCCTCTAGGTCTATTTTATCCCATTTCTGTTATTATATTCTTGCACCTCCCAGGTTCATATTGCTTACCTACCATCATTCTCTCCCTGTTTAGAGCTCACTTTCTCAGTAGCTACATTCTGATTCTCCTTTACCTATCCAATTTCTGTCAAATGATTGTGCCTCGTTCCAGTATACACCTTCTAGCTGGCCCCTTTCTCCTGCTTATATATACATTCTTAAACATGTGCATCATGAGATAAACAACTATGGCTCAATTCAGTGCCCAAGAAAGATCAACCATTATGACATCTGATTTATCTTTCAGCTTTTTCCTTTACATATGAAGGATGTAGGTACATGTGTCTACTTCTATTAAGTGTGTTAATAAGTATATATGAAGCTACAGAAAATGGGACACGATGTGTTCAAAGCAAAAATAGGTTTCAACTGAACATTTGAATGGTAATAAAAAGACTCTATACCTAAAATACTGATAACTTAAGAACGTATTAGAGATCATTGACATATGATACAAATTTGGCTTCAAAATAACATTTATTAAATTGTTCATTTAAATTGTATGTTAAAATATTTACATTCATAAATATAAAAATCAAACGTGTGCATTCATTGAATTATTGCTCAACATAATAGAAAAATATTAGAATATGTATAATACTTTAGTGTCAATATAATATAGAATTATCTTAGCTGCATTTCAGGGATGAGAAAGGCAACAAAAAACTTCCATGCTGCTCAGCCATCTTTGAACCCTCCCTAGAATTATCTTAAATAGTTCATTTATCTGAATTGATAGCAGACAAGTCCTGAAGTTAATTAATTTGATTTGATATTTTTTCTCCATTAACCTGATGGCACTAACAGGAAAAATAAATAAGATCAGAAAATATTCAGTAACCATGATGATTAGATAATCTCATTTTAGGAAAACAAACATCATTTAAAGTCCTTGTTCACTGAGTACTTTTTCTGTGCTAATGCACATTCTCATCCATTTCTCAGAATCCTATAAGAAAGGCTTTGTCCCCATTTGAGAAGAGGCTAGGATTTAGAGTGGTTCAGAAATATGTGCATGGTAACACAGCCAGTAAGTAGTGGAGCCAGGAATAAGCCTCAAGTCTTTCTAAATCACTGAATGTTCTGCACCATTTACATTCCCTCCACCTCTTATTTAAGATGCCAGTGTAAAAAAAAAATATTTTCCATGATAAAAGATTAAAAAAAAACAGATATAAGTGAGTATGAGACATAGAAGATGGCAAAATTATTGATTTTTCCTTGTTACAAAGCTGAAAAAAATAGTATTTGCCAATTCATAGGCAAACCATGAATAAGAACTTATTATTCCTTCTGCATTTAATATGATATTTAAACAAAGCAATGAAAGAGTATTATTTTGACTGCATTGCCTTAATATTTGAATAGGGGTATTTTTAATCTAAATTTAATTTGATAGTAAAATAAAGGAGGTGTTGAAATTATGAATATTTATATGCCCTTAAACTAGATGTGCAGAATGTACCTTAGTGGGCCACGTAGCTAATACTTTTAACTAAGTATAACCATATTACATCTGGGATAAATGTGGGACTTTGTAATAAGCATTTGAAATATGTAATGTTCAACTAAGCATTGTATAGTAATGTACATTACAGATGACAAAATATCAAGTAATAGCAAAAGGCAAGATATCTGGGTGTCTTACCTGTCAATTTCTGGTAGTATTATAGGCATAACAGGATTGTTTTTCCTTATTCACTATAGCCATCACGTGCATGTTTTTAATATAGGGTATTTTAAAATTCATTTATTCGCTTTCGGATAATGAATAATTCCACTAGTCACTGAAGGCAGTTTATTAGCATTAATGATAATACAACCACAGTAGCATGAAAGGAGCAAATTATAACATGAATTTAGGTAATTATATATTACTATATTTTAAAAAAAGAAAAAATCATCTTTTAAATCTGAATACTTTTTTATAAAATTATAAATCATATTATATTTTAATGCATTGCTAACTTTTCAGATATTTTCATCTAAAGTAT
Organism: Lynx rufus; assembly: GCF_022079265.1. Lineage (NCBI taxonomy): Eukaryota > Metazoa > Chordata > Mammalia > Carnivora > Felidae > Lynx > Lynx rufus. Next base: position 72,460,822 of record NW_025814845.1, read on the forward strand.
GTATTTTTATAATTATTATAGTTTTATTGAAAAGCTTTTACCAATATATTTCCACAAATTGGTCTGTTTGAAGGCATTTGTAGAAACTAACTTTGACTTTAAAATTATAAAATGAATTTGACCTAAAGATCTGTTGAATAGAATCTTGAATCTCTGAGGATGTGATCAAACAGAACATTGAAACTAAGTTCCCTAAGTACCAGAATTTTTAGTCTATGGATTATGGAAATTGATAGATAGGTAGATATAGACATAGATATATTTTTTATATATGTTATGGATTGAAGTGTGTCCCTTTACCCCATTCATATGTTGGAATCTTAACTCCTGTTACTTTTTTTTTTTTTAATGTTTATTTTCGAGAGAGAGGGAGAGGGAGAAAGAGAGAGAGTGTGAGTGGAGGAGGGACAGACAGAGAGGGAGACACAGAATCTGAAGTAGGTTCCAGGCCCTGAGCTCTCAGTATGGATCCCGACATGGAGTTTGAACTCACAGAGCATGAGATAATGACCTGAGCCAAAGTCATTTGCTTAACCACTGAGCCACTCAGGTGCCCTGTAACTCCCATTACTTTAGAACGTGATGCTATTTGGAGACTGGGCTTTTAAAGGGGTAATTACAGTTAAGAAAAGTCACTTAAATGAGGGTAGGCTCTAATCCCATGTGACTAATGCTATAAGAAGGGGGAGGAACACCAGGGATGCATGTTAAGAGAGGAAAGGTTATGTGAGGGCATAGTAGGGAGGTGGCCATCTGCAAACCAAAGAGGGAGGCCTGGGGAGGTGGGGGGACAACCAGCCAATACCTTGATCTTGGACTTCTGGCCTCCAGAAGTGTTAGAAAATAAGTTTGTAGCATTTAACCCGCTAGTCTTTGGTATTTTGTTGTGGCAATCCTAGGAAATTAATACAAGATCTTACCATCTATTGAAAGATTCAAATAAAGTATCTATTCAGTAGGGATTCCAAAAGTTAGGAAGTAATGTCAAGGTTTTTAAAATTTTTCTCCTTTTTTTTTTTTAGGCTATTTATTAATTGAAGGACCTTAAACTTCTCATTTAACTCCCCATGTATTGGTAACTTCCTTTTAAAAACTCAAGTTTATCTCTGAAGTTGGTTTATTTTGCTCTAAATTTGTCTATTTTTAGTATTACAAACATAGATATATAAAAGGCAGTTAACCTGCGGAAAATATTTTTCACTGGTTTGGGCAGAGTTAATATCTTAGTTTATATTACAATATAACACATATTTTAAAGAATGATATTGAGGGGCGCCTGGGTGGTGCAGTCGGTTAAGCGTCCGACTTCAGCCAGGTCACGATCTCGCGGTCCGTGAGTTCGAGCCCCGCGTCAGGCTCTGGGCTGATGGCTCAGAGCCTGGAGCCTGTTTCCGATTCTGTGTCTCCCTCTCTCTCTGCCCCTCCCCCATTCATGCTCTGTCTCTCTCTGTCCCAAAAATAAATAAACGTTGAAAAAAAAAATTTTTTTTTTTAAAGAATGATATTGAGAATAAAATCAATAAATTGGAAAAGGGAATCAATGTATAATTTCAGAACACAAATTTAAATACAACTGATGAAGAAACAAAACAAAAAAGAAAAATGTCCAGTCACAAAAATGCAAATAAAACAAGGTTTCATTTTTCATACACAGAACTCAGTTTCAAATTATGCTAATTTAGTTGTAGATCACATGACATTTGTTGCTATTATGAGGGTATTTAGAAATAATTTGTTGTCAAGTATTTGGGCAGTAAGAATCAGGAAAAAAGTATTCACAGCTTTCAATCCAGTAATTTTATTTCTGGAAATCTATCTTAAAATATAAACCAAAATAGAATAAATACTTCAAGTTTAAAATAATGATTGTAGCATTATTTATGATATTAAAAACTAGAAATGATCCAGGGATTCAACAGTAAATGAATATTTAAATAAAGTATATTATGCTCATTTTGGAATAAATAAAAGTGAAGCAAATGCACAACAGAAAATATTGCTGGGACATTCATACTATTAGTTTATCAGCAGCTATAGGTGATAAAAAATTGTTTTCTCCATTAAGTTTTAAACATTTTCTAAGTTTTCTGTGATTGTTCTTTATTGTGGCACATACAATTTCCTATCCCAAACTATTTTTCATTTCTTCCTAACAAAACCCTGAGTTTTTTAAACAGACATTATTCTCAGCTAAAAATATTAATTTAGCATCCCTTGAAGATAATGGTGTCATGAGATAGTTGTGCCTAAGGAAATATAAGCAGAAGAGATTGAATGAATCTCCCAAAAATTTCTCTGAAATGGGTTAGCTTTTATAGCAACCACCTTTTGTTCTCTGTCCTTTCCCTTTTCATGCCTGGAATGAAAATGAAATACTGGAGATGAAACAAACTTTTGACCCCCAAGACCACAAATATGAAGCTAAACCTCAATGTTAAGGAAGCCTTTGCAGAAAAACAGAATGCATCTGTATTTCTGATACCATTTTGGAGACTCTCCCAGCCCTGAGCTACTTACTTCCAGATTCCTTCAAGAACAAAGATTAAATCCCTAATCTGTTTAAGCCATTGTTTATTTACATTTTCTAATACTTGAAGCTAAAAGCAATCCCTGTATATATCTATTACATACATAAATACATGTGTTTATTATTTCATATAATTGTATATATTTAAACTGATGGTACTGTAAGTTTCTATGTAATTGCAAATCATATACATATTAGGATTTCTGATATCCACAATGTGCACCTGAAACATGAAGCATTAGATCTGGTGTTCATTGTTCTAGAATCTAGAGTCAAAGTGTGAGAGGATATTTTCAAATATTTATGTAGGATGCCATTTTGAGGCATGTACTAGCAACAGTGTTATAAATGGCCTGGCACACAGGTTTTGAAACCAAAATGTATGGGTGTGGGCCTGAGCCCTACCAGTTACTTAGCTCTGTGAAATCACATTAAGATGAGCAAATCACTTAACTATGTATATCTTAGATTCCTCATTGAAAGTAGAAGGATAATAATAGCATTCCCTTATATGTTTTTGTGAGAATTTAAACACTTAGAACAGCATCAGGCATTTAGGAAGTTCTTGGTAAATGCTCTCTATAAATAATGGTTTGCAGTAAATGTGCATAATTAGATCCTAATCTACCACTTAAAAATGCTTTTCAGAAGTTTGTCTTTCCAGAATGTCTATTCTTTTTTTTTTCATTGCATTAAATCTGGAGTTAATTAATATACTTATGTTAAAGTAATATAATTCAGATTCAGCATTTAATGCTGAATTTCTTAACATGGCTTCTCAATGGGAAAAATAATAAATAATTCCTTAGACTGAATAAAAATGATTCAAAGTGAGATTGTAATTTTAGTCTCCAAATTAGCTTCATGATGAGGACTGTAATTCAATTCCTTTTCCTTTTTGTCTCAGGTTAGATGACATTCCCTGGGGAAATGTGAAGTTTACATATTTTGTATGCATGATTTGTATAGAAGCCAGTGATGGGAGTTGTTTATGTGATAGTCTTTAGAAAGCTTGCAATATAAACTTTATTTCTTAAAAGATATCACTTCAAAACCAGTTCTATGAATCCTGTTTCCCATTCTATAAGAAAACTTTTGAGGTCACAAAATATGATTTAAATATTATAAACATCAAAGACAAGATTAATCATCTCCATGATTACATTAAATGTTAAATAGAATTATGAATGTATTCTGGAAGATAATTAAACAACAACTACTTCTAGGAATACTAAAATAAGTATCATTCTTCTATATTCCTAAGTAAGTTATATTTTCTAATATGAAATGAGTCATTATAAATTGTTTTATGTATATGTGTGTGTGTGTATGTGTGTGTGTATTTATGTGTGTACACATTTAAAATTTGTATCTTTGAAAGCACACTGAATTGGGTACTTACTATATATTTATCAAATTACCCCTATCTTTTATTAATTTATTTATTCATCAAAGATTTATTGAGGGTCTATCATACATTGGGCATTCTAGGTGCTAGGTAAGAATAGAACAGATAAGATCCTGTTTCCGGAGCGTATATATCTACTAACATATTTTATATATTTTTTCTTATGTGGCATCTATTTTTCTTACATTTTTAATTTTAATTCCATTAGTATCAACATACAGTATCATATTAGTTTCAGGTGTAATAGAGTGATTTAATAATTCTGTGCATTACTCAGTGTTCATAAGGGTAAGCCTCATCACCTATTTCACATATCCCCCCACCTACCTCTCCTGTGGTAACCATCAATTTGTTCTCTACAGTTAAGAGTCTGTTTCTAGGTTTTTGTCTCTCTTTTTCATATTTTATATTTTAAATGCAATATATTTATCTATCTTCCTTAATAGATGTTAGGAAAAATGTCTCCGGGGTACCTGGACAGCACAGTTGGTTAAGCATCTGACTCTCAATTTAGGCTCAGGTCATGATCTCAGGGCCATGGGATAGATCCCAGAGTGGGGTTCTGCACTGGGCATGGAGACTGCTTGAGATTCTCTCTCTTTCTCTCTTTCTGCCTCTCTTCCACTCATGTTCACGCACATGTGCACTCTCTCTAAAACAACAAAAACAAAAACAAAAATACCTCCCAAATTTGTTCATATGGTGGGTGTGTAGCTTATTCAGCTTGCTTATTTATTTGTTCATTCTGAAAATATTTACTGATTAGTACTAGTAGGTACTAAGGCTATTCACAAGGACCCTTGAGATTACGCTTTCCTGCCCTCTGCCGTGTGACTTATTTGGCTGACAAATTCTGACTGGAGGTTGTGATTTCTGTCACTTCTGAGTAGATTTAAAAGTCAAAGCATCCTGAAAGACCTGGCAAATGGGACCTCCATTTAGCCTGTGTGACTGAATGATCCTGTTTCATCGGGCTCCACCCAGATTCACATTGTCTGTAGAATGAAGTGAACGGCATTTTTACCATGTGAAGCCATGAAAAGTTAGAGCTGTTTTTGTTAATGAGGCATAACCTATGCTGACTGATATATCATCATTCTATCATGCCCTGGCTGAGGATATAATAATGAGTAAAACAGATAAAATACCTGCCTACATGGAGATTATGTTCAAGCAATGAAACCAAATGTTTAAAGTAATAATAAATTGATACATGATATGAAAACAGATAGTAAAAAGTCTGATAAAAATTAAGTTTCATAAAGAATAGTAGTAGATGCTCTTTTAGATAACATGGTCAGGAAAATCATTTCTGCAGAGGCGATACTTAGATCAGAGCCCTGACTTAAAGGAGGTCAGGCCTTAAAGAGTAAATGCATAACAACCGTGTAGTGAAAAGGCCTAACATGTGAGTTCTGAAACCAAACTGTGTGTATAAAGGCTTGAGCCGTCAGCCAGTAGCTCTTGCAAATATCTGGAGAAACAATGAGGAGATGTGGAGCTTTTGAGGCAAAAGAGTGCTCCATGTGAACAGCATAGAGCCTAACATACCTGCAGAGGACTGAGCAAGGAGAAGACTTGTACGAGTAAGCATTGAAAGGTTGTATGAGTGCACAGATCAAGTAAGGCCTTGTAGACCATGATACTAAGTAAGAGAAGAAAATTTTGGACACAAGAATATGAGTTTATTTATGATTTATAAGATCACTTTGAATTTTTGGCAAAAAGTAAACCAGAGAGGAAAGAATGGGAGGAGAGCAACTAGTTAGATTGTTTTCCCAGTACTGGGTAGTTGTGATAAAGGCAACACAAAGTGTCAAAATATGAATTTTTAAAGATAAAGACAACAGATTTGACTCTGTGGTTATGAGTTGAAGGGAGTGTGACAGGGACAGGGAGAAACAAGAGGGGGAACAGGGCATGGAAAGAGCAATTGGGGAAAAGTCCTGGAACCCTGCATTAGAAGAAGGAAAGCCAGGATCAATGCAAGGAACAAATACAATGAGAAGTCAAATCTTTTCTGAATCCGAGAGCAGATGTGACCGTGATCTGTATTGCAGGGCTAACACTCTATCACAGTTTTTCTTTCTTTACAATGAGCATTATCTGAGATCCATGAAGTGCAGACTGTTGGTACACTTCCCATATACCTTGGTAAGTTACCATTCCTGTGCTTGTAGGTCCAACTGCAAGTTAGTCAGCGTTTTTACCTGAGAGCTTTGTAGTTAAATGCAAAGTGCCAGGGAATTGATTCCCTCTAGGTGAAGCACTCAAACAATTACTTACAGAAGTTTGTGGGTAAATAACCTAGTTCCCTAACCCCTTGAGCAGAATTACTCTGATATACAGGTTTAGCATTGGCACCTAGAGTTGCCTGATGGAATTAAGCTCCAATTGTCCAGATTGATAACATGTTTGATCCTATGCCCTTTATGTTTCTTTTTCTTCCCTGCCTCACCTCTGTATTCCCTGATGGCATTTCCAATTATCAGCTTTCCATATAAACTATTGTACTCAAATCCTTTTCTTAGGATCTGCTTCTAGGAGAGAGCAGATTAAGACAATGCATACATAGATACCATTTTATTGAAATAAAATAAAACCTGTGGTTTTTACATGGTGAGAGTGAGTCAACATTGGTGGTCCATAGGTACAATATTGCAAGAATTATCAAATTTAATTCTGAGATCAACCATATAATATTGTAGTTGTGAGCTGCTGTAAGAGGAAGTAACGATTTAAATGTGATTGATATATGACGAGGGCAATGTTTTGTTTTGTTTTGTTTTGTTTTGTTTTGTTTTGTTTTGTCTTGTTTTGTTTTGTTTTCTATTTAATGATGAATACCAAAGACCTAGAAGAGGTCTGGTCACATACAAGCAGTCGATGACTATTTTAAAGAACACTTAAATTAAAAATAGTTCATCATCTGCTAAGGATGTTGCTTTTGATGGGGAACTCAGACTCAAAAGGGTATTTACCTGAGCTATAGAGAAGAAAGGAGCTTTTAAGAGATTTACTTCAACAGAAGTAATCCCAGCAGTCAGTGGAACAGCACATACAAGGTCCCTCAGTTTTGTGTATATTATAAACATGTTTTAGAGATACATTAACTAAAGTTCGGAGAAGCATAACAATTTATTCACAGTCCCATAACTGATAAATAAGAAACTAGATTTGAGTGTGCACTTGTCTCTCTGTCTCTCTTCACCTTAGCATAATCTTGAATACCTCTTGAGAATGGACCAAGGTTAGGCATTTATGCTTTAGAGAGACCGGATGTGAGTCCATGTTTTGTAAAACAGAGACTTTTCTTTTTTAAAATGAGTGCCTTAGTCAGCTTGGGCTGCTATAATAAAATATCATAAACTGGAAGGCTTAAACAACATTTGAGAATTTATTTATCACAATTATAGAAGCCAAGAAGAGCCCTCTTCCTGGTTTAAAGGTGGTGCTTTCTGTGTCCTCTCATGGTGGAAAGAGAAAGAGCTCTGATCTCTTTCTCCTCTTAAAAGGGCACTTATTCCCTCATGGGGGCCTCATGACCTCATCTAAATCTAATTGCCTCCAATTGGACATAAGTGGTCCATGGCAATTAGCATAAATTCATAGGACAGTGTCAATAGTACTTCTTAGGTATAATTAGGGATTTTTACCAAGGCTTAATATGGAACCAGGATGAGAAATATATTATGGAATGCTAGACTAGATTCAATGTGAAAGTGGGAGGAAGATGGCTGGTACTTCCTCTTTCATATTTTTTCTTTTTATTATTATTTTTAATTTATTTTTTTTAATTCTGGTAGAGTTAACATACAGTGTCATATTGGTTTCAGGTCACGATTCTACACATTACTCAGTGCTCATCACAATAAATGTCCCCTAAACCTCCATCACCTATTTCACCTATCCATGCACCCTCACCCCCACACTGTAATCTTCAGTTTGTTCTCTGTATTTAACAGTTTGTTTGGTTTTTTTTTTGTTTTTTGTGTTGTTTTTGGTCTCATTTCCTTTATTCATTTGTTTCGTTTCTTAAATTCCACATATGAGTGAAATCATATGGTATTTCTCTTTCTATGCTGACTTATTTCACTTACCATTATGCACTCTACATCCATCCATGTTGTTGCAAATGGCAAGAATTTATTCTTTTCCATGGCTAATACTCCATTATATATATATATATATATATATATATATATATATATATATATGTATATCTTTACCCATTCATCTATCAAGGGGCACTTGGGTTATTTCCATATCTTGGCTGTTGTAAATAATGCTACAATAAACATAGGTGTGCATATATCTTTTAAAATTAGTGTTTTCATATTCTTTGGGTAAATACCCAGTAGCGGAATTACTAAATGATATGGTAGTCTATTTTTAACTCTTTGAGGGACCTCCATACTGTTATTCACAGTGGCTGTGCCAGTTTGCATTCCCACCAGTAGGTTTCATTTTCTCCGTATCATTGCCAACACTTGTTTCTTGTGTTTTTGATCTTGACCTTTCTGGCAGGTGTGGGGTGATATTTCATCATAGTTTTGATTTACATTTCTTTGATGATGAGTGATATTGGGCATCTTTCCATGTGATGTTGGCCATCTGTATGTCTTTTTTGGAGAAATGTCTGTTCATGTCTTCTGACCATTTTTTAATTGATTTTTGTTGTTGCTGAGTGTGTAAGTTCTTTATATATTTTGGATATTAATCTTTTATCAAATATATCATTTGCAAATATCTTCTCCCATTCATTAGGCTGCCTTTTTGTTTTGTTGATTATTCCCTTTGCTGGGAAAACTTTTTTATTTTGATGTAGCCCCAATATTTTATTTTTACTTTTGTTTTCCTTGCTTTAGGAGACATATCTAGAAAAATATCGCTTTGGCTAATGTCAAAGAAATTACTGCCTGTGATCTCTTCAAGGATTTTTATGGTTTCAGGTCTTACATTTAGTTCTCTAATCCATTTTGAGTTTATTTTTGTGTATGGGGTAAAAAAGTGATCCAGTTTTATTCTTTTGCCAGGAGCTGTCCAGTTTTCTTAACACCATTTATTGAAAGTACGCTCTTCTCCATTACATATCCTTGCCTCAATTGTTGTACAGTGAATGACCAAATAATTGTGGGTTTACTTCTAAGCTCTCTATTCTGTTCTATTCGTCTATGTGTTTATTTTTGTGCCAGTACCATACTGTTTTGATTACTATAGCTTTGTAGTACATCTTGAAATTTGGGACTGTGATACTTTCAGCTTTATTCTTTCTCAAGATTGTTTTGGTTATTTGGGCTCTTTTGTGGTTTCATACAAAGTTTAGAATTATTTATTCTATTTCTGTGAAAAATGCTAATGGTATTTTGATAGGAATTGCATTAAAACTGTAGGCTACTTTCAGTAATATGGACATTTTAACAATATTTGTTCTCCCAATCCATGAACATGGTATATATTTCCATTTGTTTATGTTATCTTCAATTTCTTTCATCAGTGTTTTGTAGTTTTCAGAGTACAGGTCTTTCACTTCCTTCATTAAGTTTATTCCTAGGTATATTATTATTTTTGGTGCAATTATAAATGAGATCATTTTCTTAATTTCTCTCTATGTTACTTCATTATTAGTGTAAAGAAATGCAACTAGTTTCTATATATTGATTTTGTATCCTGCTATCACACTGAACTCATATATCAGTTCTAGTTGTTTAGTGGAGTCTCTCTATATAGCATCATGTCATCTGCAAATAGTGAAAGTTTTACTTTTTCCTTGTCAATTTGGATGCCTTTTCTTTCTTTTCTTTTCTTTTCTTTTCTTTTCTTTTCTTTTCTTTTCTTTTCTTTTCTTTTCTTTTCTTTTCTTTTCTTTTCTTTTCTTTTCTTTTCTTTTCTTTTCTTTTTTGTTCCTGTGATTGCTGTGCCTAGGACTTCCAGTACTATGTTGAATACAAGTAGTGAGAGTAGACATTCTTCTCTTGTTCCTGACCTAGGGGAAAACTTCTCAGTTTTTCCCCATTGAGTATAATGTTCATTGTTTTTAATATATGGTTTTTTATATATGGCTTTTGTTATATTGAGGTATGTTTCCTTTATCCCTACTTTGTTCAGGGTTTTTATCATGAATGGATAATTGTGCTTTGTCAAATGCTTTTTCTGGATCTATCGAAATGATTGAATGTTTTTTAGCCTTTTTCTTGTTGATGTGATGTATCTCATTGATTGATATGTGAGTATTGAGCCCCTCTTGCATCCCAGGAATAAATACCACTTGATTGTGGTGAATGATTTTTTTAAATGTATTGTTGGGTTTGGTTTGCTAATATTTTGTTGAGAATTTTTGCATATATGTTCATCAGTGATACTGACCTGTAATTCTCCCTCTTTCTCTTTTTTTTTTAATTTTTTCTGTGTCTTTATCGGTTTTGGTATCAGGGTAATGCTGGACTCATAGAATGAATTTGGTAGCTTTCCTCCCTCTTCTAATTTTTGGAATAGTTTGAGAAGAATAGGTATTAACTCTTCTTTAAATGTTTGGTAGAAATCCTCTGTGAAACCATCTGGCCCTAGACTTTTTTTTTGATCGGAGGTTTTTGATTAGAGATTTAATTTCATTGCAGGTGATTGGTCTGTTCAAAATTTCTATTTCTTCCCAATTCTGTTATATGTTTGTAGGAATTTATCCATTTATTATAGGTTGTTCAATTTGTCAGCATATAATTTTTCATAATATCCTCTTACAATACTTTGTATTTCTGTGGTATCAGTTATTTCTCCACTTTCATTTTTTTATTTCATTTGAGTCCTTTCTGTCTCTCTCTGTCTCTGTCTCTCTCTCTCTGTCTCTTTTATTTTTCTCTTTCTGTCTCTCTCTTTTATTTTTGAGTCTGACTGAAAAAAAGATCTGTTGATCTTTTCAAGAACAAATTCCTAGATTGTGTTTTTTGTTTTGTTGTTTCTATTTCATTTATTCTGGCTCTAATCTTTATTTTTTCCTTCTTTGTACTCTTCTGGAGTTTTGTTAGTTCTTTTCCTAGCTCTTTTTAGGTGTAAAGTTGATTGTTTATTTGAGATTTTCTTGCTTCTTGCTTTTTGAGGTTGGTCTGTATTTCTATAAACCTCCTTCTTAGAAAAGCTTTTGCTGCATCCCAAAGATTTTGGACCATTGAATTTTCTTTTTCATTTGTCTCCATATATTTTTTTATTTCCTCTTCGATTTCTTTTTTGACCCATTTATTTGTATTACCACGTTATTTAACTTCCATGCATTTATGTTTTTTCTAGATTTTTTTTCTTGTGGGTGATTTCTAGTTTTATAGTGTTATGGGCTGAAAAGGTGCATGGAATTACTTTGCTCTTTCTGAATTTGTTGAGATGTTTTGTGACCTATTATGTGATCTGTTATGGAAAATGATCTGTATGCACTTGAAAAGAATGTGTATTCTGCTGTTTTAGGTTGAAATGTTCTGAATATATGTGATAAATCCATCTAGTCCAATTTGTCATTAAAAGTCACTGTTTTGGGGGCACCTGGGTGACTCGGTTGAGCGTCTGACTTTGGCTCAGGTCATGATCTCACAGCTTGTGAGTTCGAGCCCCACGTCAGGCTTTGTGCTGACAGCATGGAGTTTGGAGCCTACTTTGGATTCTGTGTCTCCCTCTCTCTCTGCCCCCTCCCCTGCTCATGCACTCTCTCTCTCTCTCTCTCTCTTTCAAAAATAAACAAACAAACAAAAAATTTAAAAGCCACTGTTTTCTTGTTGATTTTCTGTGTGAATGGTTTATTCATTCGTGTAAGTGCAGTGTTAAAGTCCCCTAGAATTATTGTATTACTCTCAATTACTTTCCTTAGTTTGTTTATTTGCTACTTTATGTATTTGGGTGCTTCCATGTTGGGTGCATAGATATTTACAATTGTTATATATTCTTGTTGGAGTGTTTTCTTTATGATTATATAGTGCCCGTCTTTGTCTCTCATTATAGTCTGTTTCAAACTGGATTTTGTCCTATGTTAGTATTGCTACCTCAGGTTTCATTTCACATCCATTTCCATGATAAATGCTTCTCCATCCCTGCACTTTCAATCTACATGTGTCTTTAGGTCTGAAATATGTCTCTTGTAGGCAGCATATAGATGGGTATTGCTTTTTCATCCATTCCATCATCCTGTGTGTTTTCATTGGAATGTTTAGTCCACTTATATTCAAAGTAATTAGTGATTGGTATGTATTTATTGACATTTTGTTTCTTGTTTTATGGTTGCTTTTGTAGTTCTTCTCTATTTCTTTCTTCCCTTGCTCTCTTCTCTCTCAATTAGTTCCCTTTCTTTAGTGACATACTTTGATATCTCTCTCTTTACTTTTTGCATGTTTGTGGTTACCATTAGTTTTGCATATAACATTTTCTGCGTATAGCAATCTGTATTAACTTGATTGCCACTTAAGTTTGAACCCATTCTTACTACTATTCCCCCATGTTTGAGATATATAGTGTCCTACTTAGCATCCTTTTGTTTTATGAGTCCCTTGACTCACTTTTATAGATTTATTTATTTTTACTGCTTTTGTGCTTTCTACTTTTCTTATTCTTATCCCCTTTTCACTCAGAGTTTTCTTTACCATTTCTTGTAGGGCTGTTTTAGTGGTGATGAATTCCTTTAGCTTTAGTTTATCTGGGAAACTATCTCTCCTACTCTGAATGATAGCTTTGCTGGGTAGAGTATTCTTGGCTGGAGATTTTTTTTTCTCCTCGTAGCACTTTGACTATATCCATGCCACTCCCTTCTGCCCTGCAAAGTTTCTGTTGAAAAATCAGCTGACAGCCTTATGGGATTTCCCTTGTATGTAACTGTATTCTTTTGTTGCTTTTAAAATTCTTTATCACTATTTTTTGCCATTTTAATTACCATATGTCTCAATATGGACCATTTTGGGATTTTGTTGGGGGCTTTCTGTGCCTTCTGGATCTAGATTTCTATTTCCTTCCCCAGATTCAGGAAATTTTCAGCTATTATTTCTTCAAATAAATTTTCTACCCCCTTTTCTCTCTTCTCCTTCTGGGATCCCTATAATGCAAATATTATTATTACATTTGATGGTGTCATTGAATTACCTTAATCTATTCTCATTTCTTATTAATCTTTTTTTCTCTCACTTGTTCAGCTTGATTGCTTTCCATTACTCTTTTCTCCAAGTCACTGTTCCATTCTTCTCCTTCCTCTAGTCTACTATTTATTATCCCTAGTGAGTTTTTTTTAATACCAGTTATTGAGGTCTTGTCTCTGATTAGTTCTTTTTAATGTTTTCTATCCCTTTGTTGAGGGACTCACTAAGATTTTCCATTCTTTTCTCAACTCCAGTGGTATCTTTATGACTGCTATTGTAAAGTCTATCTCAGGCATATTGCTTATCTGCATTTTGTTTAGCTCTCTTGCTGTGATGTTGTCCTGTACTTTCATTTGGGGAATATCCTTCTGTCTCCTAAGTTTCCCTAATAATCTGTGTCTGTTCCTACGTGTTAGGAAAGTCAACTATGCCTCCTGCTCTTGAAAGCAGTGATCTGGGGTGCATGGGTGGGTCAGTTAAGCATCTGAGTCTTGATTTCAGCTCAGGTCATGTTCTTGTGGTTTGTGAGATCAAGCCTGTTGTTGGACTTGCACTGACAGTGTGTACGCTGATTGAGATTACCTCTTCCCTCTCTCTGCCCCTCCCCCTGCTTGTGCTCTCTTTTTCTCTAGAAAGAAAGAAAGAAAGAAAGAAAGAAAGAAAGAAAGAAAGAAAGAAAGAAATCTTATGAAGAAGAGGTCCTGTGGTGCCCTGCAGTGTAGTGTCCCTTGTTCACTAGAACCTAGCATTTCCACAGTGTCTCCTATGGGTGCTGCATGTGCCTGCCCTACTATTGTGGTTGACTTGTTTGCCTTCATTCCAGTAATCTGCAACAGCAATCTTTGCCTATTGTAGGTAGGTTTTGGTCCCTGTGTTGTTACTTGGCTAGTCTGGGGTTGCCTTGAGCTTGAGTTGGGTCTGACTAGGCATTGAAAATGCCAGAGCTGTGGTTGCACTGAGCTGCAGGTTATTCTCCCTGTGTTGTGTTTTTTTTTTTTTTTTTTTTTTTCCTGAGAGGCTTTTATATGTGAGTGGAGCTTGTAGTCAGACCAGATGTCTGCCTCTAGCATACTGCTGGGGCCACAGTGGAGCTGGTATGTGTGGTTATCTTCCCCTCTCCCCAAGGGAGGAGTCACTTTGGTACAGTAGTGGTGGCCTTTATCAGGTCTGCTTGTATAATGCAAAGCTTGTCGTGCTTTAGATGGACTCCTGCTGAAGGTGGGTCGATGGGACTGGGCTTCAAGAGAACACAAGTATGGGCCCACTGTGTTGAAGTTCTGCACTGGTCTGCTGTGGGTCCAAGTTTTGCACCTGGAAAACTTTGGAAAACTGCAGATGCAGGGTTTGAGGGGGCAGGTCTGCAGGAGAATGCAGCGGTGGGGCTTACTGTTAGCAAGACAGGTGGAGAGTATTGGCACTGTCTCCTGCAGATGTCCCTGTATCTAGCCTGGGAGTGCAGGAGGGAAATGTCATCTGCCAACTCTTGTTTTGATGAAGTCTCCTAAAGATCCCTGCCCATCCTGGGCATGTTTGAAGATTAGTAAATAAATCTCCTTCCTGTATACCCCAGGTCTTTTACAAACTATTGCTTCCATGCTGTATCTCAGTGTGGTTGTTTCTTATACTGTCTCTTTAAGGGTGGGAATTCAGTTTCTGATTGCCCACCACCTCTCCCAGAGCTGAGCCCACTGATTTTTAAAGTTCCAGGTGGTAAGCCCCACTTATTATAAGAACTCACAAAGTTAAGCTCCTCTGGTTTTCCAAGTGAAAAATTATGGGGATTTATCTTCCTAGTGCAGGTTCCTCATGCCTGTGGTGCTGGTGTGGCTTCTGCCCTTTTCTCTTTTTCATGCTTGGGACGTGTCTCCCTCCACCATAGTTTTGTAGGCCAATTTGTTTCCTAACCATAGTTTCTGCCCTTCCCACCATTTTCACTGTGGCCTCTTCTTTATGTTTAGCTGTGGAGACTCTGTTCTGCCAGTCTTTGGGTTATTTTTTCCAGGTTATTTACACTGATGTGGTGTTATCTAGGTGTATCTGTGGGATAAGGTGAGCTTTGGATCTTCCTACTCTGCATCCTCTCTGGAAGTCCCCCACTCTTTCATATTTTAACAAGTAAATTGTAACAAAAAGTTCTTCAAAATATGAAAAATTATGGCATAGATTAATAAAAGTGCCAAAGTAAACAAACTTACAAAGAAAGAAGGTAAAAATCAACTAAACAGGTGTTTCCACAAAGGAGAAAACAGGGTTATTCCTTTGAACCTAAGATGCTGAAAAGAGCAAGAAATGATCTTCTCTAATAAGACTTCTATTTTGAGTTCCTGAGGCTTGAGACCCTAGAGCCAAAACAAAACAAGGCAGGACAGAAAAATGAAAATTGGGCAGAGTCCTTAGAAACGGACCAATGGACTCACACTCACTTGCATCCTCAGGCTGAGAACACAATTGATACTCACAGAAGTGCTTCTAACTACATCTCAGGTTTTCTATGACCTCAAACAACCGCCCTCTCTTCAGTCTCTCTCATTTCCAGTGAGCAGCATGACTTATGTTATGCATATTCATTCTGCAGCTGCTTCCAACACAAAGACCCAAGCACTTTCTCTCATGAATCACTATCACAACCTTTTAATAGTTGGGAGCATTTTAAAATAAAAACAAGGAAGAAGTTGAGATTTTTTTGAATTTCGTTTTTGCTGTTGGTTAATATCAGTTAAGCTATCAGACTCTTACAGAGGATATATCATATCATTTAAAAAAAATTACATATCACTTTCTTTGTTAAAAAACATCTTTATGTAACGCTAATTTCCATAGTCTAATCTTAGTTTTTCCTTTTTACATATTACAAAAAATGTTTTTATGACTCTGTTATTTTGTGAACTTCATTGTAAATAACTTGAGTACAGACCTGAATATGTGGCCTCCAGCGTCTCTCTTCTGTCACTGAAATTCTCTGATCCTCTGCCTAAATCTTTCTTGAATTCGTTCCAGAATATGTCATTATTACAAATACCTGAAAAGTCTTGTTTTACACTGTTTACTGATAGTGCAGAGCCCCAGGACCCCTATTATCACATGGTTTTGGTGTATTCAAGCAAGAATAACAACCCAAAAGAATTTAAGAAATGAAATAACTAAGAGAATTTAAGGAAATAAATAACTTACAAATATCACAAAACAAAATAAGCACTAAATGGAAGGGAATAGAGGTTGTGTATTTGGGCTATTAGACATTCTTTTATGACATACTTAGTCTTTAATATGTTAGTTAATAAAATTTAACATCCAGGCATTTTTCTCAAGTGTATATTTCCCTCTTACAATGAACTATTCTTTTTCCTTAATGGATCATCTATGGTGCTTATTTGCCTAGGTATCACACAATTTGGCACATAATCATACATTGTTTATATGATTCTCTAAGTGTTTGTCTCCTTGGGAGATTACAGGTAATTGAATTTGCTAAAGTACTGTTTCTCTCCCTTTCTTTTCTTTCTTCCTTTCTTTCTCTCTTCTTCATTCTTTCTTCTTTCTTTCTTTCTTCCTTTCTTTCTTTCTTTCTTTCTTTCTTGCTTTTTCTTTCTTCAGTTATAGTCCTGAAGTAGCCATTATTATGTTTCTCATTTTAACCAATGGTTCTGGGCAAAATGCCTGTTCATAATAAATCCCCTAATATTGGTTGAGTTGATGAATAAGTGAATAAGTACTTACTGATTTGAATTAAAATTAAATGCATGCTGAAGAAGAATTACCACTGGTAGGAATCAATGAAACTATTGTGTTCTAAGGTGTTTACATGCCATTCATCCTTAGATGTGTATTAAAAAAGTGCTAGATGCCAAGTACTATTAGGTGCTTTACTTATATCACCTTACTTATTCCTCACAATAACCCTAAGGGAATGATTAGTCATAAATCCTTTGTTTGCAGTTGATAGGACAGTAAAATAAAATTGGCTTACACAACAAAGGGGTTATGGCACAACTTCATTCTGGGTCCATTTGGGTAAGGATAAGTCCCCTGGCTCCATATTATCTAAATAGGCTCCTGATAGTAGATTTGAGTTGCTTTAGATTCTCCCCTCTTGGTTACAAGATAATTGTAATCACACACCTCACACTTTCAAAATACTGGAAATGTATGAAGCCTTCATTCTAAGAAGACTCAGCAAATATATTTCCAGATGAGCTATGTACCCACCCTGAACTAATCACTGTAACCCGTAGGATGGAATGTTACTGATTTAAGTTAATCAAGATCTCCCAGAATTGAGTGATGTCACATCAGTTGAAATCATGTAAACTAAATGTGTGTGTGTGTGTGTGTGTGTGTGTGTGTGTGTTTGTGAGTGGGGGGGGGGAGGATAGATTGACAGGAATATAAAAGTATATTCATTAAAGAATGTAGAAATAGACACTAGAATGCAAAATAATAGAAAACTACTATGCCCAGTACCTCTGTTTTAAAGATAAGGAAACAAGGATTCAAAGAGTTTTTGTCATTTTCCTAAGATCACACAGTTAATAGTGGCAGAAGTGAAATTCAAAATTAAGTCTATCTCCAACGCCAATATATTGCATGGCCTCCCTTAAAAATTTATTACTGTCTTTCGCTTTGCAGTCTGCCATCACAAAAGTACTTCTAAAGTCTTCTGCCAATGATAGAGTATCCTGTGGACTATCAGTACTAGAAATAAATATATATTTTTATAATGCAACTTATTCTCAATGTCATGTGTCTATCCTGCTATTCATCTCTATTTAAGTGATAAAATGATCATTCACTAATTTTTCGTCCAGGAGCTAATACCCACCCATTTATATTTTAGGAAGGTATTGATTGGAAAAAAATGTGCAAGAAAGAAAAAAGAATAGTTGTTGAAGTAACAGTGACAAAAAATTGGTACGGGCCATATTTATGACAGTAAATATATTAGAGCATTAACCAATGCATTCAGTGCAAGATTTGTTTTTGATATAATAATTTTTGTGTTGAGTCCACAATGGTAGTTTAAGGTAAAGGAAATCAGTCAACCCATTATGAGGAATATTTTTTTTCACTATGTATTCCATAACTAAAAAGCTATTCATTGACAGTTTAGCTGAACACACAAAGTGACTTGATTAGAGTACTTGCAAAAAACAAAGCAAAACAAAACAAAACAAAAATCTCATAAACCTTGATCAGTTTAATTTCAGACATGTTAAATATATCTTAATATTTGTAATTTTTTTTTTGTTTTTTGTTTTGTTTTGTTTTGTTTTTTTAATTTTTTTTCAACGTTTATTTTTGGGACAGAGAGAGACAGAGCATGAACGGGGGAGGGGCAGAGAGAGAGGGAGACACAGAATCGGAAACAGGCTCCAGGCTCTGAGCCATCAGCCCAGAGCCCGACGCGGGGCTCGAACTCACGGACCGCGAGATCGTGACCTGGCTGAAGTCGGACGCTTAACCGACTGCGCCACCCAGGCGCCCCCTTAATATTTGTAATTTGAAGAGCGTGTATTCAGGCCACATTCCCTAATGTAAGATTTATTAAATCTGAAGGTGTTTCCTTTGTCTAATGCTTTCCACAAATTCCAAAGAGAATCTTTAGATCAAGCCACCACCAGTTTCTCAGGGGCAAGAACAAAGCCCATTTCTCGAGGGGCAGGCTGCCCCGCTGAATAAAGTGCAAGGCCTTTCCACCGAACCACAGGGGATAGGACTGCCATGCTAGTGGGCCTGGAAAGCATAGTAAAGATGCTTATTCTCAAGCCTTAGGATTTAATGGAGTTTTCCCTCAGTTTAGAATTACTTGAGACCTGTCACCCCTTTCTTCTTTTCAATTGCTTTCATTTGGAATGGGAATGTCTGTCCCTTGCCTGTCCTATCATTGTATTTTAGAAGCACGTAACCTGTGTGGTTTCACAGGTTCCCAGATGGAGAGGAACTTTCCCTCAGGGTAAACTGTACCTCAAGTCTCATTCATATCTAATATAGATAATAGTTATATGAGACTCTGGTCGTAGGCTTTTGAGTTGATGTTAGATTGACTTAAAACTTTTGGACCTGTTGGGATAGATTGAATATATTTTACATGAGAGAAGGACATGGATTTTGGGGTCCAAGGACAGAATGCAAAGGAGTGAATGTATGTATCTACCCAAATTCATATGTTGAAACCCTAATTTGAAATGAGGCTGTATTTGGAGTAAGAAAGTAAAGCTAAATGATGTCCTCTATGTGGGACCCTGATTTGATAGGATTAGTGTTCTTATAAGGAGAGATACCAGAGATCTATCTCTCACGACCATGTGAGGACCCTAAAAGCCAGGAAGAGAGGTCTCACCAGAACTCCACCATGCTGGCACCCTAATCTCAGACTTCTAGCCTCTAGAATTATGAGAAAATAAATATCTGTTGTTTAAGCACCGCCTTCAATCTGTGATATTTTGTTATAGCAGCCTGAGCCTATTAATGCAGGAAGTTTGGCTGAATTTAAAATGCAAGGGAAAAATCACAAATCATTGGTATAATTTTATTTACAATTTTGGTATCACTATGAAATAGCTATCAAAGTCCCCATACTAAGGGAAACTTGTGGATCACATAAGGCCAGATTTACTAAACTTACTGAGTAAACTTGCAGAGGGAAAGTTAAGAATCATACAGAGTTTGTGGAGCTGGGGTTAGTAACAGGGTAGTTTCAGGACATATGCTTGTTAATGAGGTCTGGGCAAAGACTGATCAAAATTTGTAAGCTAAGTGAGTTGTTGAAGCTATCCATAGTCTTAAATTTAGAGCACATGAACCCTGGCTATTTATGAAGCTAACCATTAAATCAGTTTGTGATTGTATCCAGGAAAATATATTTGTGAATGAGCTGGCATTAAAACAATTTAAGCTTTAGATAATTTTTTCCGTCAGGACATGGTTTGTACAGTTTACTTGTGTTGCAAATCACAGTAGAATTTTGTGGTTTGTCTTTAATTTCTCATCTGATGCTCAGAATAGTGTCTTTCTTTTTCAATATACTCTTCATCCACAGGCCTTTCATAGCATTTAGGTTAGATCTTTTAATTTCTTTTTTTTTTTTTTTAATTTTTTTTTCAACGTTTATTTATTTTTGGGACAGAGAGAGACAGAGCATGAACGGGGGAGGGGCAGAGAGAGAGGGAGACACAGAATCGGAAACAGGCTCCAGGCTCTGAGCAGTCAGCACAGAGCCCGACGCGGGGCTCGAACTCACGGACCGCGAGATCGTGACCTGGCTGAAGTCGGACGCTTAACCGACTGCGCCACCCAGGCGCCCCTTAATTTCTTGATTTAAATATTTTATAGTTAACCTAAAAGTCAAGGTAAACCATTATTTTCTTCCCCCATTTTTAAGATATATTTGACTTATGTATGTAATTTAAGGTGTACCGTGATTTGATACACTCATATATTGCAAAATGATTACCACTACAAGGTTAGCTAACACTTCCATCATGTCACATAATTACTATTTCTTCTTTGTGGTGGAAATAGTTAAGATCTATATTAGCATCTTTTAAGTTAATAATATAGCATTAGTAATTATAACCATGTACATTAGATCTATGGGACTTGCTCATCTCATGACCAGAAATTTGTATCCTTTGACTGAAATCTTCCCATTTCCCCCACAGCCTAGCCTCTGGTAACCATCATTCTACTCTGTTTCTAGGAGTTAGGCTTGTATGGATTCCACATACAAGTCATTTCATATAGTATTTATCTTTCTTTGTCTGACTTATTTCACTTAGCATAATACCCTTAAAGTCCATCCATGTTGCAAATGGAAGATTTTGTTTCTTGTGGTTGAATAATATTCCATTGTGTGTATGTATATGTGTATGTGTATGTATATGTGTGTGTGTATGTGTATACCTTACATCTGCTTTACCCACTCACCCCTTGACAGACACTTAGCTTATTTATGTATCTTTGTTATTTTGAATAATGCTACAATGAATTTAGGAGTACAGATACCTCTTCAAGATCCTGTTTTCATTTCTTTTGGATATATATTCCATAAGTGAGATTGCTGGATCATAAAGTAGTTTTATTTTTAATTTTTTAAGGGGCTTCCATACTGTTTTCCTTAGTGGTGATACCAATTTACATTCCCACCAGTAGTGAACATAGTTTCCCTTTTCTGCACATTCTCACCAACACTTATTATTTCTTTTGATGATAAGCATTCTAACAGGTGATTTTTTTATTGTGGTTTTGATTTTCATTTCCCTGATGGTTAGTGATGTTGAGTGTCTTTTCATGTACCTATTAGCTGTGTGCAAGTCTTTTTTGGAAAAATGTCTACAGACCATTATATTTCATCACATTTGCTTAGTGACTCTTATCTGTTCTAGATTTGCTCTTTCCTATAGATCTTAACTCTAAGCACTCTTTTTACCTAATTAAATATATATATACATATATACATTTATATATATGTGTGTATATATATATATATATATGCACACACACACATATATATACACAATGGTTTAAATTCTGATTAAATCAAATGGAATGTAACTTCTGTCAATATTTTCAGATTTTCAAATATTGGGAAGTTTCTTACTTATATGCTTCTTATACCAAGGTACTAGTATTCAAGATTATTAAACACTCTAGATAATTTGGGATGAAAATAATTTAATTTTTATTATTTTTAAATTAAATATCAATTTATTATTGCATTCAATTATCATGACTTTTTTTTAAAAAATTGTCACTAGACTTAAAATTATGTTTGCTTAGGTCATAGCAGTGTGCTTTGTCCCATAGGTCTTTGAGGATGCAAATTCATTTTCTTTTGCTGTTAATTAGATTCCAGAGGGAAAGTTTGATAAGTACTGCTATAGCAGAATCATTATTACTAAATGGAGTCTAATTTGTTTACTTAATTTGTATACGTTTTAATATCTTTTAATTTTTGAAATATTCATCATTTCATAGGTTTCACAGGCCAAGGCAATATTTTATTTGAAATATTAGAAAGGGGTATCTGGAATGGAATCAGAGCTAAAATAAACACTTTTGTAGGTTGGAATAAATAAGTACAAACTTAGAAGTCTTTGTCTTGACATTTTCATTAGTTAATATGATATATCAATGACATTCTTTTTCCTTATTCTGCCAGTTTACCTTGTTTACGAGTCCTATCTTTCTGCAATACCAACAGGGAATTTTGATTATGTTACAATAAACCAATTATTACTGGTATTACTCATCCTTTTTTATTTAATGAAATAAATTGACAGTGGTATTTCTAAAATTATGTTACTTATTATTGGAGAAGTATCAGCGATGTTTATACTCAATATTTGTTTTTAAAAAATGTAAGTTATAAATGTGTAGTGTTATATGATGGATTTAATTCATTTCATTTCCATATTGGAACTCTCACCTGCTTTGGAGACAAAGAAGGGGAAATTAGAAGCCATAGTAATAAATAAATAACTTAATGAGATTCTATTCCTAGGTTTGGCATAAGTCAACAGCTTTGTTTTGTTTTGTTTTCTTGAAAGCAAACGAAGCAACAGCTGTGGCTAGACAAAACATCTCTAAGTTAGAAAATGAAATATTGAACACTGGGATGAAATATGAAATACATATTTTATAAATTTACTAAGACTTCTATTTAGCAATCTATGATGTCAGAACTCAAAAGTTCCTACAGTCTGCTAAGGTTTTTAAAACTTTTAGGCTTGCTGTTTTGAAGCAGATCCTGAAATTCTGAGAATATGAAATCTTCTCTGTAACCATTGGGTGTATGTGTGTGTATATGTGTATATATGTATGTGTGTGTACGCACTCTCTTAACAGTTGTCTTCCAGTCTCCTCTTGACTATTCCAGCAAAAGTAAACCAAGAACTCTTCAATATGGAATTCCAAGCTGGAATTTCTTGGAAATATAGTCCAAATGGATATTTGTGAATGTATGTCCTTCATCTAAATAATGGAAGGCCTGGGGTATAAGGTTTTCAAAGGAAATAAAAAAAGATCTGTTTATCCCCACTCAAAATGCACTCCATCTCTGACAGAGCATTTGAAAAGATGGAGAAACTAAGCCATCTGGAAGTTTATGAGAATTGTAGTTTCATTTTGAATTGATGAACTATTGAGTAGATTTCTAATTTAAAGGTAAAATAAAGACTAATTTCAATGAAGAAATAGTGTCTTAGAGTAAGATGAATGAGGTTCCTTTTGAGGTGAAGCAGGAAGAATGAGTAACAATTCCAGATGTGTAAGACTAACCATGGAGATGTTTCTCTGTCTTAAACTTATGGCAATTGTTTTCAATCTCTACGTTGGAGTCTCAGATATTTGTAGTGTTAAAAGCTCCCCAGGTGATTCTAATCTTTAGCTATATTGAAAACCACTAAACTGGGGAAAAAATAGGTCTTCCATTTGCCAGGAACAGCAGAGGGGGGGAGGGGAGAGGTGAGATAGGGAAATAGAGAAAAGCAAAGAAAGGGAGATAGAAAGAGATTGGTGGGAGGGGAATAATCTGAAAACATACAAAGCAGTAATATCAGAAATCTTACGGTTCTGGCAGTAGGTTATTGATTCCTCAGAAATTTAAATGGCTTGGAATGTCTGGAAAATGTCTCGTCCCTGAGATTTTTAGACCCAGAGGAGAGTTTGAAGCATAAATAGGCTTTAAGATTGTGGGACATATGAAACTATCATCTTAAAGAGATATCTGTGTTCCCATGCTCATTGCAGCATTTTTCATAGTAACCAAGGTATGGAAACAACCAAGTGTCAATGAATGAATAGATCAAGAAAATGCGGTATCTATATACAGTGGGATATTATTCAACATTTTAAAAAGAAGGAAATCCTGACAGCATGGATGAATGTTTCATTTATGCTAAATGAAATAAGCCAAAGATAGAAAGACAAATACTGCATAGTTTACTTATATGTGGAATCAGAAAAAAAAAAAAAGTTGAACTCTCAGAAACAGAGAGAAGAAAAGTATTTTCCAGGGGCAGAGGGATGAGGGGAAATAGGGAGAGGCTGGTAAAAGGCTACAAACTTTCATTTATAAGATGAATAATGTCTGAGGACCTAATGTATAATAGTTAACACTGAATTGTATAATTGGAATTCATTAGAAGACCAGAATTTAAGTTTTCTCACCAAAAAAAAGTAAATATGTGAAGTGATTGATGTATTAATTAATTAGGTAGAATTCTTTTACTATATATAGATATATAAAATCATCACATTGTACTCTTTAATTATTTTATGATTTTGTCAGTTATATTTCAATAAAGCTAAAAAAAAGATTGTGGAACATTATGAAAATGGATCCTTAGTTGTCATAGTATTCCAGTTACAGATTGAGTGTATTAATTATTCCTTCCTAAACATGAAGCAGTTCTACAATGTAAATGAAAGAGTGCTTGCAGGTGGAGAACTCAGTGTGGTATTTCCTGAGTTTCTGGGAAACAGCTGCAGCTACAAGATATAGGAACACTACCCTGACAAGGACCTGAACTCTGTACCCCATAAGCATCAATGATATGAATTGCACTCTCTGGGTCAAAATGCACCACACGGTAACACCTCCTCTTATTAAAATATGATGTGTATAACCAAATACAATATTTCAAGTTCGGTTTGGCCATTGCAGGGAATAGAAACGTACCTTCTCCATCTAGATATTATATAGCTCTTACTGCTGCCAAAGATTTCATTAATATTTCTGGCTGCTTTGTCAGGCTCTGTAATCATTTTAAGCTTGCAGTGAGTACTCCTCACCCCTTGGAGAGTGTTTCTGGAAAGCATGTCCAGGTTGCTCCTATTTCAACATCAGGTGAAGTACTTTCTGTGGGTTCAGATTCTTGGACTCCGATACTAAATCAGAATCTGGGAGGGTAAGGCTCAAGTGTATACAAGTATGGTACACTCCTTAGGTCTTCCTTTTTTTTTAAATGTTTATTCATTTCTGAGAGAGAGAGAAGCACAAGCAGGGGAGGGGCAGAGAGAGAGAGGGAGACACAGCATCCGAAGCAGGCTCCAGGCTCTAAGCTGTCAGCACAGAGCCCAATGCTGGGCTCGAACTCAGGAAACATGAGATTGTGAGATGAGCCAATTGGAATTAGGTCTTTCTAATGTACTCGGAGAACAGTTCTTATATTCCACTGGAAAAGTTGGAGGGGCTATTACCACTTATAAATATATAGATTTGAGATGAATTTGGTATTTATGGGAAACAATAAGAAAATTAATCAAAGACAGACCTGCAGTTAAGTCTAAGACTAGTTAGTAGAAGTGTTGTGGCAGGAAAGAACAAAAGAAATAACCAATTGAGAAGCTTTACTTGGAACCAGAATATAATCTACTTTGGTAAACAAATATAAAGCAATAGGTCTAGTTAAAGTCTGTTATTATACGTAAATATTTTTTTCTTGTGATTAGAACTTTTTTCACATTATTTGTTATTTTAATTCCAGTATAGTTAACAGTGTTACATTAGTTTCAGGTTACAATATAATGATTAAACAATTCTATACAGCACTCAGTACCTGTGGTAAGAACTTTTAAGATGTACTCTCTTAGTAACTTTCAGTTATTAAGTATAGAAGATTAACTACAGTTATCATGCTATATATTACATCCCCATGACATTTATTTTATGACTAGAAGTTTGTGTCTTCTGACTTCCTCCATGGATTTCTTGCCACCCTCCCCCTGCCCTGCTTCTGGCAACTACAAATCTGTTCTCTGTATCTGTGATCCTGGGGAGGTTATTTTTTATTTATTATTTTTTTTAATTCCACATGTAAGTGTTGATCAGTGTTTCTTAAACTTTAAAAAAAAATTTTTTTAGTTTATTTATTTTTGAGAGACAGAGACAGCGCAAATAGGGGAGAGTCAGAGAGACAGGGAGAATCCCAAGCAGGCTCCACGCTGCCAGCACAGACCCTGATGCCAGGCTGCTTGAACCCATGAAACTGCGAGATCATGGCCTGAGCCGATACCAAGAGTTGGACGTTTAACCGACTGAGCCACCCAGGTGCCCCCGTGCTTCTTAAACTTTAGTGTGATCAGATCAAAATAACTGCAGAATCTCAGAGTCCACATTCAGGGAACAAAATCTTTGTACTTTTTTTTGAAAGGCCAGGAATCTGCCTTTTTAACAGTCACTCGGGTGTTTTTGTGAGGAAATGATCTTCTCTTGATCCTTGTCCTCTTGTCTCTTCCAGGATATTCTTCCTTTCCCAATTTCCCTTTCTAATTGAATTCTACAACTTCTCTGTTGCCTTGGATTCTTCTCAGTATGAATAAGTTTAAGAAACAGGCATCATAAGATATTTCCTTTTAAACTTATGTTAGTTTCCTAAGAGTTGCCATAATAAATCATCCACAAACTAGGTGGCTTAAAACAACAGACATTTTTGTCTCATAATTCTGGAGCCTAGAAGTCTGAAACTGAGACTCAGCAGGCCAGGGTTCTTTTGAAGCCTCTAGAGAAGGATTTTTCCTTGCCTGTTCCAGGTTCTGGTAGCCTCAGGTATTCCTTGGTTTTCAGCATAACTGCATTTCTGTGCCTCAGTCTTCAGATGGCTGTGTTGTCTTCCCTTTGTGTCTACATGTGTCTGTGTCTTCACATCGTGTTCTCTTTTCTGTGTTTCCATTTTCTTCTTCTAAGGACACCAGTCATTTTGGACAAGGGCCCACCCTAATATAGTATGATCTCATCATCCTTACCTGATTACATCTGCAAAGATCTTATTCCCAAATAAGGTCACATGCATATCTACCAAGGGTTAGAACTTGAACATATCTTTTGGGGGACATAATGCAATGCATAATGAAACTGTATGTTACTTTTTTCCCCCTCATCTCTCTCCTTTCTTCAGCTAAGATTCTGGAACAAATCTTCTACACTCATTGGTATCACTTCCTTGTCACCACATTTAATCTGGCTTTGAACCCCACTAGCTCACTGAAACTGTGTTTGCTGGAGTAAGTTTTTTTTTTTTCTTTTTTTTTTTATTGAGGAGCGGGGAGGGGCAGAGGGAGAGAATCTCCACGCTGAGCGTGGAGCCCAACACAAGGTTTTATCTCACAACCCTGGGGCCCAAGCCAAAATCAAGAATCAGATGTTCAATTGACTGAGCCATCCAGGCACCCATGAATTTTGAACTCTTAACTGACAAAGATAAAGGGCACTTGTTAATTCTTGTCTTACTCCAGAATACTGAGCAGTCTCTTCTTAAAGCTCATGCTATTTCAGTAAACCTAAATCAACCTGGTTACATAACAACTTTTAGTTTTGCTTTGGTAGATTGGTACAGCCATGAAGGAAGCTATAATAAAAGCAAATCTTAGGTAACATTATGCCACACATGCAGGTAATTTTAACTGAACTCTAGAAGTATTAGCACAAAAACAGTTCCTGAAATTAGTGCCATTAACTGGGGGAACTTACTGTTCCTGTCCTTTCTGCACTCCAGCAACCACTTTACATGTTCGGTTTACACAAAGCAGATGCACCAAAAGGCAGAACTGTATTATTTTGCATAATCTCATGCATCGTGTCGCACTGCCTATATAATACTATTTAAAATTAAATTTTAGATACATTATAATGTAATGCTCACCTTGTTTTCTTTCCATATCTAGGAATACTGCCTTTTTTCCTCCAATGATCCTCTTATTCATTGTATTAATTATATACTGCTGAGTAATGATATTCCAGCTACCTTAGTGGATCAAAACAATATGCATTTATTATCTCACAGTTTTTGTGGATCAGGAGTCGAGCTATGGTTTAGGTATGTTTTTGCTTAGAGAGTTGCAAGGCTGTGATGAAGGTGATTACCAAAACTGTGGTCACATATGAAGCTCAAGTGAGGAAGGATCCACTTATAAATTTAGACTGTTGGCAGAATTCAATTCCTTGCAGTTTTATCTCTGAGGTTCTCAGTTCCTTGCTGGCTGTTAGCTGGAAGCCACCTTCATCAACTAGAGGTAACTTGTGTTGTTGTTGCTGTTGTTTATTTGTTTGTTTGTTTGTTTGTTTGTTTGTTTAGGTAATCTCTACACCCAACATGAGGCTTTGAATTCATGACCCTGAGATCGAGTCACATGCTCCCCAGACTGAGTCAGCCAGACACCCTTAGAAGTCACCTGTAATTTCTCATTGCATGAATTTTCCCAACATGAGCACTTTCTTTTTCAAAGCCAGAAAGAGAAAGAACTCCAGCAAGTTGAGTGCTATAATCTTACATAGTCGTACAATCATATGTACAGAATTATGTCCATGTCATCCATTGTTTAGAACCACCTCTCACGCTCAAAGAGTGGGACTCCACATTTGTATAAACACCAGGGCGTGAGCATCATGGGAGCCACCTTATATGTCTTCTGTCTCCTCACATGCAGTCTTCCTGCTCTAAATATTCTGCTTAGGTAATGTCACCTTCATATACGACTTTAACCGCTAAGTATATACTGTTTGTTCCAAAAATCAGTATCACCACCTAAGTATCTCTCCTAAGATCTCAAACCATACAGTTAGCTCCCTTCCCTTAGATATTTTTTATGTGAATGTAGAAATTTCTATGTAGAAAACAATACCAACCTTTTCCCTTTCTCTCCAAATTGTTCTTCCCTCTTTTTTGCCATCTCAGATGATGACACATCCTACGTGAAGTGCCTGTGGATCACAAACCTGAGACTGATTTATTTGTTCTTGAGTGGAACCCAAACATCAGTATATTAAAGAAGTTTCCCAAGTAATTCCAATTTGTAGCTCAGATTGATAACTAATGGCCTATAGCATTACTGTTTCATCTGCTTCATAACATGTATCACCATCAGAAATTATCATGCTTCTTTATTGCCTTATTCTTTTTCTCTCAGAATGTAAACTCCCTGAAAGTTTCTTCATCACTGTATCTTATATATATATGTATATATATCCAGTATATCTCATATATATTAATATTTCATATAAATATATGAGATATATGTGAGATATATATGTGAGAATATATGAGATATACATGAGGTATATAAAATTGTTTTATTCACATATATATCTCATATATATGAGTATTTCATGTATATGGATATATTCATACATACATTCATATATATCTCAATATATACAATAAGTTACTTATTTTAAACAATACTTATTATGGGTCAGTATTATTATAATTGTTTATATACATTATTAATGAATCCTCACAAGTCTCTTATGAGTCTATTTTCAATTCTATTATTCTTCTTTTATCAGTTAGTGCAGCAAAGTTATTTACTCAAGGTCACATATAAAGTAGTACTGAGATTAAAACCAGGTCTGCATGGTCTTGACCAATATGTTGTACATATGCTTTCCAGTTATATACATTTACTACTCAAATTGTTATCACTTTGAGTATGTCATCTGTGATGATTTATTAATCCACTGTGGTAGGATTAGAAATCAAACCATCTATTGCCACCAGAATATGTTATCTTTTTTCATTTTGCTCAACATCCTTACATATTCCATTTTCTGCCTCTGATGGTGATTCTAAATGCAATTATTATCAAGCAATGCATAGTGCTTACCAACAATATTCTAGACACAGCAGAAGCATACCATCCAACGTGCTCCCCATTCTGCACTTTGATCCACAACTTTTACCCACAACTGTCTTTGCATTTTAAAATCATGAATTCCTCAAACATCCCATGAGGTAAATGAATATTTATTATCTCCATTTTACAGGTGCATAAAGTTAGACATAGACTAATTAAGTAAGTTCTTCAAGGGCAGAGAGTGAGTTGATTAGAAAATCAAGGTTAGCATTGAACATTCCAGGTTCCTGCTTGTAACAGGAATGGATGGTATCCTAAGTTGGTTTCACTATACATTGTTGGAAATATTTAAGCTTTCATGATATATCCTCCATTAGTTTTTGGACATTGCCCAGAAGAATTCACAGTAAGTTTATATTCAGCCCTTAGATATGTATGCAGTTTTTGTCTATTGGCTTCTGTGAGAGATACAAAAATGAAGCTGAAGAAAGAATTTAGCCCACAGTAATTATATCTTCCTGTAGAGATTCTGGTAATTATGTTTGGAAATTTCTTCACTATATAATTTAAAGGTTTTTATTTTGTAATATAGCTCTAATTTAGCATATAGAAGTAACTAGCTAATTAGGCTGAGATTACTTTCTACCCACAGCCAACATTTAGAACATAATCAGAGTTATTATTACAAAATTGTTTAAAGTTATATTGCTATTTATGAATATGAACTCAAACCAAAATGCATAGCATAATAACATAATTAGGAAAAACTATATTATTTCAATGTGGTGCCATTCAAATAACCAAATTAAAACTATATGTCCTCCATTTTACCAGTGGTAGATTTTTAGACTCAAAATATTCTTAGTTGATTTGTAACCTCTTATGTCTGGCTCTTAAAAAATGATACATTTTTCTGGTTCTTTTTTTATTCTTATCTTTTAATGAAAAATTGATTGAAGAACAATATACATATATAGTGCATCGCCTCTGAATATGATATGTTCAGATTTTGAGATTTTGTTGAGTCTAAATATGAATTATGATGCATGATCAAGATCATTGTGATTGAAATGATCTTTAAGAAGTCCAACAATGCTATAAATAAGAAAAAAATAAATTAACATATGAAAGGGAATTTGTTTAAGGTTAAATAGCATTTTATTTTCATCTGCATGTATCATTTCAATCACTGAGCATCTGTACTAATATACAATTTCTTGGTAATACGAAAAAATCTATTTTACAGATGTGTGTCTTAGAAAGGTAGGCATTAAATATAAATCTTTGTAATGAATAATGTTTTTAATCAGGGGCTTTTAACCGTTCTGTTTCACAAGCTCCTACAGAGAATTTGTTTCAACCATTTCAGAATATCTTAACAAATTTGCTGGGTTATACAATTTAAATGTTAACTTCCTAAGACAGCTGCTCCATTAATAGGTGAGTAGATGATACTTCAATTTATTTCCTATTTCTGAAGGCTTTCTACTTATTTGCATGTACTAGAAGACCTTGTCTTAAAGAAGAAAATAAAAACAGATTTAATCAGTGCAACTGGCAATATGACTATTT
Source organism: Lynx rufus (assembly GCF_022079265.1). Taxonomy (NCBI): domain Eukaryota; kingdom Metazoa; phylum Chordata; class Mammalia; order Carnivora; family Felidae; genus Lynx; species Lynx rufus. The sequence continues at coordinate 72,491,999 of NW_025814845.1, forward strand.
TGGATTCTAATTAAATAGCCAAGGGAGCATTATATGATTTTCATCAGTTAGACTAAAACTTCAGTAATTCTACCAGTAGAAATCCTCTTGCTGATTTACCAAAGTTCTCAACACCAGATTTCACACCAACCTTCCTCCCTTCCTCTCTTATCCTGAACCATCAGTAAAAACAAAAACATGTTTTTATTGCTAAAATTGTGTCATTCCAAAATATTATATAAATGGAATTATGAATTATATAGTCTTGTGAAATTGGCTTTTTTTCCCCTAAGTATAATCCCACAAAGAATAATCCAAACTGTGTATATCCATAGTTTGTTCCTTTTTTATAGAGTAGTATTCCATGGTACTTAATGTACCACAGTTTGTTTAACCATTCACCCATTGAAGGACATTTGGGCTGTCTCTAGTTTTTAAATATAAATAAAACCTCTGTGAAATTCATGTACCATTTTTTTTTGTGTGCAAACTGGTTTCATTCCTCTGGAATAAATGCCCAAGAGTACAATCACTGGGTTGTATTGGATATTAGTTTCCTTCTGTTACTCTAAGAAACTACCACAGGCTTAGTGGCTTTAACAGTGAAAACTTTGTTATCTTACAGATGTGGATGTTAGAAATCTCACTGGCCTAAAACCAGGGTGACTTGCAAGCCTGTATTCCTTTTGGACGCTCTGCAGAACAATCCACATCCCAGCTTTTCCAAATTCAAGGCTGTCCACTCTCCTTGATCATGACCCCTTCCTCCATCTTCAAAGATAGCAGCATAGCATCTTCAAGTCTCTCTCTTCCCAATACCCACTACCTCTGCTTCTGCCATTGTCTCTGATTCTGACTTGTCCTGCTTCTTACTTTTCCTTACAAGGACCTTTGTGAACACATTGGATCCACCTGGGTCATCCCGTTTACTCTTTCCACCTCAAAATCTTTAATTTAGTCACATCTGCCAAGTAAAATAACATGTTCACAGGCTCTAAGGATTAGAATATTGGTATCTCTTATTGGGGCAGTACAGGTTGGCATTATTCTGCTTACCTTATACAGCAAGTGAAGACTTGGTGTTATGAAAACTGATATGTATGTGGTAATGTTTTTGAGTGGACTGGGGAGACGCCCTAGCCCTGAGACCTCTGCCCAACTCATCTCTGGGACATCACCAGAGGCCCTTAGTCTCATTGCAACAAAAGCATTCAAGGACAGACCAGACAGTGGTTTAGTGGTACAAGTTAAGAGTTTATTAAAGAGAGAGTACACTCTTGAGATGTGAGAGCAGGCAAAATCAAGGGAGAACTGCACCAAGGATTTGAGTCTTTCTTTTGTTGACAGTTGTTAACTAAAGGGTGGAATATTTATTATTCGGGTAGGGGGTTTCTTTGGGAGCAGGGTTTCAAGATTTTTCTTCCTTACTTGGCCAGAGTCTCCAACTTCTTTGGTTTGGGGCTCTCTTGTTTTAATCTGGTTTCTTGTGACCTCCTTTGTGGAATGCTGCCAGGCAGGTTGCTAACTTTCCTAATAATGGGTCTTGACTCTCCCTTTGTTGGTCTCCAAGCATCTTGTTAAAGCCTAATTAACTGCTTACTCTAACAGTGATATCTCATTGTGGTTTTAATTTACATTTCCGTAATGGTTAATATTGAACATCTTATCATGTGTTTGTCACTGGCATACCTTCTTTGGTGAAATGTCTGTTCACTCCTTTGCCCATGTCTACTGGATTATTTGGGTTTTTTAACTGTTGAGTTTTGAGTATTCTTTTTTTTTTTAAGTTTATTTTGAGACAGAGAGTGGGGGCGGGGCAAAGAGAGGAGAGAGAGAATCCTAAGCAAGCTCTGCACTGCCAACACGGAGCCCAAAGTGGGGCTTGAACCCACAAACTGTAAGATCTCTATTTGAGCTGAAGTCAGATGCTCAACTGACTGAGCCACCCAGACACCCCTTGAGTATTCTTTATATATTCTAGCTAGTAGTCCTTAGGCAGCTGTGTGATTTGCATTTTTTTTTTAAATTTTAGTCTGTAGCTAGTCTTCTTGCCTCATCACATGGAGTCTCACCGAGCAAAAGTTCATTATTTTGATGAGTCAAAAACATGACTTCTAAATTATTCTTGCTAATTCTTAGAGCCTTTGAATTTTTCAGGAAAGCCAATGTTATGTTATGTTTTAATTCCAATTAGTCAGAAGGACTATTAAAGGGATTACAGGATAATTGGCAAATCATAGTCATAAATTGCTACATTCAAATAAATGATCCCACATATTAATCACTTTACACTTGGGCATTTTTACATGCACTATGACTGCTAGATTTTTCTGAAACTCTCTTGAGTTACCATATAATATCTTTTACGAAATATAAAAGTATGACACTTTTACTGCTAGAATTGATCAGTTTACTAAAAATATGGACTATGTATATATCTTTGTTAAATTAATATTTCCTTGTCGATCAAATAATTATTGTTAACTTTAGAAAACAAGTGAACTGTGGGGTAAGAGCCTCTGAAAAATACCAGTGTATGTTAAAAGGTCATCATAGGACTTGTATTTCTTCTTCTGTGACAAGATAATTGTGTATTCACTCCTTTCCGAGTACCTACCAATGGTTTACAATAAGAAAAACATATGCAATAAAGTGAATAACATGGAAATAGAAAATGAAGCTTTTGGAAGGACCATGGGATTAATTAATTTGAGTTATTTATCTTTTGTGAATTTTAGCTCCCTGAAATTCATCTCACACACAAAAACACACTCAAACACTAATAAATGTATATGAGGAAATATATATAACTTGCATAATTCTTACCCAAATGAGGGGAGTATTTCTATTTCTGAAGGGAAGCAGAGATTTCCCTCTTGCTAAAACTGCTTAAGGAAATTTCTCCCTTGGAAACTTTATGAAGGATACACTGGGGAAAAAATAAGGTAAAGTTTTATAATGAACCCAGTAATAATTTTTCATTTGGCCATTTCTAACAATAATGCCTGATGAAAGCTGAGGGTATAATATTAAGGTACAGCTCTGAAAAGGCATTTCTGTTGATGTATTCTTAGTATCCAGCTGAAAACAATATCCTCACTATAATTTCCCCAACTAAATATTTGTTTATTTAGGATAAAAATGTGCTTTAATATTCTATTTAAACACTCCTGTTTTCTTTTAATCTTTTATTTAAACACCCCCTTTTTGGGGCAGGGAATCACTCGATGCATATTGAAGATAAATGTTTTAAGATTTAGTTGTATTGGACTAAACATAATTACTTTGATTAAGTGTTTTTTGAAGATCAGAATTATTTCAAAAAACTACTTCTGGAAGTAATATTTAAAATAAATAACATCTCCAAAAAAGAATGACATTGAGGATGAGATAAACTAGGTATAATTTTTAATAATTCTATTGAAGTAAAGAGTTGTATGAATGCATTCTACTTTAGGTGATTTCATTTTTGTTTTGAAATTATTAAAGTCCTGACACTAAAAAGTATATGTTTTAGGGGCACCTGGGTGGCTCAGTCAGTTGGGCATCCGACTTCAGCTCAAGTCATGATCTCATGGTTAGTGAGTTCAAGCCCCGCACCTGGCTCTGTGCTGACAGCTCAAAGCCTGGAACCTGCTTCGCATTCTGTTTCCCTCTCTCTCTGCCTCTTCCCCACTTGCATTCTGTCTCTCTTGCTCTCAAAAATAAACAAGCATAAAAAAAATAAGTAAAAAAATATATGTTTTAGATTGTTTTCTTTGGCAAAGATTAGGAGGTTTAGCAGATTCCTATATAAATTCCTTTCGGTAAAATAGAGGAAATTTTGATCAGTTAGTTGGCAGTTTAACCCAATAGAATATGATCTCTAGTAATCTAAAAAAATTCTACAAATGTAAATCCTTTGAATGGTTAATGCTATTGAAGGATCAAATCTAAGAAAACCAAATTTGATTCACAAGAGAAATGTAGTCTATTTTCTTATTTCTGTGTGTGTGTGTGTGTGTGTGTGTGTGTGTGTGTGTGTTTTAAAGTTTATTTATTTTTCAGAGAGAATGAGAGCACAGAAGCAGGGGAGGGGCAGCGAGAGAGGGAGAGAGAATCACAAGCAGGATCACAAGCAGGTTCCACACTGACAGAGCAAAGCCCCATGTGGAGCTCGAACCCACAAACCATGAGATCATGACCTGAGCCAAAATCAAGAGTTGGATGCTTAACTGACTGAGCAACCCAGGCATTCCTTGTTTTTTTGTTTTTGTTTTTGTTTTTAAAGAGTCAGAGAGGTGGAGTGGGGCAGAGGGAGAGACAGAGAATCTTAAGAAGGCTGCATTCTCAGTGTGGAGCATGATGCTGGGCTTGACCCCATGACCCTGGGATCATGACCTGAGCCGAAATCAAGAGATGTATACTTAACAGACTGAGCCACCCAGGCGCCCCTAAAATATATATTCTTCAGTGCTTTGAAAATAAATTAAGCTTTTATGAATGTTATTATTTATACATTGTATTTTGAAAGCCTAAGTTAGCTTGTCATAAATTTGTATCCACAGATATAATTTAGTATTACGTAATATATTCTTCCCATCTCCCCCTCTTTTTTGTGTGGAAACATTCTTACTTCTCTTCTGCATCTCAGCCTCTAAATAAATTCTTCAGGGATACCTTCCCACTGTAGAATAGTTCTTCAGGCTGTCTACTCTAATAGCATCCTGTACTACCAGCTTAAAATATTTTGTTTTACTGAGATGTTTAATATCTGTTTTGCATGTATAATTTAAGCTCTATGGTGTCAGATATTCAATATATCTTATTCTACTCTCTATATCAGGGCTTAAACCCAGAGACTGGCTCATATAAATATGCAGTACAGGGGTTCCTGGGTGGCTCAGTCGGTTAAACGTCTGACTTCAGCTCAGGTCATGATCTCGCGGTCCGTGAGTTCGAGCCCCGAGTTGGGCTCTGTGCTGACAACTCAGAGCCTGGAGCCTGTTTCAGATTCTGTGTCTCCCTCTCTCTCTGACCCTCCCCCATTCATGCTCTGTCTCTCTCTATCTCAAAAATAAATAAACATTAAAAAAAAATTAAAAAAAATGCAGTACATATTTGTTGAAAACATACCTGAATAAAATTATCACTGTCTGGTAAGAATGATTATGACTACTATCATTGGTAGTAATTGAAAAAATAAAAGAAACTTATAAGAAAAGTCCTTTAAAAGCTCATCTACAGTGTATTTCTTATTGATTCCCCAGATCTTTAGTTTATTCCTAGATTTTATTAAAATAGTATAGCTACTGGGTATATCAGGATGATTAAAAGCCAATTTGACTTAAAGGAATTTTCATTCCATTCATGGAGGTAGATCCCTATCCAAAAAACTATAACGTGGAGTCATAAATCCTATAACTGACACATATTTGTTAAGGGAACAAGAGGAGGTAGTATGGAATTTTAATTATTTTTTTGTTTAAATGTAAAATAAAGAGACAATGAAATATTAATTGGCTTATTGTTTCTATGTGGTAATGTGGAGCAGACTTTTCAGTTCTTTAAGGGATGTTTTCATCACTGTCAGTAAATCTGAAGATGTTTATGTAGCATCAGTTACTGTTCCTCCTGGTTTTCTCCTGGCAGTACAAACCATGCCTCTAAAGGAAGATGAGTGAATGTTTTCCTGGAAGACTGGTTTCTCTACTTTTAATCTCTTTCCATGGGCTTTAGCTACTTATGCTTCTCCAAATCAAATGCCATCTGCATTACTCTTAGTATTGGTTGCACCTACAATCATGAAAGCACCTAACAAAGTAGCCAAATTTGTTATAGTATCTTTAGAGTTTCCGACAGTTACTGCATTTGGTGGGACTGGTGTGCTTCTTCAGATCTAGGAGGATATGCTTTAGAGACATGCAATGTGGAGCCATCTTAATGGTAGGCAATAGTCCCTGGCAAAGTGGAACAACAATCCTAGAAATATAGTAACCAGAATGGTAGGCCCTACTTTTTTGCTTTTGTCCTCAGTAATCAAAATCCTCAACCCATATTATTTTTTTTTCCCATTGATTTTCATCAAAACAAGTTATTCTTGTGGAATAATTGCATTTGACATTATTGAATTGTCTGATAGCCAGTGCTAACCAACGATTTCCATGATAATACAGGAAACCAAGATTATGAATCCTGCTAAGAATTGAATTGAGTAATAAATGTAACTTGAGCCACTGCAAATTTTAGAATACAGCCAGTAGTAAGATTAAGATCCTGGGTTTGATGAAGTCTGATCAGTTTTCAAACTTAGAGAACTATACTCTTAAACCTCAGAAAACTATCTCAAAACTAGTATCAGTTACCATGACAATGGTTTAGTGTAGGGGTGATTTAATGTAGAATAGATTTATTGCCACTATCAGGTGAATCACTTTTATTTATTTAAAAAAAATTATGTTTATTTATTGTTGGGAGAGAGACAGAACCTGAGTGGGGGAGGGGCAGAGAGAGAGAGACACACACACAGAATCCAAAGCAGGCTCCAGGCTCTGAGCCCTCAGCACAGAGCCCAATGCGGGGCTCAAACTCACCAACCACAAGATCATGACCTGAGCCTAAGTTGGACACTTAACCAACTGAGCCACCCAGGTGCCCCTCAGGTAAAACATCTTTAGATCACATTTTGGGAATAATTAGTATTATATAGATAATGGTACATTTTGAAATCCCATTTAAAACATACAGTGGTAATATTTTATTAATAGAAATTCAGGAGTATCATAATAAACTGATTATTCCCTTCTTATAGTGATAAAGATGCAAATATCTAATATGTAGCTGAGTCATCCTTTCTTTGTTGTTTTAATTTTGGTCTGTTTAATTTACTTCACAACTTAATGAGGGTTGCATCTTTTCATTTTCTTAAAATATCTAGTGACAATAATGCTGAACTCTATTTAACAATCCTTTTCACTTTCTGTCCTTAAAAATAGAAGATCAAGATGTTTTTTTTTAATTTTTTTAACGTTTATTTATTTTTGAGACAGGGAGAGACAGCATGAACGGGGGAGGGTCAGAGAGAGGGAGACACAGAATCCGAAACAGGCTCCAGGCTCTGAGCTGTCAGCACAGAGCCCGACGAGGGGCTCGAACTCACAGACCACGAGATCATGACCTGAGCCGAAGTCGGACGCTTAACCGACTGAGCCACCCAGGTGCCCCAAATGTCAACATGTTTGAAGAGTATTTATTTGTACTTGGGACACTCAAGTCAATCATAAATACTAAGAATCTCTTCCAATAGTATGAAAAATACTAATTTCTGAATAATATATATATTTTAAAATCCATATGCCCATTAATATGTGGTTTTTATAGAGCCTACATCATATTTTTCTGGACACAATTCTACCATTTTCAAAATAGAAGTCATTTCTCAGCTTAACATGATGACCTTGCAATTCTGATTTTATGCTACTGTTTAAAAATTGCCCTTTTAGCAAAAAAGTAAAAATTAACAAGTAATAATGAAATAATTTCAGTTTCTCCGTAATGAAATCAAGTGCATATGCACAAAGTTCTATTGGTTAGTATAATTACTTTCTTGAGTTCCTTATGCCTGGAAAATTAAAAATAATACTGTATGAAACTTAAGAATCTTCCAGAAAGGGCATCTGAATATGTTGTTTTCTGTCTAACATTAAACTGCCTGGTTTACATACATTACATAATTATAATCTCAGTGAAAAGAACTTCAATAGGAGCTTTCAAACCGTCAAAACCTCGCTGATAAGAGCTTTTCTATTAATCCTATATTTAATGTTTAAGCACTGCCTGCTTTGCTCATGAATAAAAAGCCTTTGTCTTTGATATTAACATTTCATGATTTCCAAGTAATTTATTTATCCAGTAATAGGTATTATTTCTAAGTTCTTTACAGCTTTATTCTGGTTGATGAAACAAGGTCACAGAGATACCATTTCAGGTCTTGGCCTCCAAGACCTCTCAGCCTTTTGCTCTGAATTAGCATAGATGGAAGTGAATAGGAGCACATTTATATTATTCGTCACCAAGTAGAAGGACTTAAAGACAGAAGCAATTACTGAATAGGGAGAGTACTGTCTTGGGTACCTCTTTCTATATCAAGTCTGAACATTTTACATCTGATGTCTTGGTATGTTTAAACTCTGGAATTGCCCTAGGAAATAATTTCTTGTCCACCTTTATCCACCTTTCAAGTAAATAGCCCTGAAAGCCACTCTGCCTCAATTTTGTGGCAGTAGAATTATACGAGATTTCCTTCTACCAAATAATTGCCCTGACACTGCTAAAGACAGATCCTTCTGTAGGATGAGAAAAGAAAATATTGATAGTGTTACAATGTGAAATTGCTGTGACTATTAGTCTTCAGTGAAAACTGTTGTTCTTTGACTTAGCATAGTAAGACCACTTCCCATTGTATTGTGTTTTACATATTACACAGCATTTTACACACACACACACACACTTATGTGATCAAAATAGATTTTCATAATTCTATGAGATGGAGATTAACCTTTAGGTTGTTACATACCCAAGGCATACCTCAGGACTGCCTGCAGCCTGCGGTCTTTCCAAAGGAAGATAATACCACAAGATTAGAAATGATTATAGAAATGATTATAGTTACCTGGATGCCACCTTACTGAGAGGTAAAAGGACTTTGTCTCAAAGAATAAATTGCTCAAGGTCACATAAGTTACATCGACCTGGGGTAGGGGGGGAAATGGAGTCACATTAAATAGAATTTAAAAACAAGAGATATAAAATATTATCTGGTATTCACAAAATTTCACTCCATTCCAGAACCACTAAAGCCTCCAACATGATTTTCTAGATCCAAGTCTTTTCTTTTTTTCCTTTCTTTTATTGAGGTATAATTGGCATACAACATTGTAATTAGTTTCAGCTCTACAACATAATGATTCGATATTTATATATTGTGAAATAATCACCATAATAAATCTAGTAAATGTCCATCATCATACATTATGAATATTTTTTTCTTATGGTGAGAACTTTTAAGATTTACTTTCTTAGCAACTTCCAAATGTACAATACGGAATTACTAACTATATCACCATGTTGTACATTACATCCCCATGACTTACTTATTTTAGAACTGGAAGTTTATACCTTTTGACTTCATTCACCCACTTCACCTACACTCTCACCCCTCCCACCTCTGGTAACCATCAGTCTGTTCCCTGTATTTATGAGTTGGTTTTGTTTTTGTTCCTTTTATATTCCACATATAGGTGATCATATAGTATTTACATTTCTATGCCTGACTTATTTCATTACCATAATGTTCATGAAGTATATTCATGCAGTAGCAAATTGCAGAATTTCCTTCGCCTTATGGCTGAATAATATTCCAGTGTGTGTGTGTGTGTGTGTGTGTGTACAATATATTATCTATCCATTCATCCATTGTTGGATACGTAGATCGTTTCCATATCTTGACTGTTATAAATAATGCTACAATAGGGGCGCCTGGGTGGCGCAGTCGGTTAAGCGTCCGACTTCAGCCAGGTCACGATCTCGCGGTCCGGGAGTTCGAGCCCCGCGTCAGGCTCTGGGCTGATGGCTCGGAGCCTGGAGCCTGTTTCCGATTCTGTGTCTCCCTCTCTCTCTGTCCCTCCCCCGTTCATGCTCTGTCTCTCTCTGTCCCAAAAATAAATAAACGTTGAAGAAAAAATTAAAAAAAAAATAATGCTACAATAAACACGAGGATATATACACTTTTTCCAGTTAGTGTTTTTTCCCTCTCCTTTGGATAAATATTCAAAAGTGGAATTGTTGGATCATATGGTATTTTTATTTTTAATTTTCTGAGTAATCTCCATACTGTTTTCAATAGTGGATACACCAATTTTCATCCCCACCAGTGGTGCACAAGTGTTCTCTTTTCTCCACAACTTGTGAACACTTGTTATTTCCTGTCTTTTGGTAGCAGCAATTCTAACAGGTGTGGGATGATATCTAATTGTGGTTTTGATTTGCATTTCCTTAATAATTAGTAATTTTGAGCTTCTTTTCATGTACCTGTTGGCCATCTGTATATCTTTTTTTTTAGCTTTTTTTTTCTCTATTGAGTTGTATGAACTTTTTCATACATTTTAGATATTAACCCCTTATCAGATATATGATTTTCTGCCATTCAATAGGTTGTAATTTGATGTAATCCCACTTGTTTTATTTTCCTTTTTTGGTTTTGCTTTTGGTATCCAATTTAAAAAGTCTTTGCCAAGAGCTATGTCAAGGAGCTTACTACCTATGTTTTCTTCTAGGACTTTTATGGTTTCAGGTCTTTTCGTATTTTAAGGGGACAGTATTCTTTATTTTTATTTTTGTTATTTTTAAGTTTATTTGTTTATTTTGAGAGAGAGAGCACACAAGCAGGGGAGGGGCAGAGAGAGAAGGAAAGAGAGAATCCCAAGCAGGATCTGTACAAGACTTGATCCCATGAACTGTGAGATCATGATCTGAGCCAAAATCAAGAGTTGGATGCTTAACTGACTGAGCCACTCAGGTGCCCCATGGCTTTAGGTCTTATGTTCATTTTAAGCAATTTTTGTGTAAGCTAATAGTGGTTGTTTCATTCTTCCACATGTGTCTGTCCAGTTTCCCCAGCACCATTTATTGAAGAGACTGCCCATTTCTCATTGTATTTCCTGGCTCCTTTGTTGTAAATTAATTGACCATAAATGCATTGGTTTATTCCTTGGCTCTGTATTCTGTTCTATTGATCTATGTATCTGTTTTTATGCCAATACCATACTGGTTTGACAGCTACAGGTTTTTGTTATAGTTTGAAATTGGGGAATGTGATGCTTCCAGCTTTCTTCTTCTTTTTAAAGAGTACTTTGGCTATTTGGGTTTTTATGTGGTTCCACAGAAATTTTAGAAGTGTTTCTTTTATTTGTGTGAAATATACCATTGGCATTTTGGTAGGGATTGCATTGGATCTGTACATTACCTTGGGTAGTATGAACATTTTAACAATAATAATTCTTCCAATTCTTGCACACAGAATATGTTTGCATTTATTGGTGTCTTATTCAGTTTCTTTTTTTTAATATCTTATAATTTTCAATATACAGGTTTTTGCCTCCTTGGTTAAATTTATTCCTAGGTATTTTATTCTATATGATGCAATTGTTAATGAGATTGTTTTCTTATTTTCTCTTTTTGCTGCTTTGTTATTGGCATATAAAAATGCAACAGATTTTCACATATTGATTTTTGTATTCTGCAATTTTACTGAATTTATTCATTCTAAAGGTGTTTTTTTTATGATTGTGTCTTCAGGGTTTTCTATATATAATATCATGGCATCTGCAAGTGGTGATAGTTTTACTTTCTTTTCTTTCTAATGTGGATGTCTTTTCTTTTTCCTGCCTAATCTCTCTGTCTAAAACTCACAACATTATTTTGAATAAAAGTGGCCAGAATAGGCATCCTTGTGCTGATCCTGATGTTAGAGGAAAAATGTTAAGCTTTTCACCATTGAGTATCATGTTAGCTATGGGCTTGTTATATATGGATGGCCTTTATTATTTTGAGGTATTTTCTGCTATACCTACTTTGTTGAGATATTTTTCTCTTAATTCTAAATGGATATTGAATTTTGTCAAATGCTTCTTCTGTATCTATTGAGATGAACATATGATTTATATCCTTCATTTTGTTAATGTGCTGTATCACATTGATTATTTTGCAGATGTTGAATTATTTTTCTATCCCTGGAATAAATCCCACTTGATCATGATGTATGATTCTTTTAATGTATAATGAATTTGTTTTGCTAATATTTTATTGAATATTTTTGCATTTATGTTTCATCAGAGATAATGTCCTACAATTTTGTTTTCTTGTTGCATTCCTGTCTGGTTTTGGTAAAAGGGTAATGCTACCTTTGTAAAATGAGTTTTGAAGCATTTCCTCTTCTAATTTCCTGGAAGAGTTTGAGAAAGATTGTTATTAATTCTTTAAATGTTTAGTAGAATTCACCAGTGAGGCTGTCTGGTCCTGGACTTTTTGTGATGGGAGGTTTTTGATTACCAGTTCAATCTTCTTACTAGTAATTGGTCTGTTCAGAATTTGTTTCATCATGATTCCACTCTTGGTGGGTTGTATATTTCTAGGAATTTATTCATTTCTTGTAGGTTGTCAAATTTGTTGACATATAATTATTCATAGTAGTCTTATGATCTTTTGTATTTCTGTGGTATCAGTTGTAATGTCTCCTTTTTCATTTCTGATTTTATTTATTTGAGTCCTCTATTTTTTTAAATTTTTTTCAGCGTTTATTAGTCCTCTATTTTTTAAGTCTTGTCAATTTTATCTTTTCAAAGAACCAGCTCTTTGTTTCCTTTATCTTTTCTATTTTCTTTTTTTAGTCTCTATTTCATTTATTTCTGATCTGATCTTTGTTATTTCCAAGTATTTTCTGTCACCAAGGCTTTTTATCTATCCTGTGGTATTTCTTATTTTCCTGCTTTATTTTTGTAATGCTTTCTGACAATTCTATGAGTAAGAGGTCATGATCTCAATCTGAAATCTATGCTGCCAGTTTAAAAACCAAGCATCATGTTATAGCTTTCATGAATATATAAACTAGGTGGTCATTTATTACTTAGGAAAACGAGACTTAAAGACAAACTCTTTGTCAGGCTTTTAATTTTCTTGGGACTTTTCTTCACCTCTTACACCTGCTTGACACACAGATTTTGGTGCCCATTATTTAGTATTGCTCCTCTATTTCAAGCCTCAGACGTCTATAGCTATCTTTCACGTAAATTAAAGCTTCCAAGTATTGCCACATGAAAATTAAAAACAAAAACAAAAAAAACAAACCTTATAGGACTAATTCTGATAGGTTTAATAAAACAAGTGATATTAGCTTTATTTTATTTTTTGGATAGGTTTTATTTGTTTATTTAAAAAAAATTTAACATTTATTCATTTTTGAGAGACAGAGAGAGACAGAGCATGAGCGGGGAAGGAGCAGAGAGAGAGGGAGACACAGAATCTGAAGCAGGCTTCAGGCTCCCGAGCTGTCAGCACAGAGCCCTACGTGGGGTTCGAACTCACCAACCTCGAATCTGAGCCGAAGTTGGATGCTCAACTGACTGAGCCACCCAGGCACCCCTATTTATTTATTTTTAACAGAGATCATGGACGAGTGAAATACAAAGAGAGAGGGAGACAGAGAATGCCAAACCTCCTTGCCAGTTCAGAGGCCAGTGTAGGGCTTGAACTCACAAACCCTGAAACCATGACCTGAGCCAAAATATCAGTGGGTCGCTTAACCAACTGAGCCACCCAGGTGCCCCAGCCTTTTTTTTTTTTTTAATCCTATAACTGACTTACTGTTTCTTCTATTCTAAAACTACCTCTGATCAGTTTTACCGCTTCTATTTTTCCACACTAGCTCTCTCACTACCACTACTTTTGGTATAAAAGCTTCCATATTCTTTAAACCTTATATTCTATAAAAGTTATATTCTGTAAACCTTAAGCATTTTATTATATAGTTAATTCTTCTTAGTACTAAATAACTGAGGTTCTGACAACCAGAAGCAAATTGCTCATTCATTATATTATACAATTTTTTTAAGTTTTTTTATTCATTTTGAGAGAGAGGGGGAGAGAGAGAGAGAGAGCACATGCGCGGGAGCTCACACAAGCAGAGGGGGTGGGTAGAAAGATGGAGAGACAGAATCTCAAGCAAGCATTGTGCCATCATGCTTGAACTTGACCTGAGCAGAGATCAGGAGTCAGCAGCTTAACCTACTGGGCCACCCAGGCGCCCCTCTTTTTGTTTTTTAAATGAAGCCAGAGTATTATTTCTTGACAAATTCAAAACAAATATAAACAAAGATTTAAAAATACTAGTAGGTATCTACTTCATACAAAATCTTAAATAAGAGATTCAGAGTCAAATACTTAGCTTGATTTATGCTAAAAATACCAAATACTATAAAAATCTATTATCAATTATTATGGGTTACTGGTTTTTTTCTCTTGTACTGCAAAATTTGGATTGCCATACCAGAGATAATTAATGTCTATCCATGTAGTACTGGAAGGTGACAACACTTGACAGAGAAAAGTTCAAGTTTAAAGAAAATTAAACCCAAAGTTTGTTTCAGTGGATAGTGTGAGGATAAATTACTCTTCAAAGATATTCCTTTTGGGGCGCCTGGGTGGCGCAGTCGGTTAAGCGTCCGACTTCAGCCAGGTCACGATCTCGCGGTCCGTGAGTTCGAGCCCCGCGTCGGGCTCTGGGCTGATGGCTCAGAGCCTGGAGCCTGTTTCCCGTTCTGTGTCTCCCTCTCTCTCTGGCCCTCCCCCGTTCATGCTCTGTCTCTCTCTCTGTCCCAAAAATAAATAAACGTTGAAAAAAAAAAAAAAGATATTCCTTTTACAGAAGTACAACATAAATGCAAATACACTGGAGAGCTCACTGGCCCAAAATATATTTTTTTCTTTTTGAGGAAAATTAATAATTTGTACTTATTTCCATCCTATATTTATTAAATGATGTTAGTCTATACATCTACTTTATTATTTAAAAACTTACCTTAACTATATATAATTTGAATATAATAATATTACAGGAAAGTTATATTTTTATTATAAACCTATTTTATGTTTGTTTCATAAGTTTATATTTTCAAAAAAACATACTGTTTCCTTCAAATGAATTGGGCTATGTACCAGAAAATTCTATCTGTGCTTTATATCGTTAAAAGTAGATAATATCAGAAAAATAATGCCTTTTCAAAATTTTAATCAGATTTCCTCCTTTTCAACTATTTATTTTTCACCAATTTGTTTTAACTAATCTGCTTCTGTGATTAGCTGCTATCTTTGTTCATCACATGGAATTAATGTGAGAGTCTTAATTACTTAAATGAAAGGAAGGAGAGAAAAGAAGGAGGAAGGGAGGAAAATAATTAATTTTAATGAAAGGCCTAAATAATCCATAAAGCAGATGTTTGGAGGGCATAAATTTATAATAGTTTTATCAATCTTTAATATATACCAAGCCTTTAAATTGTAGGGGTTAATTTTTCTTAGGTGTTATTTTAAAATAGTTGCTTCATTATTACCACAATTGATTTTTATGTTTGAGACAATACTATACTTAGATCTCTATTAATATGTTCCTGTTGTAAGGTCCATGCAAAGATTAGTAGTTAATTTGCTATGTAAATGATTGCTTTCACTAATCAAAACATAATAATCTTTTAGTTTTATACCAAATGTATTAAAGTTCATTCAGTTATAACTAGAGAATAAACCTTAAGTGTCTGAAGATTCTTATTTAGTTCATATATTTGTTCTTCTTTACACTATTAATATATTTTGAATTCCACATTTGAATTCCATATTGAAGCCTTAGATCTAGTCAAAATTAAAATGTAAATGATTATGTTTAATTGCATTTTTGTAAACATGAAAAAAATATGATAAACATTTAAGCTTGGTACTTGATATATTAAGATGTCATTTAAAACAGCTGATGTTCAGGGCACCTGGGTGGCTCAGTTGGTTGAGCGTCTGACTTTAGCTCAGGTCATGATCTCACAGTCTGTGAGTTCGAGCCCTGTGTTGGGATCTCTGCTGACATCTCAGAGCCTGGAGCCTGCTTTGGATTCTGTGTCTCCGCCTTTCTCTGTTCCTCCCCTGCTTGCACTCTGTCTCTCTCGCTCTCTCTCAAAAATAAATAAAGATTAAAAACAGGTGATATTCATTTTAATTTGGTACATTATGTGTTTGTGTATACATTGCCAGGGTTTCAGTACACCTTGCTTAAAAAAAAAAAAACTAGCCATCTTTGAAGAGGCTATGGATAACATATTTCATATAGCTGAAAATGCCATTTGCAATTTTATAAACAACTGGAATATTACTTAAAATATTGTTTTCAAAATTTTAGAGTTTATTTTTAGACTTTCTTTTCTTCCAAGATTTCATTTAAATTCAAATTAACATATGGTATAGTATTGGTTTCAGGGGTAAAATTTAGTGATTTATCTCTCACATATAACACCCGGTGCTCATCACAACAATTTCCTTCCTTAATGCCCATCACCCATTTAGCTCATTCCCCCACCCCCCTCCTCTCCAGCAACCTTAAATTTGTTCTCTATAGTTAAGAGTCTGTTCCTTGGTTTGCCTCCCTCTCTCTCTCCCTTTCCCCCCTCTCCCCTATATATATATATATATATATATACATATATATACATATATATACATATATATACATATATATACATATATATATATATATATATATATACACACACACACACACACACACACATATCTGTCCTGTTTCTTAAATTCTACATATGAGTGATATCATATGATATTTGTATTTTACTGATTTATTTCACTTAGTATGATACACTTTAGCTGTATCCACATGGTGGCAAATGGCAGATTCCATTCTTTTTTATGGCTAATAATATTCCATTGTATATATACCACATCTTCTTTATTCATTCATCAGTTGATGGACATTTGGGCTCTTTCCATAATCTGACTATTATTGATAATGTTGCTATAAACATTGGGGTGCATACATCCCTTCAAATTAGTATTTTTGTATCCTTTGGGTAAATACCTAGTAGTGTAATTGCTGGGGCTTAGTATAGTTCTATTTTTAACTTTTTTGAGGAACTTCCATACTGTTACCCAGGTGGCTGCACCACTTTACATTTCCATCAACAGCGTAAGAGTGTTCTCCTTTCTTATCCTCACCAATATCTATTGTTTCCTGAGTTGTTAATTTTAGCCTCTGACAGGTGTGAGGGGGTATCTCATTACAGTTTTGATTTGTATTTCCCTGATGATGAGTGATATTGAGCATCTTTTCATGTGTCTGTTAGTCATCTGGATGTCTTCTTTGGAAAAATGACTATTCACATCTTCTGCCCATTTCTTAACTTGATTGTTTTTTGGGTGTTGAGTTTGAAAGTTCTTTATAGATTTTGGATACGAACCCTTTATCAGATATGTCATTTGCAAATACCTTCTCCCATTCTGAAGTTTGCCTTTTAGTTTCATTGATTGTTTCCCTAGTTGTGCAGAAGCTTTTTATCTTGATGAAGACCCAATAGTTCATTTTTGTTTTTGTTTCCCTTGCCTCTGGAGACGTGTCTAGTAAGAAATTGCTGTGACCTATATATAAAATCAACATAAAGAAATCTGTTGAATTTCTATATGTCAATAATGAAGCAGCAGAAAGAGAAATCCAAGGAATTGAACCCATTTACAATTGCAGCAAAACCTATATGATACCTAGGAATAAACCTAACCAAGAGGTCAAAGATCTGTACTCTGAAAACTATAGAACACTAATGAAATAAATTGAAGATGGCAGAAAGAAATGGAAAAACATCTCATGCCCATAGATTGAAAGAGCAAATATTGTTAAAATGTCTCTATTACCCAAAGCAACCTACACATTTTATACAATCTCTATCAAAATACCACCAGCATTTTAACAGTTAGAAAAAATAATCCTAAAATTTGTATGGAAACACAAAAGACCCTGAATAGCAAAAGAAATCTTAAAAAGAAAAGGAAAGCTGGAGGCATCATAGTTCTAGACTTCAAGCTATATGACAGAACTGTAATCATCAAGACAGTATGGTACTGGCACAAAAAACAGACATATAGATCAATGGAACAGAATAGAAAACCCAGAAATGGACCCACAACTTTATGGTCATTATTGAAGTAAAATGATTACAGAGATTTTTGTTTATTTTATTTTATTTTTTTTCAATATATGAAATTTATTGTCAAATTGGTTTCCATACAACACCCAGTGCTCATCCCAAAAGGTGCCCTCCTCAATACCCATCACCCACCCTCCCCTCCCTCCCACCCCCCGTCAACCCTCAGTTTGTTCTCAGTTTTTAAGTGTCTCTTATGCTTAGCTCTCTTCCACTCTAACCTCTTTTTTTTTTCCTTCCCCTCCCCCATGGGTTTTTGTTAAGTTTCTCAGGATCCACATAAGAGTGAAAACATATGGTATCTGTCTTTCTCTGTATGGCTTATTTCACTTAGCATCACACTCTCCAGTTCCATCCACGTTGCTACAACGGGCCATATTTCATTCTTTCTCATTGCCACGTAGTACTCCATTGTGTATATAAACCACCATTTCTTTATCCATTCATCAGTTGATGAACATTTAGGCTCTTTCCATAATTTGGCTATTGTTGAGAGTGCTGCTATAAAACATTGGGGTACAAGTGCCCCTATGCATCAGTACTCCTGCATCCCTTGGGTAAATTCCTAGCAGTGCTATTGCTGGGTCATAGGGTAGGTCTATTTTTAATTTTTTGAGGAACCTCCACACTGCTTTCCAGAGTGGCTGCACCAATTTGCATTCCCACCAACAGTGCAAGAGGGTTCCTGTTTCTCCACATCCTCTCCAGCATCTATAGTCTCCCGATTTGTTCATTTTGGCCACTCTGACTGGCGTGAGGTGATATCTGAGTGTGGTTTTGATTTGTATTTCCCTGATGAGGAGCGGCGTTGAGCATCTTTTCATGTGCCTGTTGGCCATCCGGATGTCTTCTTTAGAGAAGTGTCTATTCATGTTTTCTGCCCATTTCTTCACTGGGTTATTTGTTTTTTGGATGTGGAGTTTGGTGAGCTCTTTATAGATTTTGGATACTAGCCCTTTCAGACATATTTGTTTAAAAGAAAATATTTTTTTTAAATAAAGAAGAGAAGAAAGAAGGAAGAAAAGTAATTAATTCTGGAAGTTTTCTATAAAGGTATTTTGTTAGACAATTTTAGTTCTTGTAGATTCTTCATTATAAAATTAAAGCTGTGTTCCCTGGGACAATAACCTATGCCCTGGATGCTTATTTCAAAAACCAATGGCCATTACAAGAAAAGCAATTTACCTCCTAATTAAAAATTAAGTTGAATTTTCAATACATAAACATGCTGCTGCAAATAGTTACAAAATAAAAACTAAAACTTCTCTGCCTCCTCATACACTCAGTCTACTTCATACACTAATGGCAGATTAATTGTACTAAAAAAGGGTCATGACTCACCCTCACTCAAAATCTGTAAATGGTTCCCCATTGCCTTCAGGATATAATACAAAATTCTAAGCATTTCTTCCCCCATTATGGCTTTTATTTTTTAAATTTTGATGCACTCATTTCTTATTATTTTTAAAGATTAAAAATATATACATGTTATAGGCTAATTGGAACATATAAAATGTATAATGGAGAAAATAAAAATCTTCCTATGCAGAGAGTCATTATTAACATTTTTTTTTTATTTCTCCTCCTCCTCCTCCTCTTCCTCCTCCTCCTCTTCCTTTGCCCACTTTATCCATTTCTCCCATCCCCTATCCCTCCCTGGCAACCACGAATCTGTACTCTGGATGGATATGAGGTTATTTTTTTGTTCGTTATTTTGTTTGTTTTTAGAGGGGGTTGTTTTTGTTTTTAAATTTCACATATAAGAGAGACTATATGGGGGGCGCCTGGGTGGCGCAGTCGGTTAAGCGTCCGACTTCAGCCAGGTCATGATCTCGCAGTCCGTGAGTTCGAGCCCCGCATCAGGCTCTGGGCTGATGGCTCAGAGCCTGGAGCCTGTTTCCGATTCTGTGTCTCCCTCTCTCTCTGCCCCTCCCCCATTCATGCTCTGTCTCTCTCTGTCCCAAAAATAAATAAATGTTGAAAAAAAAATTTAAAAAGAGAGACTATATGGTATTTGTCTTTCCCTTACTTCTCTGTCTTTTAAAAATATGTTCTGATCATAGGTAGATTCATGTAGTCATGAAGAAGTTGTTTTATTCTATGTTGTCCTAAGATTCTAGGTCACCAAGAATCAAGGAATCTGTTAGTATTTTACTGAAACATTTTAACCATTATTCATAACCATTACTCATTTTTCTGGTGATTTGATTCTAGATTTAGATGGGAAGGAGATAAAATAACTAGTCTCATTTAGAAAATTCTAGTACCTAAAATATATAGAGCTATCAAATAACTGTTTGTTACTTGTACAGTCTCATCAACAAACATGATTCTAGGTACAAGTGAGTATTTTTCACCATTCTTTCATTTATTTCTTTAACCTGACACTCTACCATGCACTTCACTCTTGGTTTTTTTCTTGCTTAGCATTCTTAAACTACACTCATCCTCCCCAAAAGAAAAAAAAAAAAAAAAACACTTTCTCTAGTATTTCCTCTCTTCATAAACTGTACCCGTGAACCCATTGTTCTCTTTCATCATTCCCTGTTCCAAATAAATTTTCAAATCCTATCAAATTTATCTCTAAATACACAGATCATCTTCATCTCTCAGTTTGCCTCTTGGTCTCTCAAATTATCTCTTTATTTACAAATTGATGCCATTCTTCAGCCTCCCTGATAGATGGAGTCATCTTCTAAATCATACATTTGGTTCGATTATTTCCCAGTTTAAAATTATTAATGACTTTCCATTATCCTTAGGATAGTAATCTTTCTCCTTAACATTGTTTTCAAGCCTTCCATAATATGGCATCTGCCCACCTCTTTGGCTTCATTTCTCGCCATACCTCCGTACTATGCTAAACTGTTTCTCTACCATTTTTTAGGTTTGTTTCTGGTTTTTGTTTGTGTTTTTTGTTTTGTTTTTGTTTTTGTTTTGCTTTAAATTTAATACCACAGTGTTTCAGGCCTCTGAGTCTTTTCTCATGTTGCCCCTACCTTTGCCTGTTACATTACCTCCTATTCCTTATCTTTGTATGGGCCAATCCTTACCCAACAGTTGTAAATTTAAATGTTCTTTCAGGGGATCTTGATTTCTGAGAACTTGCTGGATGCCATACTGTGTGTTCTTATAGCAAACTACATTTCCCTTAGGATTATGTTCACCCCATATTATTGTAACAATTGATCTTTACCTTCTGCCCTGCTCATTGTAGAAGATCACATCTAAGTCCTTCATCTCCCTTAGGTAGGACAGTGTCTGACAGAGCCATCAACAAATGGTTATTAATAAATTACTAGAATGCTATGAGTTCAAAAATTATATGATAATGGATATTTTATTTTTTTCCACTCAAAATTTCAGTTTATCTCTCAATATGCCATTTTATGATGCTTCATTTTAATATTAATTCCTGTTTTTAAGACAGCATCCTTGCTTATGCCTCTATAAATCTATTTATAAATTGATTTATAAAATATGTATTTTGGCCTGAATCTCTTAAGTAACATGCTCCATGTTGGTGACTTTCAGATTTCAAACTTATATTCATGAGTTTTATGTAAAACTACTTAGAATTTATTTTTGTTACTATTTAGTTTTCCATTACAAAAGACATTATCATGCCTTACCATTGAGTTTAAAAACACAAATGATTTTAGCTTACTTTATGAGAATTCCTCATTGGAGTTTACCTTAGCGGCTACAAAACTTGATAATATCAAGAGAATGGAAATGCGATATTATAAGCTTTGGACTAGTTTTTGAAAGTCCACATGATGATTAAAGGACAAATAAGGCAAACCTATGCCTCCAGTTATGTGTAATCATGTACACACCTAGCCTTTCTTCTTTTTCATAAACAGATTAGCATCTGTTGCTTATAGCCAGAGAGAGTAATCAATAATGATGAATAATAATGTTATGTAACTGACTCAGAAAAGGCATTTTACATGGACTTTAGAAGTGATTTACATGAAAATCCCCCCTGAAATGCCACAGCAGTCATTGACAAATGGGATTCTTAGAGCAGAGTACATGGCAGACTACTTTAGGGAGCATAATGGTTTTGCCCATAAGTAAATAAGTAAATCTTTGTCATTCCACACTGCTATTTCTTTAAGCTTGCTCTCCAATTATGGACAACTGTGAACAAATATGGTACATTCACCTGTTTTCAAAGAACAAAGAATATATATAATTTCAAATTGATGATAGCTTTCAAAAATAGAAAAAATAGAAATGAGCATCAATTTTAATTAAAGAAAAGTTCGTAGAGCTATTATTTATCAAGGATGAAAAATATAATGTGCCTATAATCTCTTTGAAGGAAAAAAAAAGGAATAAGAAAGTCAATATTAAAACTTACCAGAAAAGATTCACTTTGAAAATAAATGCTTACTTAAGTTATGGTTTTATCTGTGCTTGGAATTCAAATTTAAATTTGCATATAAAACTAGAAGTAATATAACCTCAATAGCATGGATGTTGGTGTAGACCCATAGTCTCACAAAGTTGTATGTACTTATTTCTTGGAGGATATATAGCCTTTGATAACTGTTTCCTAAGTAAGTTCAATAAACATGTGTCACTTGTTAAAAGTACATACCTTGGCAACTTTACAAGAGTAAGAAAATACTAAGAAATTTGGAGTTTGTACATATAAGCAAATATGTTTGGTTTTAGATCATGTCTACTTCTCAATTTGTCATTAGACAACAATACCTAAAGTGCTTATATTTTGTTTCTATTTTATCTATTTTATTTTTCTTCTTTCTACTTGGAAACTGAGACTCAAGAAACCTTGAGGCTTATAGAAATGTGATCTATTCCATGCTATATCATATGGAAAATTTAAACCACTTGTGCTGATAAGTCACACAAACTGCTTGCTTCATTCTTTTACATCAAAAAAGAAGTACTTTGAAGTTAATATCTTAAAGAAATGTTCTTACAGAGAATACCTCCATATATATACCATATATATGGTATGTACCATATATGTGTATATATATATACGTATATATGTATATGGAAGAATTGACAGTTTGCTTTTAAACTCATAAGGCAATTTTTAAATTTCTTGTCATATTTTTTATGGAAATCTCTAGCTTTGCTTCTCTGTTTTTTTCTTTTCCTTTTTTCTTTCCTTTCTTCCTCTGTGACTTCTAAATCAGTGTTAGAAGAGAAATTATAGCACACAATGAGCAAAGGCATGAAAATCTACTTTCCATCAGATAGTACATATGATTAAAAGCAAAAACTATTCCTACAGATTATTTTTATATAGTTACTATTAGAAACAGATAAAATGGAATCACCATCTTAGACTGATTATCTACATCGCAAACATTTCAAATTGGTCTTTAGACTGTAACTCAAATAAAAAATAATTTACTAATTTGCAATGGCAACATGTACCTTTGCCATTTGTAACTGTTCAGTGCCCATATTTTTGTGGAAAACATGTGCTTTCCCCTTTAATTCATAAACACATTTCTGTGTTGTTTTTTTTCAGTATAGACAATTTATAATTTCCTTTTTTCTTAATGAATTTTATTTGGAATGATTCAGTTACTCAACACTTACGTATTGACCATCAAGTATGTCCCACATACTGTTAAGACACAGAAACAAATGGTGTGCAGTAAGTCTCTTCTGGACTATATCCACAAATTCAGAATAATTAAATGTCTCAAGTGGTGGGAACAATTGCAATACTCTATAAGGCAAACTTCAAAGTTGCCTGGGTTTTTAAAGATCTCATGTGAATGATTCATTTGGTCTCAGTTAATATGTGTGAACACACCCAGATACAAAGAGAAATATATCAATAGAGGTAAGGGATATTTCGAATGGTTAAATTTTTCTATATCTTATAATTGTGAGAACTTTCAAAGTCAGTGTATATTGGGTCATTTAATCCAACGTCTCTCAAAGTGTGATACACAAAATGTATACTGCTAGTACAAAATAAGTATAGATATTGAATGTAAGGTATTTACAAACATTTATGGATATTTGATGGAGTAATTTTATGTCTGTTGAATCTAACAGAGAAAAAAGAGGGGCTTCCATTTTGTTTTTGTTTTAAATTTAATTTCTGGAATTGATTTGTACTATATTTTCCAAAACACTGGTCTGTGACAGATTGAAGTTTTTAAAAATTATTCGTCACTGCAGATCATCTGAGAAGCATAGATTTATTTAAGTTGTAAATAAGAACTCTAATGAAAAATTAAAACAGTTATGTCGTTTATTAGTTGAACTGTATAAAATCTGTAAATACTAACATCCTTCATTTGTTAAGCCCTGTCAACACAAAGGAGGTTTCTTAATTCTTAAATATTATTCAGTGATAATCAACCTTAACCCCAGAGGAAGAAAAAAGAAATGGGATACATATTTGAATTCTGTTATCCAAAATAAGGCTAATATATCCTAAATATAAGAGTTGTACTTCTTATTTCTATTTACAGTTGGAGACATAATGCAAACCCGTAGACACTTGAAAATATAATTTATTGGTAGTTCTTTTTTTATCTAAATTACCACACAGTTATATAAGGAAGCTCATGTTAGAAGAGCACAATTGTATTTGTATTTGTCAATGCAATATTTTATGAAGAAATATTTTATATTAACATATGAGTATATTAAATATTATATATTTACACATTTATTTTTTTTATTTTTTTTTAATTTTTTTTTTCAACGTTTATTTATTTTTGAGACAGAGAGAGACAGAGCATGAACAGGGGAGGGGCAGAGAGAGAGGGAGACACAGAGTCGGAAACAGGCTCCAGGCTCTGAGCCATCAGCCCAGAGCCCGACGCGGGGCTCGAACTCCCGGACCGCGAGATCGTGACCTGGCTGAAGTCGGACGCTTAACCGACTACGCCACCCAGGCGCCCCAATATATTTACACATTTAAAAGTGAACAAAAATTTTAAGAGGAAATGTGGCTATCCAGCAGATACAGCTTTAAAAAATGCCTTCGTAGGAATATGTTCATTGTGAAAATCTTCCAGCCTTGATCTAATATACACAAATATTTTTTGGAGCTAGTTTGTCTCATATAATTTGTGTTTTCTATGATGTCCAGAATGGAGGTTTAAGAAAGAGAAAGATAGAATAGTAGTTGAAGAAGCAGTATTCTCTATCTGTCCCTCAGTAGCTCTTAGGGCATTTTCAGCTTTTTAGAGTCACCTTCTTATTTCTGAGGGAATCTCATATATGCTTAGAAATATATGTGGTACCTTTCATTTCCACTTCATTCATTCATTTTCGGGTTTCAGCTCTTACACTTTGAGAGGATGTTAGATGCTGAGGCCTCAGAAACCCTGGAAAGTCAGGAATTCCTGTGACGGTGCATATCTCTTCCACTGTTGCTATATGTCTGATGCCAGTAAGACGTCCTGTCAATACTGGCTGATCATTCTGTGGCAAAACCGAGCCTCTCTGAAACTTCTCTCCTCTACAAGAACTAGCACACTGCCAAAAACAGGAGGGTATTTTCAGATGTGATTATTACAACAGAAACACACCTAGTATTCTTCCTAAAAATGAGCAATCTTTTGCTCTGACCTTCCTGTCATAACTACAATAGACCCCAAACTCTATACTTTCTGCTGCTGGCAGCTCATTGTGTTAAATCAGTTCCTTCAGTTTTTAATTTTACTGTGTGTGTGTGTGTGTGTGTGTGTGTGTGTGGTTTTGATTTTGATTGTTTGCCTGTTAATTTTTAATTCACAGCTTTTGTCTTTCTAGGAAACTATCATGGGTTCCTTGAGGATAAGGCTAAGGGATTGAGATAGGAACAATCTGAATAGAAACTGTGACAGGATCCTTTGCTGGGGCAATTTCAATCCAAATCTCTGCTTTGACTTTAATGGTTTACTTGTTATCTCCCTGTTAATTAGTCTTGGAATACCAAATGCATTCTGGTATGCATAATTATAGAATTATTGCACAAACAAGTATTTCTTACAGATTGTTTAAACATATATAGATTCATGTATGAGATTCATTTTAGGGTGTTTACAGATGAGACAGATTATGGAATTGTCACATAAGCAAGCATTTCTTAGAGAATCATGTGCTAAATGGGATGTATGTAACATCTGAAACTTGCGTTATACTTCACAATACATACATATAAAATATAGGTCATCATAAATTTTGCCCTTGCTCCCTTTTTCATCTGTTTCCCTGTGGCCCCCCTTCCCTCTAACTCTTACCCAGCACCATGTCCATTGTTCAGTCTCCTACTATGGTTTCTCCTTACTGAAGAAAGATAAAGTAAGCTCAAGTATTTGACCTTAATGATTAAAGCTTTAAAAGAACTTAAATTGAAAATCATGTTTTATGTCATCTTTAAAAAAATAGCATTACTGTAATTTTCACTGTGCCAGTGAATTTGTAACATTTCTTGAAACTATTTTCTTGGTGTCCTGTTGATATTAATGGTCTTGTGGTTCATCACTGTATGAAACTAACTTTGAAATATGTGATTAGAAATGCAGTATAAATCATGGGATATTCCAAATCCTTGAAGACGTTTTGTTTTTTTATGCTATGACAAGAAAATAAAACCTTTGGTTGTACACACAAAGAATAGTAGATTGAACCAATTTGATTATTCTTCAATTAAAGTTCACTATGTACCATTTTAGCACTTACTCTGTAAGTACTTCTGAGTTAATAGCTTAGTGTAAAGTTTAAAAAGCCATCAAGCAGATTTAAACAATCTTGTTTAAAGGAAGAAGCCATGCTTTTGCACATCATTAGCGGAAATGTATTAATAAAAGATATGGCTTATTAGGCAATAAGGATGAAAAGTGGAGTCCTTCACTGTGCCAGGGAAAGTCCAGGGTTGGCACGAAACCTGTGGGCAGATTATAGTTTTAAAATAAATTCAAAATACTATATTACTCTGTCAATTTCTAAAACAAAATTATAATTGAGAGATTATTTTCTCATAGTTTTTTCCTAAAAGAGAAGTATGTAAACAAATGTAGCAGTAATCATCCATGGCAAACTGGGCTAAGACGACAGAGGCTGCCAATATACTAGAGGATGCCTCATTATATCTGAACTTCAGATTAACAACAAATAATTTTAGTGTAAGTATATCCCAAGTATTACATGATATGTATTTATACTAAAAAAATATTTATCTGAAACTCAGATTTAACTGGGTATCCTCTATTTTTATTTGCTGTACCTATAACCCTAAAAAAGGAACCAAAGAAGATAATCACAAAAGTAATGACTAGTGAATCTAGTTAAATTAGCTTAGTTGATTCTCAACTTTCTTCATTAAGAAAATAGAAATTGTCTTCAAGATATCATATAATAAGTCATGCATGTACAGAAAAAAAAAGCATTTTAAATGCTTTTTTGTTCTAATTATGAGTAGGTCAGTAAAGACAGTACAGGCATACCTTGGAGATACAGTGGGTTTGGTTCCAGATACTGCAGTAAAGTAAATGCCGCAATAAAGTGAGTCAGATGAATTTTTCAGTTTCTCAGTGCATATAAAAGATATGTTCACACCATACTGCTGTCTGTTAAGTGTGCAATAGCATTATGTCTAAAAATCCAATGCATATAACCTTAATTAAAAATATTTTATTGCTAAAAAATTCCAACCATCATTTGAGCCTACAATAACTCATAATTTTTTTTTTTTCTGTTGGAGGGTTTTGCCTTGATGTTGATGGATTTTGGCTATCAGGAGGGTTGTTGTTGAAGGTTGGGTGGCTATAGCAATTTCTTAAAATAAGATATCAATGAAGTTTGCTGCATTGATAGACTCTTCCTTTCATGAGTGACTTCTCTGCAGCATACAGTGCTGTTTGATAACATTTTACCCACAGTAGAATTGGTTTCAAAATTGGAGTCAATCCTCTCAAACTTTGCTGCTGCTTTATCAAATAAATATATGTAATATCCCAAATCTTTATTGTCATTTCAACAGTCTTCACTGCATCTTCACCAGGAGTAAATTTCATCTCAAGAAACTGCTTTCTTTACCATCCAGAAGAAGCAACTCCTTATCTATCATGAGATTGTAGCAATTCAGTAACATTTTCAGGCTCCACTTCTAACTCTACTCCTATTGCTATTTCCACCACATTTTCACTTTCTTCCTCTTCCAAAGTCTTGAACCCCTTAATCCGTGAGGGTTGGAATCCACTTCTTCCAAATTCTTGTTACTGTTGATATTTTTACCTCTTTCTATGAATCATTAATATTAGTAATAGTATCTAGGGTGGTGAATACTTTCCAGAACGTTGTTAATTGAATTTGTCCATATCCATTGTAGATAGATATAGGTATCTATGGTAGCTATATAGCCTTATGAAATAATTTTTTAAATAACAAGTCTTGAATGTTGAAATTAGTCATTAATTAATGGGCTTCAGGATGGATGTCATGTTAGTAGCCATGAAAACATCATTGTCATTGTACATCTCCATCAGAGTTCTTAGGTGACCAGTGCGTTATCAATGAACAGTCATATTTTGAAAGGGATCTTTGTTTGTTTTCTTTTTTCCTCTGAGCATGAGTTCTCAATAGTGGGCTTAAAATATTCAGTAAAACATGTTGTAAACAGATGTGCTGCCATCCAGGCCTTGTTAGTCCATCAAAGTCCTAGATGGCATCTTCTTCCAATATAAAGCTATGCCATCTATATTGAAAATCTATTGTTTAGCATAGCCACCTTCATTAATTATCTTAGCTAGGTCTTCAGGATACCTTGCTGCAGCTTCTACATCAACACTTGCTGTTTCACCTTGCACTTTGATGTTATGGAGATGGCTTCTTTGGCTTCTTTGCTTAAGCCTCATGAACCAACTTCTGTTAGTTTCAAACTTTTTTTTTTTGTTGTTGTTACTGTAGCTTCTTCACCTCTTTCAGGATTCATAGAATTGAAGAGAGTTAGGGTCTTGCTCTGGATTAGGGTTTAGCTTAAGGGAATGTTGTGACTGATTTGAGCTTCTATCCAGACAACTTAAACTTTCTCCATATCAGAAACAGGGCTGTTTCACTTTCTTATCATTTGTGTGTTCACTAAGGTAGTATTTTTAATTTCCTTTAAGAACTTTTCTTTTGCATTCACAACTTGGCTAACTGGCACTAGAGGCCTAGCTTTTGGCCTGTGTTAGCTTTCACATGCCTTTCTCACTGAGGTAAACCACTTTGCATTTGACTTAAAGTGAAATATTGCAAATTGTCCATTCCCTTGACCACATCAAGGTTATTGTAGAGTTATTAATTGACCTAATTCCAATATTTTTGTGTCTCAAAGAATAGGGAGGCCTGAGGAGAGGAAGAGAAACATGAACAGTCAGTCGCTGTAGCAGTCAACACACACATTTATCAGTTAAATTCACTGTTTTATATGGGTGGTGTTCCTGGTACCTCCAAATAATTACAGTGGTAATATGAAAGATCAGTGACACAGATGGCCATAACAGATACTAGATTAGCAAACTTTGCTACTGGTGCAAAAATAACTCAAAGGATGTGTCCTAATGTCATTACCCCAGACGTTATAGAGTAGTTCTATCATTTGCACGCAATAATATGTAATACTTACCAAGCATGTCAATAAGTAACAATTTGAACAAAAAAGAACGTGAATATTAGCTATACAGTCTTATTGGGTCACATAACCCTCTACTAATACACAAAAGTAATCTACTTGTTTCTTTGGTGCTTGTTGAAAGTTTGCTGATTATTCATGTGTCCAGAAAAAAATTAACGCTTGCAGCCCTAAACCTGGTGAATATAATAAGCATGGCTTCCTATGGATCTGAACAAAAGTAGATTGTTGGTTTGAGACAGAAGCAGCTCTAACCAGGGGAATGCTTCTGCATTCGCATCACAGTGTAGCAGAAGTGTTATTTAGAAGCTTTACTACATATTAATACTCTACTCAAGACAATTATAAGCACACACACAAAAAAAGTAAAAATTCAGGAGAAGAATGAAGTCAGTACTATAAGCTCTGCTAAAGACAATTATAGTCGTATGGTAATCCCATAATTAACTTTAGTATATGAAGTAGAATAAAATCTTATGGGATGCACTGGAAACACATTCAAAACAAAGTCAGGAAAAGGAATCCACACTGATGCTCTTCACAGTATAAAGCAAATGAAATGACCATGAATCGGTTAGTCATAGTTTTCCTATTTCTTCTTATTAAATAGAATTATATTTGTTCTCTCAAAAAGTAATTATTAGCTTAGAATTTTACTTGATCAATCTCACTAATTTTAGTAAGGGATTAATCATATAGGTTTTTTTTTTACATAAAAAACAT
This sequence comes from Lynx rufus, assembly GCF_022079265.1. NCBI lineage: Eukaryota > Metazoa > Chordata > Mammalia > Carnivora > Felidae > Lynx > Lynx rufus. The sequence continues at coordinate 72,522,095 of NW_025814845.1, forward strand.
TAAAAGTACTGAAGATACTTGAGAAAATCATATACCAAGGCAAAACTCTAATCCAGGAGACTAACATTATTTTAAGTAAATACTAGATATTAAAGATAAGCCATTCAGCTACTTTGAGAAGAGGAAAGGGATCTCTGTTTATTATTTATATGCTAGTGGTATGTTCTAGGCCCCTTAAAGCAATCATTTAAGTTACCATCTGCATTTTCAAAATAGGTATGTAGCCTTAAAGGGAAAACATGACTTGCCCAAAGTCACAGAAATAATAATCATAAAAGGCAGGATGAGAACATTTCAGCATGCTACCTAATAGTTGTATAACCTTAGGCAAATTAACTTAATCTCTGTTTGCCTTGGTTTCCTATTCTATAAAACAAAAATAGGAATTGTACCTATCACAATGTGTGAATTAATAAATATACAGTCCTTCGAACAGTAACAACACATAATAAGTTATACTTAAGTGTGCATATCTGTAGCTCCATGTTTGTTTCACCACACCATAGAAAAACTGGACATTGAATTCACACTACTAACAATGTGTAAACATTTGTATCACCAAAACATTATTGTTTTATAATAGACTTACTATCTTCTGTAAGAATGTCTATGCTCCTATACATAATATTTCTCAGTCATTAATTCCCTCAAGTAAAAAAATAATGAATGCAAAAGTCATAAGTGGTGTAATAACTATTATCCTTACCTGATTTTTTTAAAAAAAGCATTTCTTGGGGAGCCTGGGTGGCTCAGTCGGTTAAGCGTCAGACTTCAGCTCAGGTCATGATCTCACGGTTGGTGGGTTCGAGCCCCGCATCGGGCTCTGCGCTGACAGCTAGGAGCCTGGAGCCTGTTTCAGATTCCGTGTCTCCCTCTCTCTCTGCCCCTCCCCCACTCACGCTGTCTCCCCCTGTCTCAAAAATAAATAAACATTAAAAAAAAGCTTTTCTTTATTTTGAGAGAGAGAGAGAGAGAGAGAGAGAGAGAGCGAGATTCCCAAGCAGGCTCCACCCTGTCATTGCAGAGAGTAGTCAGCTCTCCATCTCCTTGATCTCAATCTCCTCCATCTCAGAACCATGAGATCATGACCTGAGCCGGAAACAAGAGTCAGATGCTTAACAAACTTAACAGATTGAGCCACCTAGGCACCCTCTACCTGATTTTTTTTTTAAACACTAAATATATAAGCCAGTAAGTGTGCAAAGCAATGTGCTGGCAAACACATAAATAATGATAGAATGGGGAATTGAAGTGTATGAATTAAGAAAAAAAAAAGCATTAAAAGCACATTACCAATATATTAAGAGAGTATAAAGAATTTTCACAATTAGTTGAAGAACTGAGTTACCAACACTGTCCAACTGAACATTTGGCAATGATAGAAATGTTCTTTACCTCCTCCATCCAGTAGAGGAGCCCCAAGCCACCTACAGCTACTGAGTACTAGAAATGTTGGTATTGTGACTCACATTTTGTATTTAATTGTAGTTTCATTAATTTAAATTTAAAATAACTTAGTGTGGTTGTTGGACAGCACAGGTCTGGAGAGGTACCAAGGGAGAGCCACTCTGGGGACTAAGAAAGTCGTGGAGGCAGGACTCAGGAGGCAGGCAAGGAGATCCTTGGTCATTCATTTTTGTGGAAGGAAGTGGCCTTGTGAACCTAAGAAGTAAAGGGGATTAGCAGATGGGATAAATGAAAATCAAAGTAGGAAAGATTTGCAAAAGTCTCAAACTAATAATCTTTGGTTCATGTTGCGTATGTTAAAAAGTAGAAAATTTACATAAAAGCCTCAGTTTATAGCTTCTCTGGGAAAAAAAAAGAATAGTAATATTCAGAGCAAATTAACCCCTCTGAGGCATATTTCTTCTGTAAAATGCAAAGGCTGGATGATAAGACATCATTCCATCCTGAAAGTCTACTTTATGATTATATGTTATTCTGTTAGATATATTTCTGTTTTCATTACATCTGTTTAGCACAGTTGTTTATAAGAATTGTCTAATCAAGGTCATACTTTCTTATCTCAGAAAGTTCAGTTAGTTTTGGAGTGTTAACTAATCAGACATCTCATTAATATTTGCCTTTGATTTGGGAGAAAATGAGAAATGTAGGTGTATGTTTCTACTGAAAAAAGTAAAGGTGTAGATCTCTTTGACTTGGTTCATTATTGCAATCTTCTTTTATAGACAGTATACAAAATAAGTTGGACTATTACAGATGTCACTGCCTGGATGAACTTGACTTTGTCATAAAATGTTTGATTAGTTTTTCATATAACTGTTTACAACCCTAAACTGTACACGTATATTAAGTTATCATGAAATAAATTCTTCCTCTAACACAGTGCCCTAAAATACTCTATTTGTCCTACATGGGTATCACGTTACTCCTAAACAGTAGTTTATGTACTGAGCCCACTGTAGTACCAGGAAAGACATGTGTTTGACAACAAATATTAGGTAATGAATGGATTTGATTTTCAAAAAAAAAAAATTCCTTCTGGCTACTGATTTATGATAAGCGTTTGCAAATGCTCAATGAGAGCTCCCTGGAATTTAGAAATAATTCCTGTAAAATGTATAATAAGTGTCTAACTTCTTATATAAAAAAAAATGTCTAAGTTTCATGTTGTTTGGTTTAACTATGTTTCCATGAGGTTTTTAAAAATCTAGAGCTGTCAAAGTCTTTTTGACCACTTTCTGTTTTGGATAATGTGAGCCTTATTTTTCCTTTAAGATTACTCAGTTTTCTAAGAATTAAATCTTCCTTTGGAGTTATGTAAATTCTGTAAGTATTTAAAATACCATGGATTGTACTATTATTTTTAAATGGTTACATTACAGCATAGATGCATTTTGATAATGTATAGTATCAAGTAAACAAAATGAATATTAAAACATACAAATCTATGCTGTAAAAATTTATCTCTCACAAATTCATTCTTCTGTCACATCTTTTTTTCCTAATATTATTTAATCTTGATAAATGTTGTATTCTAAGTAGCACTGTTATATCTGAGCTATAAATATTATAGATGTTATTTAGTCTTCTCAGTGAGTTTTGAGTTCATTCTCTTACATCTATACATTATATTCTAGAACATTATTTGTTATAAAGCAATTGTCTAGTAATAAAAAAAAGAAAATGTGTGCTATTTTTGCATAAGTACTTATTTTAATACTATAATTCCATCAATTCCCGGGCCTTTATTTATATTGTTTACATGTTATAAATTTCTTCAAAGAACTTTACCTTATGAATGAATATTTTAATGTGCATCTTCAGTTGTTAACAGTATTTTTGACAGGTCAAACTATACTAGGATGTCTAACCCAACTATATTTTATAAGGCTACAATAAAGCATTCAAGGAGAATCAAAGCATCATGTGTGCTCTCAGTAACAGTCTGGTGGAGATTAAGAAAACCAAGTAAAGACAAGAAAAAAAGAAAAAGAAAACTAAATATACTGCAATGGCTAAGGGAGCACAAGCAATACCCAAAAATATCAGAAAAAAAGAAAGATTAATCTTGCTTTTGAAGAGCAGAAAGGTTTTGAAGGCAAGTGCCTTTCATATAAGATTTTGAATAACAAATTGAAATTTGGTGGATCAGAAAAGCTTTTAGACCAAGAAGGCAGATTAGAATTAACTTCTAGCTGTTTTAAATAGCTGGATATGGGGCACCTGGTGGCTCAGTTAGTTAGGCATCTGACTCTTGATTTCCACTCAAGTCATGATCTCACAGTTCGTGAGTTCAAACCCCGCATTGGGCTCTCGGCTGACAACACAGAGCCTGCTTGGGATTCTCTGTCTCCTCTCTCTCTTCCCCTCCCCTGCTTGTTCTCTCTCTCCCTCTCTCTCAAAAATAAATAAACTTAAAGAAAATAATAGCTGGATATTATTGCATGAATAGGGACACACTGGAGATTTTTAATTTACGGGAAATGAAAAAAAAAAAAAAACATGGATTGTTTCTTAATTAAAAGCCTGGTACTCAAACCTTAGCATAGTAGAGTTCCTTGGAAGGCATTTTGAAACACAGATTACTTGACTTAATCCCCAGTGTTTCTTGCTGGTTTGCAACATCTTGGGGAACTTCCCAGGTGTAATCTGAAACCAGTCCTCAGATGCAAAGGGCAGGAAGAGACTGAAGAGGAAGGAAGAGACTGAAGAGGAAGGAAGACCCCTTCATATTGGTAGATGGTAGGTTTAATAAGCAAAGGAAGTTACTCAGGCTTGTCTTAAGTGGTTGCAAGATGAGTAGATTTCTGGACCTGCTGGCCAACTCTTAAAATTTTAGAGAGAGGCCTTAACTAGGTTCAGTCTCATATACTATCCAGATAGTCTCAACACCAACTTCTATTTCAAGTCTATGTCCTGGGGGCAGTTTCTGAGAGCAAGAGGATGTCATATCACAAGAACAAGGTGGTCTGTTCAGGAGCCTTTAAGTGCCCTCATCCAGCTTGAGGTTCAACCAGCAGTCACATCTCGATAACCTCCACCAACAGTTTCTAATCCAGTAAATCTTGAGTAGGGCCTGAGAATTTGTTTTTTTTTTTTTTTAATTTGGGTTTCCTTTTTTTTTTTTTTAATTTTATTTAACTTCAAATTAGTTAACATATAGTGTAATACTGGTTTCAGGAGTAGATTTAGTGATTCATCACTTACATATAACACCCAGTGCTCATCCCAACAAGTGCGCTCCTTAATGCCCATAACCCATTTAGCCCATCACCCAACCCAAACCCCTCTCCTCCAGCAACTCTCAGTTTGTTCTCCGTATTTAAGAATCTCTTATGGCTTGCCTCCCTCTCTGTTTTTATCATATTTTTTCCTTCCCTTCCCCTATGTTCATCTGTTTTATTTCTTAAATTCCACATATGAGTGAAATCATATGGTATTTATCCTTCTCTGACTGACTTATTTTGCTTAGCATAATACCTTCTAGTTCCATTCACATTGTTGCAAATGGCAAGATTTCATTCTTTTTGATCACCAAGTAATATTCCTGTGTGTGTGTGTGTGTGTGTGTGTGTGTGTGTGTGTGTGTATTACATCTTCTTCATCCATTTGTCAGTCAATGGACATTTGGGCTCTTTCCATAATTTGGCTATTGTTGATAGTGCTGCTTTAAACATTGGGGAGCATGTGCCCCTTTGAATCAGCATTTTTCTATCCTTTGGATAAATTCCTTGTAGTGCAATTGCTAGGTATAGGGTAGCTCTATATTTAATTTTCTGAGGAACCTCCATACCATTTTCCAGAGTGGCTGCACCAGTTTGCATTCCCACTAGCAGTGCAAAAGCTTAGTTGCCTTTTTCTCCGCACCTCACCAACATCTGTTGTTTCCTGAGTTGTTAATTTTACCTATTCTGACAAGTGTGAGGTATTAGCTCACTGTGGCTTTGATTTGCATTTCCCTGATGATGAATGATGTTGAGCATCTGTTCATATGTCTGTTAGCCATTTGGATGTCTTCTTTGGAAAAGTGTCTGTTCATGTCTTTTGTCCATTTCTTCACTGGATTATTTATTTTTTGGGTGTTGAGTTTGATAAGTTCTTTATAGATTTTGAATACTGACCCTTTATCTGATATATCATTGGCAAATATCTCCTCCCATTCTATCAGTTGCCTTTTAGTTTTGTTGACCGTTTCCTTATCTTGATGAGGTCCCAATAGTTCATTTTTGTTTTTGTTTCCCTTGTCTCTGGAGTCATATCTCCAAGTTGCTGTGGCCAAGGTCAAAGAGGTTGTTACCTGCTTTCTCCTCTAGGATTTTTATGGTTTCTTGTCCTACATTTAGGTCTTTCGTCCACGTTGAGTTTATTTTTTGTGTATAAATAAACTGAAAGTGGTCGAGGTTCATTCTTTTGCCTGTCACTGTCCAGTTTTCCCAACACCATTTGCTGAAGACACTGTCTCTTATCAATTGGATACTCTTTACTCTTTGTTGATGATTAGTTGATCACACACTTGTGGGTCCATTTCTGGGTTCTCTATTCTATTCCATTGATCTGTGTGTCTGCTTTTGTGTCAGTATCATACTGTTTTGATGATTACAGCTTTGTAATAGAGCTTTAAGTCCAGAATTGTGATGCCTCCAGTTTTGGTTTTCTTTTTCAGTATTGTTTTGGCTATTTGGGGTCTTTTCTGGTTCCACACAAATTTTAGGATTGTTTGGTCTAGCTCTGTGAAGAATGCTGGTGTTATTTTGAGAGGTATTTCACTGAATTTGTAGAATACTTTGGGTAGTATTAACATTTTAACAACATTTGTTCTTTTTATCCATAAGATGGAATGTTTTTCCATTTTTTTGTGTCTTCTTCAATTTCTTTCATAAGCTTTCTATAGATTTCAGTGTATAGACCTTTTACCTCTTAGGTTTATTGTTAGATATTTTATGGTTTTTGGCGCAATTGTAAATGGGATTGATTCTTTGATATCTGTTTCTGCTGCTTCATTATTGCTGTATAGAAATGCAGCCAATTTCATAACATTGATTTTATATTCTGTGACTTTGCTAAATTCATACATCAGTTCTAGCAGTTGTTTGGTGAAATCTTTGGGTTTTCCATGTAGAGTATCATGCCATCTGCAAAGAGTGAACGTTTGACTTCTCTCTTGCTGATTTGGATGCCTTTTATTTCTTTTGTTGTCTGATTGCTCGGCCTAGGACTTCCAACACTATGTTGAACAACAGTGGTGACAGTGGACATCACTGTCACATTCCTGACCTTAGGGGAAAAGCTGTCAATTTTTCCCATTGAGGACGATATTAGCTGTGGTTCTTTCATATATGAACTTGAGGTATATTCATTCTATCCCTACTTTCCTGAGGGTTTTTATCAAGAAAGGATGCTATATTTTGTCAAATGCTTTTTCTGCATCTCTTGAGAGGATCATGTGGTTCTTCTTATTTTTTTTTTTTTTATTAATGTGATGTATCACATTGATTGATTTGTGGATGCTGAACCAGCCCTGCAGTCCATATTGTTGGACTCGGTTTGCTAGTATCTTTTTGAGAATTTTAGCGTCCATGTTCTTCAAGGAAATTGGTCTGCAATTCTCCTTTTTAGTGGGGTTTTGTCTGATTTTGTATCAAGGTAATGCTGGCTTCCTAGAATGAGTTTGGAAGTTTTCCTTCTATTTCTATTTTTTTGTTGTTGTTTGGAACAGCTTCAGAAGAATAGATATTAAATCTCTAAATGTTTGGTAAAATTCCCCTGGGAAGCCATCTGGCCCTGGCCTCTTGTTTGTTGGGAGATTTTTAATTACGGATTCAATTTTGTTACTGGTTATGGGTCTGTTCAAATTTTCTACTTCTTGTTTCAGTTTTGGTGGTATACATTTTTTTTTAGGAATTTGTCCATTTCTTCCAGATTGCCCAATTTGTTGGCATATAATTGCTCATAACATTTATTATTGTTCATATTTCTGTGGTTTTGGTTGTGATTTCTCTTTCATTCATGGTTTTATTTATTTGGGCCCTTTCCTTTTTCTTTTTGATCAGTCTGTTTAGGGGTTTATCAATTTTGTTAATTCTTTCAAAGAACCAGCTCCTGTTTCATTGATCTGTTCTGTATTCTTTTTATTTCAATATCATTGATTTCTGCTCTAATCTTTATTATTTCCCGTTTTCTGCTGGTTTGGGGCTTCATTTACTGTTCTTTTTCTAGCTCCTTTAGGTGTAAGGTTAGGTTGTGTATTTAAGACTTTTTTCCTTCTTTAGGGAGACCTGGATTCCTAAATACTTCCCTCTTATGACCACCTTTGCTTCATCCCAGAGGTTTTGGACTTTTTTTTTTTTTTCATTTTTATTGGCTTCCATATAATCTTTAATTTCTTGGTTAACCAATTCACTCTTTGGGGGTGTTCTTTAATCTCCAAGTATTTGTGGTCTTTCCAAATTTTTTTCTTGTGGTTGATCTCAAGTTTCATAGTGTTGTGGTCTGAAAATATGCAAGGTATTATCTCGATCTTTTTGTACTTTTTGAGGGCTGGTGTGTGACCCAGTATGTGAAATATTCTGGAGAATGTTCCATGTGCACTCGAGAAGAATGTGTATTCTGCTGCTTTAGGATGAAAAAAAAATTTTAATAGGAAATTTATTGTCAAATTGGTTTCCATACAACACCCAGTGCTAGGATGAAAATTTTTTAAATATATCTGTTAAGTCCATCTGGTCCAGTGTGTTATTCAAAGCTATTATTTCATTGTTGATTTTCTGCTTAGATGATTTGCCCATTGTTGTAGTGGGGTGTTAATGTCCCCTACTATTATGGTATTACTACCAATGAGCTTGTTTATGTTTCTGATTAATTGATTTATATACTTGGGTTCTTCCAAGTTGGGGGTGTAAATATATACAATTTTTAGATCTTCATGGTTGATAGACCCCTTAATTATGATATAATGCTCTTTTTCATTTCTCGTTACAGTCTTTGTTTTAAAATCTACTTTGTTGGGGGCGCCTGGGTGGCGCAGTCGGTTAAGCGTCCGACTTCAGCCAGGTCACAATCTCGCGGTCCGTGAGTTCGAGCCCCGCGTCAGGCTCTGGGCTGATGGCTCAGAGCCTGGAGCCTGTTTCCGATTCTGTGTCTCCCTCTCTCTCTGCCCCTCCCCCGTTCATGCTCTGTCTCTCTCTGTCCCAAAAATAAATAAAAAACGTTGAAAAAAAATTAAAAAAAAATAATAAAATCTACTTTGTCTGATATAAGTATGGCTACTTCAGCTTTCTTTTGATGTCCATTAGCATGATAGATGGTTCTCCATCCTTTCACTTTTATTTTTATTTTTTTAAATTTCATTTTATTTTTTCAACGTTTATTTATTTTTGGGACAGAGAGAGACAGAGCATGAACGGGGGAGGGGCAGAGAGAGAGGGAGACACAGAATCGGAAACAGGCTCCAGGCTCTGAGCCATCAGCCCAGAGCCCGACGCGGGGCTCGAACTCCCAGACCGCGAGATCGTGACCTGGCTGAAGTCGGACGCTTAACTGACTGCGCCACCCAGGCGCCCCTTTTTTTTTTTTTTTTTTTAATTTCATTTTATTTCATCCTTTCACTTTTAATCTGCAGGTGTCTTTAGGTCTAAAATGAGTCTCATGTAGGCAGCATAAATGGGTCTTTTGTTATTATTATTATTATTATTATTATTCATTCTGATACCCTATATCTTCTGATTGGACCATTTACATTTAGAGTGATTATTGAAAGATATGAATTTAATGTCATTGTGTTGCTTGTAGATTTGGTGTTTCTGGTGATGTTCTCTTGTCCTCTCTAGTCTTTTTGCTTTTGGTATTTTGTTTTGTTTTGCTTTGCTTTTTCTCCACTCAAAGAGTACCACTTAAAATTTCTTGAAGGGCTGGTTTAGTGGTCATGAACTCCTTCAGTTTTTGTTTGTCTGGGATACTATCTCTCCTTCCATTTTGAATGACAGCCTTGTCAGGTAAACAACTCTTGGCTGCACATTTTTCTGATTCAGCTCATTGAATACATCCTGCCATTTCTTTCTGGCCTGCCAAATTTCTGTGGACAGATCTGCTGCAAACCTGATCTGTCTTCCCTTGTAGGTTAAGGACTTTTTTTTTTCTCTTGCTGCTTTCACAATTCTTTCCTTGTCTGTTTTGTGAATTTGACTATTATATGCCTTGGTGATGGTCGGTTTTTGTTGAATCTAATGGGATTTCTCTGTGCTTTTTGGATTTTGATGTCTGTATCCTTATCCAGATTAGGGAGGTTTTCAGCTATAATTTGCTCATATAAACTTTCTGCCCCCTTTTCTCTCTCTTTATCTTCTGCAACTCCTATGGTTCAAATGCTATTCCTTTTTAATTAGTCACTGAGTTCTCTAATTTTTGTATCACAATATGTTGCCTTGTTTCCCTCTTATTGCTTTATTATTTTCCATAATTTTATCTTGTATCTCAATGATTCACTGCTCTGCTTCATCCATCTTTCCTTCATGACATCCATTGAAAACTGTATCTTGAATGCAATCAATTGAATGCAATTAATTTTGGCTTGAATAGATTTTAGTTCTTTTATCTCTGCAAAAAGGGATTCTCTGGTGTTTTCTGTGTTCTATGTTTTTTTCAACCCCAACTAGTATTCTTATAATCATGGTTTTAAATTCTAGTTCTGATATCTTACTTATATCTGTGTTGATTAAATCACTGGCCATCATTTCTTCCTATTCTTTCTTTTAGGCTGAAAATTCCTCCATCTTGTAATTTTGGAGGATGATAAAGATTAATAAAATGAAATATTAAAATTAAAAAATTAAGAATGAAACAAAAATCAAATAAAGGAAGCTAGATCCTAGGTGTGTTTCAGTCTGCTTGTTGAGAAAGCTTGATAAAATAAATAAAAAGAGTAGGAAAGAGAAAAAAAGTTAAAATTTTTAAAACTAAAAACATAATAAATAGAATAAAATAAAATAAAGAAAAATAGAATAAAAAAATTAAAAAGCACAAAAGTTTGTTCTTTGTGTATCTAAGAAAGAGGGGGGAAAAAGGAAAGAAAAAAGAAAACAACCTAAGCAAAAATAGATGCAAAGAAAATGAATAAATAAACGAACTAGCAAACAGAATGAAACCCAAATGAAGTTACATCTAGTTTCCCCTAGAACTGACGCTTTGCAGCACACTCTAGTGTGTATACTAATAAGCAGTGGAAGAGATTTGTTCTGGTCTTCTGGAGGAAGTGCCTGGAAGGTGCTAGTGAACGTGGCTTGGTGTAATGGCTCTGTTCTCCTCTTGGTGGCACTGGGGTCCATCCTTGTGGCGCACACATGAACATGTGCGTGAACATTAGAAGTGAAAATGGCTTCACCCAGCTCCCTAGTCTCTGGTGCAGGAACCCCACACCCTCACCAACCTGGGATCAAGCACCCCTCCTTTGTATCAGGCTTTTGTCCACTTTCTGCCTCTACCCTGTCCATGTACAAGCTATCTGCCTGCCAGGTGGCACCTTCCTCCAGAGTATTATTTCAGATGGGGCTGTGTTTCAAAACCCCACACTTTAGAGACACCTGAGGCTTGGAGCCATACTGACTCGCTGGGTGAGGGCCTCTCTGAGTAATGGCTAGGTGCCAGCTTGTCCCAGAAAACGTTCATGTGATTATGCAGTGACAGAGGTCCAGAGTTCATGGCAAATCACAACACACAGCCTGCTCCAGCTTTTGCTCCCCTCCATGTCTTTTTTTCCATTATCACTAAACATGGCTGTTCTCCGGGGTCTGCTGGGACTTTTGCCTCTACCAAATGCACTCCAAGCAGGGGATTCACTTCTCCCCGTGTGGCACACGGACCCCCCCAAAGTGTGCTGCCTGCTCCTGGGTATTCACCCTACTTCCTCACCAGAGCACTGCCAGGCACCGAGCTCAGAAACTTCCAACTCTGCCCTCCATGGTTTATCAAATCCTGGTGGTTATTGAAGCCTTCTCCTTTTTCCCCATCAGTGGTTTTGGGGTACAGATTTTTTGTGCAATTCCTTGCGAGTGTTTTCACTCTTTCTCTTTCTCTGCAGCTACTTTCAGGAGGAGTGCTTTTCTTGCCCCATATCATTGCGCTGCACTCTCCCCCCTTTCTCTTTTTCTCTGTCCTCTCTCTGTAAAAATGGTTCTGTACCCTCAGTGGCTCCACAGCTTTTCTCTCCCCCAATTCACCTCTCTCTGCACCATGTACCTGCCAAGTTCTCTGGCTCCAATTATGCAGATTGTTGCATTATTGCTCAGTCAATATCCTAGGTATTCTAAATGGTTTGATGTTGACCTAGCTGTGCTTCAGGGACAAGAAAAGCTCAGGGTTCCCATACTGCTCCACCATCTTAATTCCTCCTCTCCTCAAAATTTGCTTTTTAACTAGTCCCCAGGTGATGCTGCTGCAGGTGGCTTAGAACCACACTTGGTGAACCAATTGTCTAGGTAAGTTTCCCTTAGTAGTTACTCTCATCTCCCAGGAAAGAGAGTCAAAAAGTATTGATTTTTCAAATAATATTGAATTTTTTAGCAGCTTCCATGCAATATATATTGAAACTCTCTCCGAGAGACAAACCCTAGAAGAAAATACACACAAATACAAAAAAATTAAACTTTTAATTAAGTAAATGATATAGAGTAAGAAATGCTGAAAACTGTAACTACTCTTTCTATATCAATTAGAGCCTTAGCAGGATGGTTTAAATAAGGAGTTTGTAATGAAGAGATAGTTATAGAAATATGGATATAGTTGAGGCAGCTGGAAGCCACCCCTGGGTGCCAAGGGGAAAGTGGAAATAGTGTTATCAGAGTCCATAGAGAGCTGGAGCCATGAGCAGAGGCTGGCTGTTGGGATGGATTTGGAGTTTTCCTTGAGGGATGTAACCACTGTTAGAGAAGGACGTAGAAAGATATACCCCAACATCTCCTTTCCTTTGTCCTTCAGTCTCCTGTTGGTGCCTCCTTTTGGCTAAAACCAGCTTGAAGCCAGTATGTGAGGGTATACGTGGGGGAGGCAGCCAGTGTGATCATGTCTGGGGTGCAGGACAAAGATAAATTCTCAGAAGGCTGAAGATTATTAGTGAGGGACCTGATTCTACCTTCTCTCTTTTTAATTTTAAGCCCTGCTTCCACTGTATTCCTTTGTATTTGGAAAACAACAGGCTAAACATCAAGCAGCATGGGGATGAGATGAGCAGTCTAATCGCTCACTTAGTAGAGATGCAGAAGTGTTTTTAGAACCTCTTTATCATTTGGGCAAAAGTTCAACTACTACTACAACAGAACCTTAAGTGTAAGTGCTCATAACTCAAAGATGCTGTTAAAAGCATGTTGTTTGCTCTGAATATAAGGAAATAAATGATTGTGAATTTAAATCTGCATAGAGACAATTTACTTTCTTTCTGAGTTGTTTACTAAGACTCTTAGAGACTCTTACATAAATACCAACAAGGCAGTGAGAGTTTAGTTGTCCCACCCTGAAGGAGGAAGCACCCGTTAGAATTTGTTTAAATACCTGACGGTAGTTCAACCTGATAAATACCAGCATTATTTTATAATTCTTAGTCACAAACAGGAGATTGCCTTTATTGTCTTATTTTAGGATTCTTTCCTATAGTGTCTCCAGGATATCTGAACCAAACACAGAGGCAGAATTTATTGCCTGGTAACAGCAATGAGACAATACTTGCCATTCAGGATGATAGAAGGATCCCAATTGTCTTCTTAGCCTTGACTCGTATGACTTTTCTGTATGTGTCCTAACTATAAGGCAAAGTAAGTAAATCGTTTTATACCAAAAATGTCACATGTTTAACACACTCTGCACTTTTTCCCATGCAATTTATTTTGCTGTAACCCCCTTTTCTTATTCTGTCTGCTTATTAAAATATAGTTTCATCTCAAATTCTTGTTTTTCCATGAATCCTTCCTTGTTTCTTCTAGCATGAAGCTTGAATACGCAAAGCACAATGTTTTATTTTTAAGACACTTTTATCCCATCTTATATTCTAGTTAAAAATAACTAAACATTTTATATGTTTAATTTGAAGCGCTCTTTACCATTTCCTGCAGTGATTTATACAGAAATATTTGTATGGGTCTTAAACATAGGCTATCTGAATAGCTGCATGAATTTCTATTTAAATGACTTAATTTAGAGTCATTATATCTCTCCAGGCTCATCTTTAAAATAATTACTGTCTAACTGCAGAGTACTAAGGTGAGATTCAAATGAATAAATGATGATGAAAATTAGCAAATGGAAGAGTAGACTATATCAGTTCACTTACTTATTATTTTTAGTGTCTCATACAGAGTAGGAAACCAGAAAGCTTGCATTAAATTCTAAGTTCACAGAAAACTGTACTGGAACTGAAAATCCTTAGTTATCCTGAGGGCATAAAGAGGAAGAGAGAGGGGAAAATATTTCAACATTTTCTTCATGATTATTAACCCCACAACAAAACTCATATCCATGTATGTGCATATACAAACATATGTGAGGCTTGTTTCAAGAAGGTTTAATTTTTTTTAATACACAAGGAATACCAAAGTGTATCGGCAGAATAGTAAGACAGAAGAGGTGAGGCACCGAGGTCACAATAAAGTCAGGGATAGAACGTGAGATAAAATCAACATTCCAATTAGTGTACTGCCAATGTGCCACAAGAGCCTCATCATTTTGGAATTAGGCCAGATTAGTTTTAAACATTTCAGAACCTGAAACAAAGTTTTATTTTAGGTATAGGACCCTCCACCCAGAAAAATTTATGAGAGCTGAACATAAGGGAAAAAAACAGAGATGAACTGATTATGACAAGTGTAACTATTTCCAGAACCAAGTCCAAAGAAAGAATTCATCCTTTAGCCTATTTAAGAAAATAGTGTATATTAATGTGGAGAATAATGGCATTCTTAGAGTAAATGTATGATGTTGTTGGATATTTCTCTCCATCATAGGGGGTCACCATGCCAAAGCATAGCTCTGTAAGCCTAGACCACAGGGATCATTATCCTTAAGATATGTGGTTTTCTCATGGTGACAATGAAAAGACTGGTTTAATATACCCAAGAAAAAGAGACTGTATTTTTTTAGAAAATACACCATAAATTTTGTTACTCAAAACTGAGCTTTTGATTACTACTTCCAACAGGTTAATATGATGGCAAGTACCCTTTTTCTGATGTAAGGCAATTTGATTTAACAGTCAGTCAAGCAGGGGCTATAGTTGATAGGTTCTGACAGATGTGAAGTTAAAGGCTATCATGTATCTTAAAATCAAGTGGGAAGGTTGATCTCAATACAGGTAAAGAAGGGATTCTGTAAATATCTGGACAAATTAACCTCAAACTGTTAATAGAATTATCTCTGTGGTGTGAGATGATTGTTGGGATGGAGGGGGGATAAGATATATATAATTTTTTATTTACAGTTTATATTATTATTTTTTACAGTATTTAATCCATTGTTTTATTATTTAAGAAGTATTCTAGAATCCCATAGCAAGTTAAAACTAAGAGTAAAGTAGTAAGTAGTTCTGTTCTCTACACAACCAACTTAATGTCTGGTTGAGGGATTCAAGTTCTCAGCCATAAATCAGTGATCCCCCAACTATTGGTTACAACTCACTAGTAGACTGCCAAAAAATAGGTATTCAATGATGAATACATTTCGGAAGTGCAACCTGCCAATCATCCTCTTGGGAATACACAATGCACACGAAGGCACTAAACCTTTGAAATCTTGTATTAAAGAGTCATTTTGGACTTTGTTTATTGTACCAGGGTTGGAAGTGGGCAAAGTACCCCTTTTAAGGGACATCTGAAAGTATGTGTATGTGAAGGTGATGTTTGGTTGTCACAAGACTGGATGGATATGATTGATATTTAGTGAGCTGGGGCCAGGCATGCTAAAAATGCTACCATATATAAGACAATTTTCATAAAATAAAGATGTCAAAGTCCTTAAAATACTAAATTTCCCTCATTGAAAAAATCATTAAAATTTTTCTTAATGTTTATTTATTTTTGAGAAAGACAGAGAGACAGAGTGCAAGCAGGGGAGGGGCAGAGAGAGAGGGAGATACATAATCTGAAGCAGGCTCCAGGCTCTGAGCTGTCAGCACAGAGCCCAATGTGGGGCTCGGGCTCAGCAAACTGTGCTGAAGTCGAACTGAAGTAGAGCTGAAGTCGAACGCTTAATCGATTGAGCCACCCAGGTGCCCTAAAATATCATTTTTAACAAGCTGATTTGGCATGAAACAGTTATTTCACAGCATTATTATTACATGACATAGAATGGTGATTATCCTGGAATTTACATTTTAGTCTAAAGTCATAGATTCCATTATAGACCTTCTTTTTTTGATATTTCATTTGGTTGTCCTAAAGGTGTGTCAAAAGTTAAAGTGTCTAAAATACAATGACTGATTTCCACTCCCTGCCAAAATCACTACTTCCCCAAATCAGAATATTTTTCATATTGGAATTATGCATACACACACACACACACACACACACACACACACCTTCCTTTGCTCAGAGCCAGGCTATTGACCTCACCTATGATCTACAAATTTAGGGTTGTCTCTGGGGAGCAGGAGTCATTAAAGAAACTTTGCCCTCCCAGCCCTGCCCTGCCCTTCCCTGCTTAGAGATTTCAAATGTAGCTATGTGAAACTAAATTTTAGGGACTAGAAATAAAAGCCATCTTCCTGCTGAGAGTTTTTATTTTATTTATTTTTAATTGTGTTTTAATTTCACCATTGTTTTTAACACCTATCTTTTCTTAATCAACTATCTTATCTTTCTACTTTTTTCCTTTTCTTCTTTTGGTCAACTTTTCAATCTCCCTCTTTTTAAAATCTATTTTAACACTTTTATGATTCTTTGCTGTATTTCCTATGAAAATGAAATGAAAGATGACTCACAGAGAAAGATCTGTGAGTCATATATTTTAAAATATGTGTATTTTAAGTACCTTAATCTTTTCCTTTTTTAATGTATTTAATAGAAATAAAAATTACCATTTTCCCCAACTTTATTGAGATATAGTTGACATATAACATTGTGTAAGTGTAAGGTATAAAACCTGTTGATTTGATACATTTGTATTTTGCAAAATGATCACCACAATAGCATTAGCTATTACCTCCATCATCATACATAACCATGTCTTTTTTGTGGTGAGAATCTTAAACATCTACTCTCCTAGCAATTTTCAAGTATATAAAACAGTATTATTAGCTATAATCACCACACTGTACATTAGATCCCCATAAATTGTTAAACTTATAAGTGGAAGGTTGTACCCTATTATCTCCCCATTTTCTCCATCCCCAGCCCCTGGTAACCACCACTTTAATTCTTTATGTTTGACTTTTTAAAGAATCTCTATGTAAGTCATATCATACAGTATTTGTTAAAAGTTATCATTTTTAATTTAATAAACAATAACTGAATATATTTAACTAAAGATAAATTTTAGAACATTATATTTACAATGAATCCATTTTTGTAAAATATGTATATATATGTAGTAGCCAGATCTCTGAAGAGTGAAATGAAAAACAAATGTTTCTTAAGTTACCTGTATACATACCATATTTACAATTAACATACATTACTTTTGTAATTAAAAAAATAAATGGGGGCACCTGGGTGATTCAGTAGGTTACACATTCGACTTGAGCTCAGGTCATGATCTCAGGGTTCATGAGTTCGAGCCACACATCAGGCTCCCTGCTGTTAGCGTGGAGCCCACTTCAGATCCACTGTCCCACTGTCTTTCTCTGCCCTTCCCCTGCTGGCATGTGCTTTCTCTCTCTCTCTCTCTCTCTCTCTGTCTCAAAAATAATAAATAAACATTATAATATATGAATGAATATATTTCAGTGCTTTATTTTATTTGCTACCTTGACAACTACATCACAGAGTTAACATCAGTTGAAAGGTACTCCATCCATAAGAAGTTTGCCAGCCAGGCTAAGAGGGCCAGTTGCAAGTTTTGACACAGCAAGGAGAATTCATTTCCTCTGTGTGCACGAAAAGTACAGATTGTCCTTGTTAAATGTCTGAAGTTTATTACTGGTGTAATAAATTTCCATTACATTTCATTTACAGTAAAGAAATACATAGTAAAGAAATGAAACATTGCTCATTTGAATCCTCTATAAATGAAAGATGACATATTGTTTCCTGAGGTGCTGGTAAAGAATACATAATGAAAGGAGACTATCTTGTAAATGAGAGGTTCAGAACAGTAGCTCATGTTCCTTAGCCAAGACTACAAATATTCAATCAGCAGAGGTTAAGAAAAAAAAACTTAAGTGAATAGAGTGAATTTCTTAAAAATATACCTTGATTCCAGATGTAGTTGAAATAACTTATTATCCTCATTAAGTGTGATGAATAAAGACCAAAATATCATAAATAATAATTAATTATAATTGGAACAAAGATGATCATGTATTATTGACTTGATTTTCCAAAAATGTGGGATCAGGAAACATAAGACAACTTTATGCTTGATATTTTCCCTTTTTTAAATTCTCAGTTCATTTTATAGATTCTATGTTATGTTTCTTGTTAAACCAACAATGTGAATTAAATTGTAGATATCATGAGAGTAATGCTTCACTAAGGGAATGCAGGGAAAGATGGAATTGATATATATTTTTTTGGTCAGGAAGAGGAATGTGAGACCAAAACTGGTGAAGTTCAAAAGTCAACTTCAAAGGTTGTTGATCAGTGAATTCTAAGCAGTCTACTTTTAAGGATACCCATAGCTTTAAAAAAATGATAATTTCTTAGTTTCATATTAGAATCTTTTCTATATCCTTTAAGGACAAAATGGGATATAGTTTTGTGCAAAAGTTATACTAGATATGACCTTCTGTTTTTCTTTATTATTTGTTCTGGCCATTTCTCCAATATCAGTACATTGTCTACCTTGTCCGTTTCTTTCTTTCTTTCTTTCTTTCTTTCTTTCTTTCTTTCTTTCTTTCTTTCTTTCTTTCTTTCTTTTTATTTATTTTGAGAGAGTGAGCATGAGTGAGGGAGAGGCAAGATGAGGGGAAGAGAGAGAATCCCAACTAGGGTCCACCCTGTCAGCACAGAGACAGACGCAGGGCTCAATCTCCCTGAACTGTGAGATCATGACCTGAGCTGAAATCAAGAGTCAATGGCTTAACCAACTGAGCCACCCAGGTGCCCATACCTTGTTCTTTCTGATAGCTGTATAATAGTCTTCTGAATAAAAATAGTAAAATTGTGTTTCACTGTTCCCATTTTCTTGGGAATTTAGGCTATTTTCATTTGGTTACTGTTTCTTTTTAAAATGGTGCAGGGGTGTCTGGCGGCTTAGTCAGAAGAGTATGCAACTCTTGATCTTGGAGTTGTGAGTTCGAGACCCACGTGGGGTGCAGAGATTACTAAAAAACATAAATAAAACTTCAAAGTGGTATAAAAATGTGTATTTGTGTATACATACATATGAACATATGCACATGTATCGCTATACATAAGTATATAATCATGTACATCTAATGTTTATATGTACACTTGAGTGTGTCTGTAAAGAAAATTCTTAAACATAGGATTATAAATGTGTATATGTAGGTATATATAACATGCATATATATTATTATATAATATGTATATATACATACATATGTATGCATGTACATAATATACATATATACATACATATGTATGCATGTACATAATATACATATATACACATACATTCAAGCATGTGCATTTGAGCAGTAATATCGCTAAGCACAATTATAAAGTAGAATTACTGTGCTGAAGGTTATTACTTTGTCTTCTCTATTTGTTCTCATACATACAAAGACCTGCTTCACTTCAAGATTAAACAAAATAAAACAAAACACTCCAGTTTTGTTCTAGTGTTTCATGGCATCAACTTTTATGTTTGATTCTTTGATGCAGATTAAATTTATTGTGGAGAAAGGAATGAGAGAGGAATACAAATTTACAATGAGAAAATCAAGGCTTAAATAATTAAATATTACTTGCTCATGGTCATGGGTCTGTGGTTATCTAGCAAAATTTTAGACATAAAGAGTGTGTGTGAGACTATCAAGCAAAAAAATAAATAAAAATAAATAAAACCACTTGAAATATAGTAGCATTAATACTTCCTATGTCCTAGATATTTCAGTTGGTCATTTGCTTTAGTTCTTTAATCAAAAGAAAGTTTGTCTTTTTAGAATCACTAATTTTGAGGCATAGTTAATACACTAATACTCAAACAATAATGCTCAAGGAGGAGTCCAATGAACTGATGATTTGACTCACCATAAATAGCCGCACTACACACTCTAGACTGAGTGTGAATTATGGTAAGGATATAATCCAAAGTCATATCTAAAATATTATAATTTAGAATCCAAAGAAATAAAAGGAATTCTAAAGAGCCAAGAGAGTAATAAATCATCTTTCAAACAAAAGAAGCATGATATAATCTGGTTAGGGCACTTAGAGGCCAAGAGCTGATAGCTTAGTCAAGTAGAATGAAAAGGCCCAGTTTTTTTTTTAACAGAAGACAAAACGTATGTTCAGAACAAACTGATGTATTGTGTTGGAAGAAACAGAATTCATAGAAGGATATGATGTTAGGAACCCAACATGGAGCCAGATTCCTGAGAGCTTTTCATTGCTTCTTTTGGGCTTTCTAGTGGGCAGTTCCTAAAGGCATTTGAATTGGTGAGACACATATTTAAAAAAATAATATTTGAAGGGATTTCAGCAGGCATCAGAGTATCAAATGGATAAGGAGAGAGGAGAGGGATCAGGAAAGCAATGGAACTTGTTATGGAAATTTAATTTTCCATGGTATAATTAATCCATGCTGTGGGTCTGAGTGCTCATTACTTGAATCTCATTTAAAGAGTTGTTTAATCCTTTGAGTCCTACATATTATAAATTCTGGTCAGAGAAAACACAGCAGTCTTAGAAATGGTAAATTATGTGAGAAGTTGGTGTTCTATATTTCTATTAGGTGTGTGTGTGTGTGTGTGTGTGTGTGTGTGTGTGTGTGTGTGTTTTGTTTGTTTTGTTTGTTTGTTTTTTTTACTAGCATTGCTTTGTGGGTTATATTGGAGGAAGAAACCCTAAAAAGCATTTTCTTCATTTCTGATACTTAGTGCTAACTCTGATAAGGCATACATCACTTGAAGATAATTAGGAACAAAGAATACCCATGACTTTGTGCAATAGATCCCCAGATATGGACAATGTCGTCACTTGCAGTACTTGAGTTTGACATGACAGCTACCAGGTGTTACAGGCTTACTTATTTTTAAAGTAAAAGAAAGAGAAAAAGAGCAAGCAACCTTCACAAATGAAGCAGAACAGATTCTGCTAGCATAAAATGCCTGGCATACATTTCAACAAAGTAAATTCCAGCTGTTTTAACTAAGGAACAAACAACCTGTTCCTGTACACATGGATTTATTATGTACCCAGACCTTTAGTTCTCAAAAATCACTCACATGCGCCTCAGGTACTTGAGAGGCAGTGTGGATTCTTGCCAAGCTTCTGAGGATGAACAGATATTGTTTGATTGAAATTTTCACATCTAAGGTATTCCTCGTTCTTTCTTTATGAGAAAATATGATTCTGAAACTGTCAGTGATCTTCCTTTTCATGTGTTCATTGACCCTTTTCATTCAGTTATAATCCAGATTGGAGGAAACAAAAATATATTGCTTTAATTGTCCTGGTCTTTTTGTTCACTTTAGCAAACATGCTTATTTGTAAAGGTAAAAGTAGATGTATCCTTATTTGGTCCATCAGTGTATGCCTTGTGCAGGCATTAATGAAGATAGAAAAATGACTTTGGTTTTCACTAATACTCAGTATGTCATTGTTCACCTAAAATCTGTCCCTCTATTTTCCCACATTAGTAAGGGTTACCATTACCCAATTGTTTCTGCAAGAAAGTTCCATGAAAGGGAAAACTTAATCACCTGGAAAAAAAATGAAGGCAATTTTACCATCAGATTTCTCATGAGAAAGCTAGATTCTAGAAGACAATAGATAAGAAATTTAAAGCTCTAAGGGAATATTAAAATTAACCTAGAATTCTACACTCAGATAAACTGTCAATGTGGGAATACAATAAAGATATTTATACATGCAAAAGGCCCAAGACATGCAAAATACCTTTCCTAAGGAAATTACTAGTAAAAGGAAAGATGGAACCAAGAAATAGGAGGGTATGTGGTCTAGGAAAGAGTGAGACTACTCTTGACATAATAGTCACAACAGTGACTATAGAGCAGGAAATATAATTCTAGCAAGTTGTTGGTTTTACAGTGAACAAAATTTTCATAATCCTATTTTTCCTAACTCTTATAATTAATTTATAGATAAATGAATAAGGGCTTAACTATGGTTCATCATGGCTTAGGTGATGCTATAGTTTCTGGCTTTTCCTTCATTGCTTCCTCATCTTATGCATGCTTTCCATCATCCTAATACACTTCAGTTAATGTTGGTTTATCAGTCTCTCATACATACCAAGGTCTTTTCTACCTTAAGGCCTTTAGACAAGCTTTTCTGTCTGCCTAGGATTACTATTCCTCTTCTCCCAACCTACTTCTAATCTCTTTCAGATTTCTAGGATAAACCTGCCCTAATTCCCTTCTGCAAGTTAGATCCACCTGTGCCTCTCCTTCATTAGCCTGTGACATATAAGTGTTCAAGAAGCCTTTGTTCATTATATGAATAAGTGCTATTCTTCTTCCATAAAATTTCCTATTTAAAATGCTGTTTTCCATTTCTTCATTGAAGACTATCAGTTATACATTTGCTTAGGTGACATGTCTGTTTTGCAGTCTTCAGTGTCTTGCGAAGACAATTGTTGTTGGGCAGTCGGTTAAACATCTGACTTCAGCTCAGATCATGATCTCACAGTTTGTGAACTCAAGCCCTGCATCAGCCACTGTTCTGACAGCTCGGAGCCTGGAGCCAGCTTCGGATTCTGTGTCTCCTTTTCTCTCTGTCCCTCCCCAACCTGTGCTCTTTCTCTGTCTCTCAAAAATAAATGTAAAAAAAATTTTTTTTTTAAAGACAAAAACAGAAAAGAAATTGTTGGGCTCCTAGGTGGCTCAGTTGGTTAGGGGTCCAGCTCTTGATGTTGGCTCAGGTCATGATCTCACGGTTCATCAGTTTGAGCCCCATGTCGGGCTCTGTTCTGACAGTGTGGAGCCTGCTTGGGATTCTCTCTCTCCCTGTCTCTCTGCCCCTTCCCCACTCATGCTCATGCTCATTCTCTCTCAAAAATAAATAAGTGAACTTCAAAAAAAGTTCAGAAAAGAAAAAGAAAAGAACTTGCTCTACTTGCTTTGTAGCATGTTCTATCTTGTGTTATTCTTTATTGGATATAT